>NC_138940.1:5340000-5842500 GCF_965226115.1 Aulonocara stuartgranti
ATGAAACACACTATCAGTTGAGGCTATCTTCCTGATGTACCCATGGATCTTTGTTTCATCCTGGACAGTGGTTCTGGCACTCACTAATCCTTGGCTACCTTCCTTCCACTTAGCATACAGTCTCACAGTACTGGACTTGGGTTGAAACCTTCCACGCATGGCAAGGAGTTTCCTTGTCTTGATGTCAGTGGCTTCTCTTTCTTTGGCCAACTGATTATCCTAGCAGGCTATCTGACAATGAGAAGGGCCCAGGTGTTTTTGCCTGGATCTTGTTCTTCAAATTCAGCAGATTCTTCAGGACTTGCCTTACTATCTGCATGTATTTGGTGGTTGCGGTTTTCCTAGGCTCCTCTTAACAGTTCCTGTTTCCCTGTGGGATCCCCAGGTACTTGTAGCTATTCTCGATGTCTGCATTGCTGCCTTCTGGTAGTGCAGTTTCCTCAGTTCTAACTACTTTCCCTTTCTTTCCATCTGACTACACTTGGATCCTAGAGGTGTGGACTACTGAGTTGATGTCTTGCTAACTCTTGGCATACAGCTTGATGTCATCCATGTAGAGGAGGTGGCTGACCATTTCTCCATTCCATAGTCAGTATCCGTACCAAGCCTTGTCAATGATATGGCTTGATATGGTGAGGGGATTGAGGTCTATGTACAACGGCAGTGGGGACAGAGCATCTCCTTGGTGAATCCTGCACTTGATGTTGACTTTTGCAACTGGCTTGAAGTGACTGCCCTACCTACCAGGAGCTGGAGTTTTTTCCATGTTGTGTTCATGACAATTTATTTCTGAGCCCCACTCATGTATTGAGCCATGTGCCAGTATTCTTAAAACTTTTTGATAAAGCATATAGTTAGGGCTGGATCAGGTTGACCCTGAATCCTCCCTTAGTTATGCTGCAATAGGTCTAGGCTGCTGTGGGATTTCCATGATGCACTGTTTTTCACCCTTTTCTCTCATTAAGTGTTTATAAACATCTCTGCATTTAATTATTAGTTATTATTAATCTCTGGCTCTCTTCCACAGCGTGTCTTTGTCCTGTCTTCCTTCCCTAACCCCAACCAGTTGTGGCAGATTGCTGCCCCTCCCTGAGCCTGGTTCTGCTAGGGGTTTCTTCCTGTTAAAAAGAAGTTTTTCCTTCCCACGGTCACCAAAGCACTTACTCGTATGGGGTCAATTATGTTTTTCTCTGTTTTGTTTTTATTATCATACAATCTTTAAATCTTGTCTGCTATGACTGACAGAAGCTTCTGTGTGGTACTGAGGCACTTTATTGGCCAGTAGTTAGATGGGACTCGCTCCTTCTGGGGATTCTTGGGGACAGGATTGTCCGGCCTTCAGTTAGCCATTCTGGTTGTATTTCATCCATGAGCAGCTGGTTCATTTGTGGTGCCAGAGTGCAGTTACTTTCTCTAACCAGTAGGCGGAATCATGTCAGGGCCTGATGCCGTCCAACTCTTCATACTTAAGACTGTGTCTTAAATGTCTACCACTATGATAGTTACAGGATCCTGTTTAGGTACTTGTTCTCATGTTGTTCACCTACCGCTGAGAGTACACCTTAGATGATTTATTGGAGAACATCTGGTTTATTTTCCTAGCTTCAATTTCTCAGGTTCAATTGGCAGGTTTAGGCTGAAAGTCTTTGCTTGGCAGTTTCCAAGCCCTTAGGTATGTGAGTTACTATCATAAGGGGTAGTGGATAGTGGATAGTTTTTAATCCACATAATTTCCTTAGGGATTAATAAAGTATTCTGATTCTGATTTTCATGCATTCAGCAGCTTTATGGTCATCAATTCTGCCACATTACTTGTAACAAGTTGTTTTCCGTTTTTCAGGAAAACAACTTGTTACAAGTACAAGTAACTCTTACACCTGCATTGTGGGTGTTGTGATGTCTAAGTCTGGTGAAACAACGTTTGATGTAAATGTAAAATTATATGTTTGATGTGATGCACTGCTTTTAGAAAACAAGGAATCACATTCAACTTGCTGAATTTGTCTGTACAAAACCTTTAGTACAATTTTTCTTCCACACAATTCAAAAATTCTTACAGAATTGTTTGTATTCGTGAAAGAACAAATGGTAAACTTTTTTAAAATAAACTTTCAACCAAATCATTTTCTTGAACAAGATGATTATAAATTGGCCAATCTCACCAGAAAGAAGCAGTTCAATTGCAAATTCCCCAGTAACTTAAAAATGTTTCATAAGTAGTGGGGAATTTGCCATCTTCTCTATGGGACCATGGATGAATGTGCTAAAAGTCCAAGTAAAACTGCAATATCATCAGCACACTATCTAAAGCCTGTGAAAGAGCACAGTTTGCATATCAGTGATGAAATTCTATAACTTCCATGAGAAAGTATCAGCTTTGTTGTTTATAGGTGAGAGTTCTACTACTAAGATAGTTCACCCCATCACCCCACCTATTTACCTTACCAGATATAGAAATTGCTTGTACCTGGATAAGCAGATAAGGCAGCTATTACAAAAGCCTTTCTAAATGTTGGGAAACAGCTACTGGCCTAGTGATTGCAGAATAAAGTGACACGTCATTCATGCTAAAGTAATAAAAATTTCATTGAATATAAAATAATGTTTAATTTTAAACAAAATGAAAATGTTTGCTATGACAAAAATTTGACGAAAAGAAGTACGAGACTGTAGGTAAAGTAAAGTAAAGTTTATTTATATAGCACCTTTCACAGACATATGTCACAAAGTGCTTTACAAGGTAAAAACATAATACAGTCATAAAATACACCATGAAAACCCTGGTCTAATTAAAAGCTTTTTGAAATAAAAATGTCTTTAGCTGCTTTTTGAAGGTCTCCAAACCCCGTAGAAATAGGGGAAGTGCATTCCACAATTTGGGTGCAACGGCTTGGAAAGATCGGTCCCCTCGGATTTTAAAACGACTGTGGGGGACCACTAAAAGGTTTTAGTTTGCTGACCTCAGGTTACGAGTGGAGGTATGTGTATGAATCAGATCAGCAATGTAGGGGGGGGGGGGGGATGGGGGGGGGGGGACGCGTCTCTGTAATGCTCTAAAAGTTAAAACTAGAATTTTAAAATGGAACCTGAATCTGATTGGTAGCCAGTGCAGCGACTTTAAAACAGGGGTCATATGAGCACCCTTGTTTGAGCGGGTCAGTAGCCTCGCTGCAGAGTTTTGAACAACCTGTAGGCGGGCTAGCCCTTTCATGTTTAGACAAGTAAACAGGCTGTTACAGTGGTCAAGTCTTGCAGAGATAAAAAGCATGCATTATCATCTCGAGTTCACTTGTTGACACGATGGATCTAAGTTTAGAAATGTTCCTCAAGTGAAAAAAACAGGTTCTTACTGTCTGATTTAAATGTCCCTCCAAAGAAAAAGCTTCATCAAAAATGACACCCAAGTTTCTAAGGTTATGTTTCTGTGAGGAACCTAAGTCACCCAGTTTCTGTTTTGGCAGGTTTAGCTGTAAGCAGTTATTGTTCAACCATTGTTTAATGTTGGTTAAACAGACTGCTTACACAAGACACAATATAATCCTATAAACTGGGCTTCAATATTACCCACATGTTCTGTGTTCTTATTTATTGACAATGACCATAGAATAAAATATGAAGGCATCAAATTGAACTTTCAAGGGAGTAATATGACGGCTTTAGGACCCTAACGTCACCCTTCTTCAGGAAGAGGGCGTCGGCTCGGTAGCCGGTGGAGGAGGAAGGTGCTGTGACTGGCGAGCTGCTCGCGCAGTGACGCGTACAACCGCGAGGTCAGGACATTGGCGCGAGCGATGCGAGTCAGGGGCTGCGAGGAAACAGACTAGAGAGAAACACCTCAGCCGGGTATCGTCTTGTTTCAGCGGTGTGAAAAGAAACACAGTGCAGTGAGCATGTCGGTGCTAGCTTTGCAAGAGTATGAATTCGAGAGACAGTTCAACGAGGACGAAGCTATCCGATGGATGCAGGAGAACTGGTAAGGCTACACTGTAATCTTAGCGCCCCGTTTATAATCCCATATATAGCAATGAACGGTTTTTCTACAGCACATTCAACGCGCCGTGCTCGTGCTAAATGTGTGTTGGAGCCTGTCGCGTGGAACATACATCCACCTCGTTTACCGGGATTAAACCTAGCCGTATCCTCTTACATCAGCCTCTTTGTCATCATCCGCGAATTTCTGACTGCTTCATAAAATGAACAAATTCATGCAGGCCTTCAGCCGCGTGCGAAAACGCCGCTCTGCCACATTTCAGTCTGTCTGCTCTCATTGGATGCTACATGCTCTTCCACTGTTGCATTGTGCATCTTTCATGAGAAGGATTTGTCCTTGAATTCCTGTGATTTATTCTCCCGGCATCACTGCCGCGATAGTATTATAAAGGTCATCCATTCCTCCAGCTGTCGCACCGCCATCCACTCACTGGATCCACGCACCACTCATCCAGTATGTTTTTATCCACTGATTGACTGATTTTCCATGGTCAAGAGTGGGCACCAGTCATGGTTTATTTTTGTCCTTTAAAATAAAGATATTTGTTATTAATTTAGGAATTATTTGTTCTGTATTTTAAAACAGTTTATTTTTCATTATGAGTCATATATTGATTGTTTTCAATCAATGGAGTATAAAATGATTAAAAACTGTCATCACAAACCCCAGACTCTAAGGGGTCTAATAGCGTGCTTGGTCCAATACATTTCCTATGTAAATGAAAAGAGAAAGTGTTTGGAGCTCTACTTTAAACAAAATGGCTGGAACTATTATTAACCTATCAAAATTGTTGATATTTTATTGATTGAGTAATAACCCAGTTCTGTTAGCTCTAAATAAGACGCCTTTCCAAATGAAAGAATATGAAATCCCAATTAACCTAAAGATTAATTGCTACACAAAATATAAGAGACTAACTTGCAGCAAAAGCCTTTTTTAACCGTACTAATTGGAGTCACTGATGAATCACAGCTTCCCACAAATCAAATGTGTTTTCTTCCTCTAGCCGTAAACATGCATTTTTTTTAAACAGCTTTTTTTTTACAATAGAGTGTATAAGTTGACCTTTTACAGACATTTCATTTTTAAGTATCTTGTTAGGGGGAGGAAAAACAAAGCAAAACAAAAATCTGAGTGATGTTAAGAAACTGGATTAGCAGTTCTCCACATGCTGCAGATTCTGTTAGAGTGGCCTTTCAAGTTGCAGCTGATCTACAGAACAGAAGGACTATTCTCCCAACAGCTGTCCAAGGTGGTGTGGATGGAGTATATATGAGAAAGCAGGATGAGATCCTTTCGTGGAAGGCAGCTGAATATTCTTGTTTTCTTCTTCAAAATAAGAGTGAGGTGGCTTGTCCTCAAAATACCCTGTACTAGTACAAGATGCTGCAAATTAAAGCTGAAGTCATCTTCTGGCATCGTTGTTCATTGATAAGAAGCGTCAATATTTAAAATGTCTCATTGTTTACTTAGGGTGGTGTCTGCTATGCTTTGCACAATCTGTAACATTACTCCAGGCTGAAATTTCCCTGTTGCTACTAACGGATGAGTAAATATTCTTCATGATTGTGTGCAGTCATGCATTGCAATCGTGGGTCATGTACTGGTCTGTCCACCCATCTTTTGCATGAATTAATAGAGGGTTATTTTTGTCCAGGTCCACGCCAGGTTGAGCAAGAAATGGTTCCAAGCAAAACAAAATGATTCATGGGTAAAGTTAGTATGAGCTTCATTCACTGGTAGTGGGTTTTTAGAAGGCAGCACACAGAAAGTAAGAGGTATTTGTCTAGCTTCATCTGTTTCAACTGCCTGATAAAAGGCAGATTATTTTTAAAGCATATTTTCCTTGAGTGCTTGGAATGAGTTATAGAACAGTTTCAGTCTTATTCAGTAAAATTAAACCTGTGTGTGAGTGTGAGAGAGAGAGAGAGGGAAAGAGACCGAGCGAGAGAGAGAGTGAGTGAGAGACCACATGGGAGTAATGTGTAGGAGCTGTCCATACCCTAGTACTGACAACCAACCAATAACGTTCATCTTCTGATGTCTGCTGACAGAGAATTAGCCAATCAGGTTGCAGCTGATCTGTGATGACCTCTCTCTGCTATTCCTGTAGTGGAAGATGTCAGACAGGGCCAGTGCACATGGCTAATAGAGACAACAACTATGGAAAGAGGGACTGTATAAGTTTATGAGTTGACATTAGGAATGTAATAAAGGGTGACATGTTTTTATGGCTTAAGGGTGAGACATAAGGAGCTCTTATGAAAGCATGTGCCTTAGAAAAAAAAATGCCTCTGTTTAATGGTTAGCTCAGTGCAGTACTTAAACCACCACACAATAACTTTAATCTAATTTGCACAGTTTGCGTTTATGTATTTATTTTGTGTATTTATCCTGCAAACCATTAACAAGGCCAAGTGCAAATATGAACTGATTTCAGTTCATATTTGCAAAAGCAAATGTCAAGAATTGCATACAGATCTCTGGCTTGGCTGTTTTCAGTCTTGTTTGACTAGAAGAACAGGAGGATCCCTTTTGATGGATGTGCCAGGGAATAATTCAGACTCTGAAGGTAAGGCAGATCATATATTTATCATATAACATATGTATCTGATATTTATCTTTGGAAATCACAATAAATGTTTATTTTGCATTGCATTTAACTGGCTATTGAGTAGACGCGTGAGTTATATAAAAGCTTGTGTGCATGACAGAGGAGTCATTGATAAAGCATGAAATTGGCCCTGAAGTTAACACCATTAGACTGTGACTGTTGAACATAGTTATGTAATAGTGTTGATGATGATAAGCTGGAAAAACAAACAGCTCTAAAACTATTCTATTAGTCAAAAGCAAAGATATCTTTAATCAGAATATTTGTTACACTGTTGTTACATTTTTCTCCTAATATTTCCATGTACTGTATTCTCATTGTTGAATATAGGAAAGCATCAGCTTTAGTCATGACGGTCATTTACATTTCAAGCAAAATGTATGTTAACTGAACCATGAATCCTGTTCTTTGGCTGTCAGATATTATGTATTATTTCTAGTGTGGTCAGTGTTGCCTGTTTCAGTTTGTATTATTTGATGTTAAATATGCACAAGTTTATTTTTCTTGTTTCATGTTCAGCCAAGTCCCAGCTAAAGTAACCCCTCTGTTTAAAACAGGACAAGACATAAGTGTACATTGTTATATACTGTGTGTATGTCATTGTTCTGCAGGGATGAATGGAGACTGGTGCCCTGATCTAATGTCTTTGTTGGACACTGACAGGAGACGGCTCAGTATTGTATAAGAAAGGTCAAAGAGTCGGTTGAAGAACTAAGAAGAGGAGGAAGAACTAAATACTGTGTGATAACATCAGCATCTTGCCTTTTTGACAACAAAATGTATTCAGTACAATATAAACCTAAATATTATAGGGGCAGGGTGTTTTCATTTTTTCTCCACTTCAATCTTGTGGCAAAAGATTGTCTGATTTGACTTTGGTAAGGAAATTGTGGTGCACAACCCAAATTTAATTGTGATTAAGTCACACTAGGAAATTGGAAAACCAGTTTAAAATTTAAAAAACCCCAAGATAACGACTTCCATTTACCTCGGAAGTCTCAGCAGCATGTTTCTCCTGGGACCTGAGTCAGTTGAAGTCAGATGCACTCGTCAGCTAGATCATATTAATATAAGATCATTTTTTTCTTCATCTCAGTTCCTTGGCCCTTCACAACCCATTTCAACACTTAATCACTTAACACACAGTAAACCTTATGCAATGCCTGACTGTAATTGCACATATAGTGCATTTATTAACATAACTTTGCAAACTTGTCTTTGATATAAAATTGTTTAGCATAACATGTGCATCATGTTACTGTTTTGAATAAAGTCTGTTTAAAAACACATGCATGGGTTTCTGTATTTGTTGTTGCAGCTCAAATTTTGGGAAGAAATGAATAAACAAGCACTTCTCTCATTTTGATAGGCGATAGCATGTCCAGTCTAATGTGGTAATATCTGGACTGCAGTCTTTGGTTATTACATCTGGTGTGACTGTGTGACTGAACTGGTTTGTCATCACTTCAAATGAAAACACTTATCTTCCTAAATATATTAAAACCTCAGATGTGATCCAGTGCAATGGATAAAACCTGCTCCATTTCAATATTGCCTGATGTATGTTAAGATTGCAGTGTTCCTTACTATCCATAAAAGACACTTTGTTATTATTCAGTGTTATACACTCACCTTCAACCTGCTGACTCAGTCTGCACTTCCACAAACGTCATCATTTCTCATTAGCATGCAGATTGTTTAGAACCTTATGTTCTGTTTTTTGAAAATCCCCTTGTGTGGATAGCATCCCCATGGGTCTCTGCTCTTTTGATGGATCTCTGGTGATTTTGCTTTGGATTGATAACACGGGCTGCACAGTCGTAGAATACTGCAGGGAATGAATAATGAAAATTTTGAGTGTGGTCTGACTGTTAATGTTTCTTCTAAAATTTGCTTCATTTGCTGTTGCTTTATAAACGTATTTTTAGAGTAAAATAATAATGTTTAGACTCTGCCTTCATGAAATGTTTATGAATATTACTTTTAACAGTAGCATTGCTTCTTTTTAGCTAACCATTTGCCTTTCAATTCAGAAGTATCCTGGCTCACTGACTAATCTTGAAGATCATGTTTCTGGAACTCGATAAGTTGGGGAGATAGCTGTCTTCCATCACAGTTTCATATTACTTATTCAGTCCAAGTGCAGCCTTCTCCATTGTTTCGGAGTTCTCATGCCCTGTTATTGTACAGATGAGACCAGTAGATGGACTGGATTAAAAAATTATGTTGCATCAGTGGTTAGTGCATAGTGGCATTTCCCATAGATTTAAACTTTTACTTGTATTGAGTAGAGTATGCACATATGCTTGAGCAACTACAGTCCAAGAAGGTGCAGTTGGACAATGTTTGATAGGATGAGATGCTCTTTTGAAAAAATATTACTATGACTCGCAAGTTGTTTGGTCCGACCAAAATGAGGAGAAAGATCTGGGATTAGTAGTGAGTCAACCTTTAAAATATGAGCAAGGGACTACACTAAAAAGTTCATTTATTATTCTGGAAATCTGTGAAAATAATAATAAAAATTCAAAAATGATTTAGCAATTGTACTTGGGCAACCACCTCAAAAACTAAAGTTAAAGTGCTTGAAATGTTAACTAGCTTGTTTTCATTTTTCTCTTGAAAAATAATATATGCATTTGTGTGCATTCTCTTATGCAACTTTTAAAAAAAATTCATGATTCAAAGCAGCGCAGACGACGTTAGAGAGATCCTTTTTGAATATTGAGTATTTTTATCCAAGAAATTATTTTTAGGTATTAGAGACACTTTGTTGTGTTTTTTAGATGATTTCCTGAATTGGATCCGTAGCTATAAGTAAATGGATGCTGCTGCCTTTGTAACAAGAGCAGCACATGGTGATGCTAATCTTTCTTGACCATGTTAACCAAGAATATGCTTCAGGCTTGATGTTTGTTCGGCCTGTTTTCTTCTCACCACTGGTGAGGCGAGGTAGAGACATGCGCTGACTCCTCGGGAACTGATGTCTGCCTGCGGTGTTGCTGCAGTTTTGTTACACTTTCAGTTTTTATTGGGCTGCCAGTAAAAATCTTTAATGCAAGCAAAAGCAGTTCATATTACAGCTATTTTGTGTTAGTGTGTATGTGTGACTTTGCAAGCCTGTGTTTATTACCTTATTTTGTTCAAGCTAGAAATGCAAAGACTGAACATTGGTATGGGTGAGATCAACCCAACTGACTGCCTTGTCATTTCTTCAACAGACCCTCTGTTAGTGTGGCCATGTAAATCACCAGCTTCTGTAGGTGTAATATGTAGGTGGCCCAGTGCTTTTTGTCCTTATAATGGATACCTTTGGTTAAAATGTACATTTAGGAAATAACACATTAAGCCCAAATTATAAACCACTAACACAAAAATATATTTCTACAGAATTTTCAGTTTTTTACTTTTTACAATCGTTTGGAAAATCTTTTCAAAACGGCACTTACATTTGTTTTTAGTTGGTGGACTTTTTGTTTCCCCATTTCCTCTGGTGAATTGCAGTTTTTCTTGAGTAGTTACATACATGAGTCAATATGGAATGAATGCAGTTGGACTACATTTCTTCTCACTGTAGTTACAAGAGTGTGTGTCTTTTTCACGTTGTACTTGATGATGTGCGTTCCAATGAAAACAAAGTTTGGGCACATAGATAACATACTGGTGATGCAATTCTCAGACTAAAGGTTTTAAAGCCATCCTTTCTTTAAAAAAAAACAAATCAGTGCTACTTAATAATTAATTAATTAATTTATAAATCCTACAACTTTTGTCAATTATGTAATGACAATCACAGCTTCAGCGTGATTGTTGTGTGATAATGTCAATTATTGCACAACAAATGTTAATACTTCATGCACAAACTTCTTAAAGTAACTTTGACTTTTGTACATGCTGCTAAGTGACCTGTAAGTGCATCTCAGTGATTCTTGGATGATGACTGGTTATTATGTAACATAGTTAGATTATATTCACTGCAACTTGCGGTATTTTTTCTTTTTTTTCTCTTTTTCTGCTTGTCTGCTCTTTGACAAAGTTACTCCTTTTACTCTCTATAGGATACAGAAAGTACTGCCAAGGAGTTAACTGTCCTGAACTAAACTAAAATATTGGAAGTGTGCGCACAGATACACAGTTCTGCTGTGTGTATATAGTTGTATATGTCTTTGTGACATAGCATACACACACACACAGTTAGACACCAGCTCAGTGTCACAGGCATGCAGACTCATCCTCAGACTGCAAGCACAGGATTACATAAGACATGAAATCTCCTGGACAAGCTAATACAGATCCAAGTTTCACAGCAGGTTATCCAGCAGCTTTATACGACACTGTCAGTGGGGGAGGGGATGGCCAATGGGATCAACATTCTTATTATAATGTGCAATGTACTAAAGAAGTTAGTACATAAGTCAACAAAACCAAAACCATAAGGTGGTAGGATATGCTGGCATACTTCAACTTGATGTCTAGAACGAATTGTTTGCTATAAAACTGTAATTTGGGCTGGATGGCTTGGCTCTCCGTTTGTCATGTTTGAAGTTAGACTACTCAACTTTTACAGGCTAAAAGACCATTTTCATTTGAACCTTTATGGTGGTGATAATATTGTGAGACTGTAGTGTCAGAGGACATCTCTGGAGCTGTGCTTTGTTGGCTCCATCATCAGTATTCTCTCAAAATTAAATTCCCTTTTTAAACTTTTGTTCATCATTTGGCAGCAGTGAAAAATGAGCCAACGCCCAGCGTCTGAAGCTGTAATAATGGTTACGCACCAGAGGGAGAGGGAGTGTGATGCTTTCCTGATTTGACTGAGCAGCTCTTGTAGACTACACTCAGTGTGCACAGTTTTACATAGAGAGCCGGCTCTGCAGTCATAGATTTCACCTTATTTTAATGTTTTTTACCTCTAAGCTAGTGCTTCTTGTGCTCATTTAGATGAATGCAGCTGCCAGCCTTGCTGCAAGAAAGAAATCTCTGCTGATTCTGTTACTGCTTCATGCTGATCCTTCCCAAAAGAGCTCTGACTTTGTAGTTTTTTATTTGTGCTGCCTCGGCCCACTTTGGCAAACAGCAGAGTCAGGCCATTTGCCACAACCCTTTAATATATTGCACAAGTAGTTTTTACCTTGTGCAGTTTACTATCTTAATTTATTTATTAAATTATATTTTGGGAGGCATTATGACGTACTTCGAGGACTGAGGAAACTTAAGAGAGAACTGAACAGAAAACTGTAATAAGGAGTCTTAAAATATATACGGTGATCTTTACAAGCACATGCACAACGTGAGTCAGGTCTTAAAAACATGAGCGAAAGCAGCAACAAATCACTCATGACAGGTTCTAATGTGAGGGTGAGTAGCTGTGCTACATGGCTAACATTAGGCTATTTATTTTGGTTTTTTTTCCCTGCAGCCAACCAAGTAATTACATTTTGGCAAAATAAGAATTTTCTTATTCAGCTAACATTTGGCCATCTTTTTTAATTTATTTTATTTAGGACAGTGCATGTTAATGAACATAAATGTAAAAAAAAAAAAATTACATGAATGTAAACATACCAGATTATAGCCAAGGGCTAATTTCCATCTGTTGTCCTTAACCATAAAAAATAGACATAATAATTCATAAAAATTCATCATTCATTCATAATAAAAACTCCATCACCAAAATTACACATACACACCATTCTGTTCCCAAATAAAACATTAAAACTATACAACTCATACATGATCACACACTTGATTTGTCCATAACCAGTTTTTAACCTTTGCCTTAAGCAAATTGAGTGTAGAGCATTCTCTAATGGGTTGAGGAAACAGTCTTCCTCAAGGGTAGTGCTGGGCTTGTTTTATGGTACTGCCGTTGTGATCATTTGCATAGGAATTTGCTTATGGAGAGCCTATGAACAGGGGTTTTCAGCCTATGCATATGTGGATGACACTGTGTAGGTCGAATGCTGATTGTTGGACAAGAGAGAAGGGACAGCAAAGATAATAACTCCAAAGATTAAGAAATGAAAATCACAAATGGTGACTGCAGTGGACACTTGATTGTTAGTAATACTGGGTCTTTGTATGTAGGACTTTGCAGCTGGCTGAAGGACTAAAAACGATGAAAGAGTTGCCCACAAACAGGTTGAACCACATGCTTTGAATACTGCCTCCAACAGATGCGATCTACTTGTAAATGGATTCTCAGTGGGTGCCTACGGTTTGCCAGTGTACTGGACGTGGACAATCATCATGAGGCTACTGTAGTTTCTATGAAAGTTTCATCATCACATGATCAGTGCGAGGCTCTGAGTGAACATCACCTGACTGTCTCTGATCGCTATTTGTGACAGTGTGGACGTGTTAGTGGAGACTCCAGAGCACCAACTGTGCATGCACCCTTAAGGTGGACTTCAGTCAGATTTCGAAGATCTAACACTATGGCTACTACTTTCTTGTGTTGTCTCCAGCAGCCCATGTCTGTCCCACAGAGTATAATTGTTCTTTAGTGTTTACAAACTAAATTATTATGCAGTAGACTTCTTGGTCATCATACTGGTGTTTGAGCCAAAACAAATATAAGCTAAATATTAATTTAATTAATTATTAAAAATAAATAGATAAAATGTAAAATTCTTTGCTGATGATGAAGTAATCTGTTGCAATAGTTGGTCCTTAGGCTCTAAATTTATTTTCAAAATGTAACTTGTTTGTTGGCTTGACGTTATTAAAACAAAGTACACATTGGTTTAAGTAAGTGATTATCCTGTTTTAAATTTGTGTTGTGTGGATTTCAATACTTTATATTTAGGTGGTATGTAGATGGCATTGTGAGCATTGCCAAGCATCCCTTATGTCTTCATTCAAGCATGCACTAGCAAGCAACTTACTGAAAAAGTTGCATGCTAGTGCTATATTTGTCACCTGCTGGTTGAAAGAGAGCACTAAGAACAGAGAAAGAGTGCAGTGAGTTTTGGTTAGGTGGAAGAATCATTACTAAATCTTTGTTCTCACTCTTTTCAAAACTTTAATTTTGCATTTCACATTTAACATTAATGAACCAAGAAAATCTGCATTTTGCTTTTGAAACATGTTTGCAACCATCAATGGAGTGACAGGATGCGTGACTGCAGCTTTTTCCAACCTTATAAATAATATTTTTTAATAATAACCAAAACTACCACCAATGACTACCAATGGGCCTTGCAATTAGTCATGATCATTATTGTGCTAATTCTCATTACCATTCATCAATGGAAATGTCTGTGCATTACCATTACAGTTGGGGGAATGGCTGTAATCACAGTACTGTAAGATGGTGAAACATATATCCTTAGAGATGGTTGTAAATGGCCTCCTTGACTCCCCACTCAAACCAGTGTTGCTTTTTGTCAGGATGTGCATACCATCGTCATTGAAAGAGTGATGATGAGGTAGCTCTTCGGTGTTGTGCTATCTGCTTATCCAGAGGTGGTTTGGTTTCCCCGATGTGTAATTCACAGCAATCTTCCTGGCATTTCACCACGTACACTATATTATTCTGTTTGTGCAAGAGGATCCGATCCGTCAGGTGGACCAATTGTTGGCATAGTGTGTCATGGGGTTTGAAAGCTACAGACACCGTGTTTTGACAAAATGCGTCTCAGCTGTTCTGTTAAAGGTTTTCATTTAGGCAGCAGTTGTCTTTCTTCTCTCCTGGATCGCCTGGAGCATTCTGTAGGTGCTTTCCCAGCTTTGACAAATGTCCAGCTGGGATAACCACACTTACTCATGGCCTTTTTGTAATGATGTCATTCTGATTCCCTGGCCGCTGTGTCTGTGGGGATGATAAGAGTCAAACATTTCTTCCCCTGAAAACGATATGTCCAGTAGGGCTGGGCGATATGGCCTAAAATCCATATCGCGATATAATTTGAAGCATGTGCGGTAACGATATATATCGCGATATATTCTTTTCTTCTGTATAACGTATTTTCCACACTATAAGGCAAACTTAAAATCTTTTAATTTTCTCAAAAATCGAGTGTGCCTTATGTATGAATTCTGGTTGTGCTTACTGACCTCGAACCGATTTGGGTGTGCAGAAATCTGTTAAAAAATGTTTTGATGCACAGTAAAGCTGGAGGATGAACGCCAACTTTTCTTCCACTCGATAAAAATTAGGGCTGGGCGATATGACCCAAAATTCATATCTCGATATTTTTTAGCTGGATGGCGATATAAGATATATATCTCGATATTTTTTTAAAGCCATAAAGTAAGAACAAAGAGAGAGTTCTTAGTCAAAGCTGTGTCCCAGATGTCACACAGGCACTTTTATTAACATAAAGCATAGATGTACATGAAAAAAACTACTCAAAAATAAATTATGAGCATTTATTAAAAATAATGCTCTATAAATAAAAGAAAAGTATGTTGTTTTTGTCCATAACAAAAAGCTCACAATTGTGCAGTCAAAATGTAAACTAAAAGACGTTGAGCATAATAACATAGGCAGATTTCACAGCTGCTCTGTTCCCAACTTCTACTGCGTGACTGACAGCCTGGAGTTTGAAATCCGCTTCAGGTGCCATTTATGGTCCTTATACACACACACAATACGGTAATATTACGTTGAAGCACAGTGCGTATTACTACGCGAGCCTCCTCGGTAGCCGCTCCGACAGTCCATCAAGCGGTGCAGCCCCGTAGCTTACCAAAGTCGTACTAAAACATTTTTTGACAGATTGCTGAGCGCCGTGTTCCACATAAAATCGGTTCGCGGTCATCAAGCACAACCAGAATTCATACATAAGGCGCGCTGTCAACTTTTGAGAAAATGAAAGGATTTTAGGCTGTGCAGCCCAGTGGGCTGCATGGCGTTAGCGTGGTTAGCTCGTTAGCATGTCGACGCCGTCCAGCCCCACGCATGGAGCAATGCGCAGTAACTCGTTAACGGAATTTTGCCGTGTTCATCTTGTCGCTGCCTGCAGGTGAAGCTATGAGGGAGGAGGGGGAGTTGTGTTCAGTGAAGGAGAGGCGAGGCGGAGTAACGTTGCGTAAAGACAAAAGTGGACGAAAGAGAGGCAAACTTGTGGCTCCACAACTATAATTATAACGTATATATCGATATAAAGGATATGGGCACATATTATATCTCGTATAAAAATATATCGATATTTTTAAAAAACTCGATATATCGCCCAGCCCTAATAAAAATTCACGTGAGGGATTCTGGTGGTCAGGGACAAATGAAATCTCATAGCAGGATGCTATACACGGGGCAAACTTCAGTCAGGTGAACAACTGAGATTATTCATCCACAATACAAGGTTAGTTATTAATATACTGCAACAACATGGGAATAGAACAGCTGCGAGAGAATTCAACATTAATGACTCAATGTTACGGAAGTGGAGGAAGCGCAGTTTTTGGCTTTCCCCATATTTCAAAAGTGCTTCATCTCTTTGCTATGACTGTCGCCTGGCATAATTTGCAGATGATAATGGTTGTAGCCGCTGCGATGCTTTCGACCAAAACAGGCGCAGTTTGATGACATCATCAACATGCGCTATCGCGATAGAGCGGTACAGTCAAAATCTCTATCGTTGGCCAAATTTATATCGTTTCTATCGTATATCGTTTATATCGCCCACCCCTAATCTCCAGCAAGCAAACAGAATCGAGTCTCTGGAGTAATCAAAATTTATGAGAGAATAAACTGAAAATGAACCTGACTAAAAGCCGCAGGGTTCAAAGCTTGTGCAAAAAGTAGCGGCTTATAGCCCGACAATTACGGTAATTAAAATGTCACATAATGTCAAGTGCTTTGTGTTTTAATGCTTTTAAATGACTATTTTTAATGGACTTTTTACTTAATAGATGACAAAAGACTATTTAAAATAAAATCTGTGTAACCTTTGCCAAACTGTGACCACTGATGATAGACATGGTAATTACAAATAAATGTAAAAAATAATTTGTATCAGTAGCACAAGCAAACTGCAGTACTATGCCAGCCGTGAGCCACTCCTTGTTTCTTTGTATAATGCTAGGAAAATAGGCAGTGTGTTTGTTATCAGTGTGACACTGAAAAGTGATGAGATGCTTTCCAGATGATGATGCATGCCAGATTCTGACACCACTAGCTGAAATGCAGCCCCCAAATTATGACAGAATCTCCACCATCTTCTTCCATGTGGTTGTAGAAACTCACTTTTGTACCTCTCTCCTAAGCTTCTCTGTACATCATAACAATATTTTTGTTTGTTTTTTGAAAATTCAATAGTCTTTGAAACCAAAAATTTCAAATGTGCAGTAATCACTCCATACGCTGCTGATTTTTCACCTTTCCTCCCCATTTCCCTTCTGTAAGGCTCCTTGACAGCCACCCTTTCACCAAGACTATTTCCAATAAGCCTTCAACAAATAGTAGATGGAACAACTGAAAAGCCAGATGCATCTGATGTATCTTTATTTATTTGTTTACTTACTCATTTTTGTATTTCTAAAGGACATGACTTTTACATAGTGTTCATCCGTTATCAATGTTTTTTAAGAAAATGCTCAGGGATAAGGACTGAGAAGTTGTGAATAATAAGCCAGTGTTTACAGAAAAAGGGCTCCAGAGAACCTAGCGAATTAGTGCTCGAGTGCTTAAAAAAATACCAGAAAGCCTGGCTTCTAGGAAGTACAATATTAAAAAAAAAATGAGGGGTAGCTCAAGGCACATTACTTTAACTCAATAAATTCCTTTATAACATGACATCTAATTTGATAACCTTCAAAAACTAATGGCCCTAACAGAATAAGCGAGGCTTGGACACTAAAGGGTAAATTTATTTTGCCCCATCTTTAGATGATTTCATTGTACTCATAAGGAGTTCTATATATGGCAAATGGACTGATTCTTATATAGCGCTTTTCTACTCTCCCGGAGTACTCAAAGCGCTCTATACAACATGCCTCATTCACCCATTCACACCCACTCATACAAGCACTTCTATACACAAGTGCAAACTAACCTGCATTCACACACATTAATTTGGGGTTAGTATCTTGCCCAAGGATACTTGACATGCAGACTGGGGAAGCCAAGGATCGAACCACCGACCTTCCGATCAGTAGCTGATCTGCTCTACCACCTGAGCCACGGCCACCCCTTTGAAATCACAGCTTAGACTATGTTCATCGTGCTACCCTTTGACCTTTAACCTTGAATGACAGTAAACCAAAGGGTAATGCTGAGATTGTTTCTCCTTTGCAATCCCCTCCAGCCACTCCACATTATATAGGGCACTGTATTGTGTGTTGCTCCGTTCCCCCCTCCTTCCTGTGTAGTTGAAAAACAGTGATGTCATTCTGCAGTCCAACCCTGTTGACATTCTGTAAATGCAGCTGAATTTGACTTTGACAGGTTTGTCCTTTGTTCTTCAGAGGTGGTCTCAAGCATTTTATGGTCTCCTGCAAGAACAGTTAGGTGACATCCTATATCCTTTGTTGAAAGATGGAAAATAAAGAGTTGATACACTATGTGATGGTAAAAGTATTCATTTATTCAGTTTGAAAAGAGAAAGGGCATCAGCAGCACTACTTTTTTATCTTCTAGCATTGGTTGACCCATAACCATCTACTGACATACACCTTAACCTGACTGACCGTCTTACACAACCCTCCTGTATTGAAATTACAAAGTGGGATCCTAAAGTTAGCATCAAGTTCATTCTTGAAGTTCATTTTTGAGAAACTGATGTCATGGAATTAAAGATTTAACTGATTATTGTCACATAGCCTTTTACATTTTTTTTTTAAAAGAAAATAAATTACGCCTTTTTTGTGTGGCTACATTCTTGATCAGCAAATTTTAGCGCTGTTGTCGAGAGTGTCATCTGCTAAGGAAGCAGAACAGGTTTGTTCACTGTGTACAAGGTTGCACATGTGTGGGCTCTGTGAGAAATGTTCAGCAGTGTTAGCAATGTAAGTCTTAACCCTTTAAAGCCAACTATATCATGTTTAAAACACGCGTTTTTGGGACGTCTACATCAGTGTGAACCCCCATCCCATGGAAAACTGAAATAAATTGCATGATATGCTTTTAAAGAATAAGCTGCAAAAAATGTCTGATGTAGTACTCCTGTGCTTATATACCATATATCACAATTCAATTGGCAATTCTGTTTAGAGGCCTTATTTTAATTTTGTATAATAAAGCACTAAATACCTAGGGCTTAAAATCACGTTGTTGTCTTTGTATAACCTCTAAATAACAACACAAACCTCACTGAAGTGGAACATCACTCCTTGGGCTACTTTTACTCAGCTAATTAATCCCAGAGCTGTTGGTCAAGCTCCAAGAATGCCTCATTCCTAGTTGCTGTGCACTGTCCTCTTGACAGCAAACACAATGTTTTTTTGTTTTTTTTAATGTTTCCAAGGTTGCTGCTGCTGATATTTCTTTTTTCCAGTATCACCCTGCTGTTACATACATATATCTACTTCTGGCTACCCTGCTGTAGGTCTGATGCCTGACTAACCTGGAACCTACTAACTTACTCTCATAAGGTTTATTTTCCTGAAGGTTTCCTGGGGGGTTATTTTCTTGGCTATGCTGCTCGAAGCAGTTACTCTGCTCTCTGTCCAATAGAGCAGATCGTTTTTCGACAATGCTGGTTTAGTGTTTTTCAGCCCTATTCAGCATCCAGTCTGTCAAGTCAGATTACCTGCACCTTGTAATTGTGCTGAGCACTGGCAAATACTTTTCTTTAGATTCAGTTGAGCCAGGTGGTGTTTCACTGACAAGTCAATTAACACAAATTTAGATCACAGGATGGGAGGAGCTGAAACTGAATCCCGGCAATAGCAATTAACTTGCAGCAAAGTATTAAATGGCAGTTGGAACTGGACTCTGATCATTAAATCATTGCTTCAGGCATTGCATGTGAAGTCACTTTATTATGTAAAACATGTCTTGTGTACATTATGAAGCAGTGCTGGAAGAAGAACTTCTGTGCATACAAAAATTACATTGTTAGAAATGATTACTTTATGGTGGGAATAAATTGCAAATAAATGCTGCTTTCATTTAAAATGTCAGTTTTTTCCCCTCATAGTATCTAAGGATGAAGCTTGAAAATGTTTGTTTCTTCTTTGATGGATTACAGTAGAGTGCAAGTCTTAAGCAGTGAATGGAGCAATTTATTGAAATCCAATCGTACATGAAAATATAGTGTATATATTAAAAAAAGAAGCTTGAAAGTCAATATGTTGTGTAAACCTTTATTGAGGAATAAAAGGTGGAATAAAGCCAGAGCTCTCGTAGGCAAGTTTTTTGGAATTTCTTCAAATAGTGTCCAAGCTTCTTGATGGGCATTCCAAAGCTCTTCTTTGGATGTTGGCTGCCTTTTCTTCTGCTCTCTGTCAAGATGGTTCTACATCTGAAGAATGTTGAGGCCCAGACTCTGGGAAAGCCAATCCGTGATTGATAGAAAAACATACAGTGGAATACAGTCAAGATATGCTTTCACTGGATTGCTGTTGCCAATCATATATATGGTGCATCAGAATCTAGCGTTGACCTCAGCCTCTTCTTCCTGTTTCCTTTTCTTAAGAGTTGCTTTTTGACAGCCATCCTTCCATTTCTGATGGGTTTTCACCAAAGAGTAGATGGATCAACTGAAGGCTGTCACATCTTTGCTGTATTTCTTTCCTATTTCTCAAGGATATGACTTTGAGATACTGTCCATCTGCTGTATATAGCTTTTTAGGCCTGCCACTTCTTTCTCCACCTATCTAGCTTTTTAAAATCTTTAAGGGAGATACAGCTCTCTATGCCAAATGTGTGGCTAATAACTCTGGTTACGGTCAACAAGGAATTGCCTTGTGGGTGCAAAAACACTACTGTCAAACGGTGTTATCTTTGGCTTTTTTCCATGAGTTCAGCTAAAGAAATGGGAACAGATTAAGTTTTTTACAGCAGGCTGCTAGTAACAAAGTGCCTAAAGATACAATTTAAAAAAGGTTCTATGCTAAATTGTCTATCTGTTTTGTGTAGACAAAACAGCGGCCAATCCTTAGTTAGGTGCCGTTTTATGCTTGAATGATTCATAAGTTAGTCTAAAGTGACTTTAAAAGCATTCATCTAAAAAAAGTGAGGTACAAGTAGTGGACTGAAAATGAGTGAAAAGGAACCAGTGTCCTAAGAAAAACTTTGAAAGATTGTCAGAAAGTTCTGAAACCTTTTGCTCAAGATCGCTTTACAAGAACGTCTGACGTCTTTGGGAGCAAAATATAAAGAACTGATGGGTGTTTCAAGACTTAACGTTCGGCTATTTTAGTCACTTTAGTGATACTTTATAACCTTCATTCCTAATTTGTTGCATTGAACATCAGTCTATCAGTATATTTTCCTGTGTATAGTAAGTCATGCTTTCTCTTTTTGTTGCTTGCAGGAAGAAGTCCTTTCTCTTCTCTGCACTCTATGCTGCCTGTATCCTCGGGGGCCGCCATGTCATGAAACAAAGGGAGAAGTTTGAGTTGAGGAAACCATTGGTGCTGTGGTCACTCACCCTCGCTGTATTCAGGTAAGAGGGTTAACATTTGTTTAATGATTATTTAATGTAAACTGACTTCAGTTGTCAAACGTCGCTGCGTTTCACAACAACTAGAAACAGTAGCAATGTGCACAGTAAGAAAACCTCAGCCTTGTAGAAAGTGCTAGAAATACAAACATTTTAGCTATAATTTGGGAAGCACTTTCACACTTTTAACACAAATTATTGTCTGTATATGTATGTCCTCCTCACCCCCATGTAGTATTTTTGGTGCCATCCGTACTGGGAGTTACATGATGTACATCCTGATGACGAAAGGGCTAAAACAGTCAGTTTGTGACCAGAGCTTCTACAACGGGCCTGTCAGCAAATTCTGGGCATATGCTTTTGTACTCAGTAAAGCACCAGAGCTGGGTAAGTCCATTTCATTTATTTATTTATTTTAAGTATCTTTTGCATATTTTTTTCTACAATACTGCAAATACTGTAAAAGGCTGATGATGTCATCACCCCGTCAGGCAGGTGGTCAACATGGTCACCCAAGTTTGTGAATTTGATAACTTAAGAACCAAGCGGCATACGGCCTTCAAACTAATACTAAAAGTGTATTTACTAATAATCTTGGACGAGTTTAAATCCCAGAAACCTCAGTCTTAAGGTCAGGGGTCAGAGTTTCTGAAAATCGTCTGAATGTGATGACTGAAGAAGAAAGTCACCTACAATTTTGAAATTGATACAATAGGTGTATCTGCTAGGAGGCTGATGGATACAATTGGCCACCACCAGTACACTTCTTTTTAAAGATTTTGTGTGAATACAATTTTATTTTTGCTCATCTTTATCTTCCTAGTGTCAGATCTGCAAGCCTAAACCTAGAGCAGTTGTTCCTCTCAGCAGGAATAAAGAGTGGCAGATGCCATGTTCTCTCTGTCTGGCTAATGTCCAAACTATCATGTTGTGAAGTCTGGAAACTGGAGACTTGGTTGTTTCTGTATCTACTAGGTACAGAAAGGTGCAGGCGGCTTAGGGAAACATAAGAAGGTGGACAGAGACCTTTTTGTCATGGGTGGATGTCTCTCTAGATATGTCACTAAAAATTCGAGACACTGCAATCCCATTGCACATTCTAAAAACGAACACAAGGCACATATAAGTAGTTATGTTCAATGAAGTACTGCTCTGTTTCATCAAAATACCACTATTATCAGGACCAAAAATATGTATGGCTTGGCTTTAAGGATTTGAGTTGAGTACTCATTTAAGAGCTACAGGTCAGAAGCCAGATTTTTGGCACCGTGCTCACATCTTTTAGCCATCCACTTTTGCCAATACACACTCATATGGACAACATCTTCATCTGTGATTCCAGGTGAATTAACACTACAACTATTGCAATAAAATCAGGTGGAAAATAACATAAAATTTATAACAGTAAACTCAGGTTTATTTGTAGTAAACTGGCTGCTGCAAGCCTTAATAAATCAATATAAATAATAATCATGTTTGAATGATTAAGTAATTCATAATTTTGCATTGTAAAAGAGAAATTCCCACAAATGCCCTATTATGTGCATAATAGGGCAAATTCTAGCAGTATAAATATAATACCAAAACAGTACTTTGTGCTGTCACTGACTGGTTTCCTGGCTTAGAATGGAACTTGGGGTCTGAAGGTTACATGACAGTAAGCATGGCGGTGTCAGTGTGACCTTGGTAAATATGTGACTAGTGGAACCTTACTTGGTTATTAAAAGTCTCTATTATGCTTGAGTTAATCATGCTTTGTGTTAAAATCCCAACTGTTTAACATACCGCAATTACTGCAGGATTAGTTTTCCATGCATTTAAAGTCATTCAGCCACTACATTCACTAATATATATATTGCAATATTTTTGACTGATGTAAAAAAATAAAAATGTAGGTAAGTGTACATTTACATTTATACATAAATTTGAAAACAAAAGCCCCAAATTTTCATAAGGAAAAATACATTTTGTAACCTGGAAACCACTGATATGAAGCATTGATATTATGGTGTTTTGTATTTGTAGCAGTACTTTACTATGTACTTTGTTGTAATAGGGCATGTTTTCTGTTTTTTCAGCTTTTGCAGTTACCGCAACTGTTTATTGTAGAGTACTTATCGGCCTTAGCCTTGTTATGGGTGATAAATGGTATAATAAAAACTGCTTTTGCTACCACTTGTATTTGTGTTTATCAGTTTATTGGGTCCTAAGTTGTCAAACATTTCAGTGCTTCTCTGTGTGTGCCTAAAGCTTTGTGTTTTTACACAGCTTTGCATATTTGAGAGTGATTTGTATCACAGCCAGTTACTTTTTGTTGGACAAATAATAACCATGTTCCTTTTTCTGCTGCTCCGTCCTGTCTATCCACTCCTAACTTCCACTCTCCTATTCGCAGGTGACACTCTGTTCATTGTCTTGAGGAAACAGAAGCTCATCTTTCTCCACTGGTACCACCACATTACTGTGCTGCTCTACTCCTGGTACTCCTACAAGGACATGGTGGCTGGCGGCGGGTGGTTCATGACCATGAACTACTTGGTCCATGCTGTCATGTACTCTTACTACGCACTGCGTGCAGCTGGTTTCAAGCTGTCACGCAAGTTTGCCATGTTCATCACACTGACCCAAATCACACAGATGTTGATGGGCTGCGTAGTCAACTACTTGGTGTACTCGTGGATGCAGCAGGGCCAGGAGTGTCCATCCCACATGCAGAACATTGTTTGGTCCTCCCTCATGTACCTCAGCTACTTTGTGCTCTTTGTCCAGTTCTTCTTTGAAGCCTACATCGGCAAGTCCAAATCATCGGCTATGGCTGCCACAAAGAAAAGCGAGTAAAAAATAAATGCCATAAGTATGAAAAGAAGGAAGATAATGTAAAAAGGGAGTTTGAAATTGAGAGCAGGGACCAGTGTCTTGAGAAATGAATGGGTTTAGGTGTGAGAGAGGTGGCATATAGCCCACGAAGTCTAGTGGGAGTGGGAGGGTCATGAAATGGTTGGTGTTTGTGCTTGAGCATTATTACTAATGTGCAGGTCTTTAAAAAAAACAAAATAAAAAAACAAAAAAAAAAACATTGAAGGTTCTGTCTCCCTTGAGGGATGCTATAGAAACAGCACCACCATGATCAGAAGCCATCACAATCTGTCCACCTGAAGTTTAAAAGCCCCCATTTTAAATTCACATTTAAAAGTTTTTCCAAATGTAAAGGATAACAAAAGGATCAAAATCACCAGATTAAAAACAAATTACATCTACCACAAGTATAAGTTTACTTATATAGTATATATATATATTTTTAAATATATATGTATATTGAAAAAAAGAAGGTACATATGAAGATGGAGTTAACATTAACACAGGCCATCTGAGTATGTTTTTGTTTGTGTGTCTGTCTGTCGTCAGTGTTTTTTTTTTTGGTTAGATCTGTCAAAGCAAAAGTTTGGATCGCTGGTGAGTACATGGAGCTGAAGTGTTGGTGGTTGAGGTGAGCTGATGGGGTGAACGGCACTGTGTCGTCTGTCTTACATTGCAAAATGCGATATTTTTCTCAGGTCTTAGGTTATTTCTTTCTTAATATAATATGCATATCAAGACAAAGTAGACATGTTTAACATCTGCACCACTTTACAGTATGGCTGAATTTCATCTAGAATGTCTGCATAATTGAGAAAAAAAGTATGAATGGAGCTGATTGGACTGGCTGTTGACCACACCGCTCCCGGCCGTGATGGGAAACAGATGCTGACAGTGCCCTGCTTCACCACTTGTCATGACCTTGCAGAAGTTGCCGACCACACTTGGAAAATTACTTGCCATTGACTTCCAAGCACTTCGCTGTGTTAAAGTGTCCCTACCAGTGACGAAACCAGTCTGTTGGACAATGAATGCTTAAATGGAGGAAGAGCATATTTCTGTCTAGCAAAAGAAAAAAAATTCAAACATGCAAATTGTCAAAATCTGCTGTATTGAAAAAATAGTATGTATCCTTAATGGTGTCTGTTGTGCTATTGTGCATTTGCACTGTATCAATGTAAAAAATATGTTGCTGACAAACTTAACATATGAACAAAGTGCAAAAATGTGACATGCCTGTGTTTGTTTTGTTTTTTTCCTCTTGGTATTGCACACCATTGAAACTATTTTAGTGCTAAACCTGAAAAGCCATCTAAAGTACTACTAAGCATTTGAAATTAAGAATTACCAGAGTTTAATTATCACTCCCAGACATCCAGTCTTTCTTTACAAGAACTGAAAGACAAAGTGTAGCAGCAATCAAACATGTTTTATGCCTGACCTCTCAACATCAGGTGTTACACTTCTGCTTTTAGCTGAGTCACTAAAGTTGATCTGTATCATTGCTGGATGCACTTCGATAGTTGTGGGCATAAATGGCACGAGTAGTTAAGCTAAGCAGCTTTTCATCTAAATAATGATAGTAATCCACTATTACTGTTGGTTCATTATTGAAAAAGCGTGCTGACCGCCCCCTAGAGGTCACATTACAGGTTGTTTGAGGCTCCATTTAGTTGAGGTTGGAGTGAGACAAACATGGCATGAATCAAAATGTTTTCATCTGAGAAAAGTTAATCACATAATAAACATGGATTCTTAATCATTTAGTTGGAAAGACCTAGTAAAGCAAATCAAGAAAGACCAATAAGCAAATCCTGTGAAGTGATGGTTGCGTTTTATTCTTGTTGTACAGACACAATTCCATAAGCCATAAAAAGAATAACAAATGGTAAATTTATGCAATATACATGTTCTATAGGGAAAAGAACACGTTGCCCCATCATATTATAATTTTTAAATAAGTTAAACAAAACAGCAGGATGTGGCCGCCTATCGTTCCTGTCACTTCCGGCTACCATCTTTGGTAACTAATGAGTTAGCCAACGAAATAAAATGCTACGCTATCAAGACAAAAGAGGGGAGTAAAATTTGTTCAACAAGTTTGATATTTTGTTCAGGCTGAAGAAACTGAAGGGGCTTTGAAACTGTGGTAAGTGTTAACAAACTCAAAAACAAATTCCCACAAGCACAAATCTTGAATACTTTTATGGTTTAATTATTCAGTTTTGAATGTGTAATATATCACAATTATATATTATATTATATATTATGTATTATATATACAATTTATATTATAAAAGCGTCAAAGCAGCCTAATGGACCATTTCCAGAACACACATCATGGAAACGTGCAAAGGTCTTTTTCCAGTTAAATGTCTCCTACAGGCTTAGCGGGTGATGGAGCATGTTAGTATAGAAGTCATGGGAGTGGCAAAACTTACCGGTGACAAAACTACTGATGATATCCTGAATTAACAGCAGAAGCTATACTTTGTATAAATGTTCAGTAATATGCACTAGTAGTGAGAGACAACTAGACCATACCAATTTGGTTCCTATTAATATTCTGAGTTTTCTGAAGGTATTTAAAAAAAATGGCTACTTTATTCTTATATTATCTTACAAGAAAATAATGATTGCGATTTTGACAGCTTTTCCTGAATTATTTCAGTATTGATTACAGTCTAGAAGTTGTATCTAATTTCAGTTTATTCATAACCATAAAATGATTTGCTCTGTGCTACAAAAGGCTTGAATCTCAGGTGCCCCTCTCAAACAGGAATGCTCTTTATCTGAACTGAATGCAGATTATGATAATGAGTGCAGGTTCGAACTGCTATTGCGATCTTGATGTAAAGAGAGGTCACTGAAGCATTTTTTTGTTTTTGTTTTTGTGTTTATATTTAGCATTTGCTACATATGAAAAATGAATAAGAACAGAGTTACTTAATAACCGATTATTCTGTATTGGTTGCAGTTGTATCCTTATATATCCCTATTACTATTAGTTTCTCATCGGTGAGCTATTTTATTTCTTTGTAACATTGCTGCCATCTAGTGAAAAAAAGCCAACCTGGCTTTTTTTTTTTCTTGACGATTGATTTCTAGGTCATTAATGATAGTACTGTGGAGCATTTCTCTTTAATTGTTAAATAGTTGTGATGAAGAACTATCCTATTCAGTTTATGTAATGGGAAAAATGGCTAATTGAAATTAAGTTGGGATTGTGTGCCACTTAAGTGAAGGTGTATCTGTGATTAGTTGTGCTCATTGTTGTTATGTTATTCATTTCTCCCCTGAGACAAAACTACTAAGACAGCTTGCCAGATTTGGGACTTTCCCTCCTGTCAATGGTGCAATCATACATTCTGGCTCACGTGTCTATGTCCAATACATGCATTAGACCTTCCCTCCCCTTCTGATTTTAACTCTGGACAAATCCTCGAAAACCAGTGTTGCTCTATCCTGCTCAAGAGCTAAAGGGACCAAATACTGACCTGAAGGATCAGGGCAAAGCCTTTGAGTGGGTGGCTAATTCCCGCTTTAGCCCTCATCAGCTGTCCTCTGGGCAGGAATGGGACCGTGAGCGATAAGACAAAGCTAGACCCATCTGGCAGAAACTATAACCCCAGTTACAAAAAGTTATGATGGTCTGCAAAACCTAAAATCTGAGACAAAAAATACAATAATATCATTTAAACCCCATATTTTATTTAAGAAAATATTTTCACATTTTTATATTTTAATGCTTTGGTTTGCTTTTTGTATTTTGAATGTGCACATTTCATACATCTGCACAAGTCTTTCCAAATGTTACAGGTTTTGGAGAAACACATGCTACCATTCAGACAGTATCTTTTTCAGCAAAACAAAGAGATAGCATACTCTGCAGCACAGCACCACCGCAGTGTATTAGAGAATGTAAGAAACCATTCCCAAAGTCCTGACCGGTTGCCAGTTAAAAACATTTGACATTTTATCAAATAAAAAATATGGCCAGGAGGCCATAAACCAAAGAGCTGGAATCCTATATTGAGCAAGGACAGGATAACATTTTGGCTTTTAAAACTTGATCTCCTGAGTTACAAAATGCTTTTAGGGAGTTGCTTAAAGAAGACATGAGGTAACACAGTGCTTCTGGACTCTCTTCTGTACAAAGATAACAAATGCTATGTTCTATTTGTACAGTTTTAATTAGATATGGGGTTTTGGATAACAGGTTTTAAATTCAAAAAAGTAAAGTAAGCATCAGATGTTTTGGGGGGTTTTTGGCTTCTTGTCATTGGCTATCAGTGGATACAATCGATGACATTTCATTACTTAACAAGTGTGGACAAAACATAAACTTGAAACTTAAAAGTGTTCACAGCTAATGACTTGAGAATAACACAGTGCAGTGTATCTAGTTAAGTAAGTAAAATTAGTGTAACTTTTTCTCTTCTTTAAGACCTCTCTTTTGAGAAATGTAGCTTTCTGATGGATTAAACAACATAATTGTGTCTTCAGGTTTCCAGTTTGAAATCTCTGTGTTGTGTGAGTGTTGAGTTCTGAATTTTGCCATTGATGAGTTAAGCTAGAAGTGTGCAAGTAGCTTTGGCTAGGCTGCTGAATAAGACTGCTACAGCGTGTGCATCAGCTTGGTGGGCTTTGTCACTTTTAGCAATCTAAGGAGTTAATCCTACTTCCACGAGGAACAGGTATTGATTTTGAAATTTGGGGAGTTTCACCTGTTTGCTCATTTTTGGGTCTTGGACCCTTTTTTGCATAGGTGTCTCCAGCATCATTGTCTTTTTAGGGTTATTATTGTGTGGTGGATACCTCTCTGTGACCCAGTATTAATGTTCTAACCTGCAGTGACCTTCCTAGAAATGTAACTACAACTTGGTGTCAATAAAGCCAGCTTGATTATAAATGCTGGCAACAGTGTTGGACACTTGCATAGGCAATGTAGTAGGTGAAATACAAATTTGCCACAGAATTAATAAATTATCCATTACTACAACATCCCTGTTGATGACAAGACAGTCTCAAGATGCTATTTTATTTATAAGGTGGTGTAAATCAGCTGTGGTGTAGCCTGACACCTTGGAGCCTATGCAAGTAGTTAGCATTGGTATAGCATTTCCCTTATTATGCTCACATTGGTGCCTGCTTTTTCTCTGTTACAGTAAGCTAAACTGTGTTGCTGTTGCCTTTGCTATACACCACTGCATTAACTTGATGTACAAACCTGTGGAACATATTCCAATTAATTCACAATCATTTTATTTTGGATAGGAAAAAATACAAATCTATGAAGAAATATCATTAAAAATGTATTTATATGTATTGTGAAGCATTGTTTATTCCTAAAGCGATACAAAAACGAGTCCCTTGCATCTTCTGTTACTTACAGTGTCAGTGACTCGATTGCCCCCTGTTGCCCCAATTCAGAAGTAATACAAGATAAATTGACACTCGGCCCAATTTCATCTTTACTTGAACACTGATCTGCTGCTGTTTAGAGTGGTGGCCTAACCTATCTGTCAGCCCTAATGGAGCCCAATATATAGATAAGTGTGTCTTGCCACGAAAATCAATATCGATGTGGCCCCTGATGGTTTTTGAGTTGAAGTGCTTTGTTTTCTGCCATTGCCTTGAAACAAAGAGGCTGTGGGTCCGTCTATTAACAATTCCCAGTCAACCTTGAGACAGACTTGCAGACTGAGATAGAGGTAGAAATAGAAATAGACAGATGGAGTGATGGTGAAGGGTGGCGGCATTCGCGCCGACATCACTAGAGCATTAGATTTGGTGGAGGATAGAAAAGCACCATCAATGGACCACAGAAGGCCTTCAAAGAAGAATGATGACAGTGATGGGGTGTAACAGAAAGACAGAATGGCCAAAATAGTCTTTCAGTGGAGAGGAAATTATGTCATGTGTGTTTTGCTATAAAAACAAATACAAATAAATGTCAGTGCTAAAGGAAGTTATTGACACAGTGTACATTTATTTAAATATGCCTTTATTGATAAAAAAAAAAAAAAAGCAAGTTTCATCTTGCAAATTTCTAATTCCAGTTATAGCCCATAGCTGCTGAAAATAATATGCAATCCGAGTTAGGTACAGTTTTAATGAAAATGTTGAATGTTGGTCTGTTAACATAATGACTGCATTTTATTCTTTTTCTTTTTTATACTAATTAGAATCTAAAAAAATGAACATAAATCCTAAAATACCTTCCCTTTCCAAACCACAGTATATATCAGTCAGTCGTTCAGCAGTGTTTTTCTCTGTTTTTAATTATAAACTCTGCAAAGAAGAGAGTTGCCTCTAACTGTAAAGAAGATAAGATATCATCCCTTTCCAAACCACATTCAACTTTAATTTATTGACCATTCAGCCCATTTGAGTTTATTGCCCTCTTATTTCTTAGAATATAAATCATGGAATCATAAAATTTAGACAAAAATAACCACAGTTTAATGTAAAAATAATCAAAATAAAATATTTAAAATGATCACAATTAAGGGTTGTTTAGTGGTGCAGTGTCATGGCAGTTACATGGCAGTTCTTTGTACTGTGACACATTAGTTATTTATATCAAAAGGAGCTCAATGTCCGTTTTTTGCTTAAATCTTGAAATTATGTGATCATGAAGCCTGCTGCACTGAAACTGAGACAGCTGGATGTCAAAATACAACACACTGATGGGAAAACCTCAAATACACTAATACTCTATAAGAAAAAATGGAAGATGATTTTTAAACAGCACTGTCCTTTTACTGTAAAAAATAGCTAACAGTTACTGTTCATTTCTCCTATAACTACCTCAAGTCAATGAAATTTACAATGTTCACATATATAACTGCAATAGTAACCTTAACCCTCTCCTATATGAAACATTTAATAATTTGATGAAAAGGCTACAAAAAGGCATCTACACCAGTTGATACATGGGAGGAACAAAAGAAAAAACAACTTTTCTACATAGCAGCGAGCCTGAGCAAAGCAAATTATAGTGACTTAAACATTTCAAACACAAAAATATGTAAAGAGCTAAAATATATAAAACTCGCTGAACTTACTAAAATTAACATGATAATATAGAAATAGTCTCAAAAGTTTTGCAAGTGCAAGGAGAATATGAGTGATCTTTTGGTTAGCTGACACTGATGAGTTTATTCTGATCTATCACATAGCCTGTATACTATGTGATGAACAACAATTAGATGTATTTATTTTTTGAAGTTTCAACATTTAACTTAATGCACAAAACAATATTTGGGGTAATTCAGAAATGCTGTAATCATAGTATCTGCAGCAAAGGGTCATAAAGACTCCAGAACTTACTACTGTGTGAACCGACCAAAGTAATTACTGCATTTAGATCAGTGGGAAAGCCATCTGTAAATAGGGTGTGGCTCACAGTTCAGATTTGATGACCTTTATGCTTGTGTACTGGTGTAATATCTAAAGAAAAACAAAAGAGTAGCTCTTTATCTAAGATTTATCTCAGTGCATGATGCCTGAACTCTTTACACTTGCAGTGAGAGGATCCAGTGGCTCTTGTTTTGTTGTGGAAAAAAAAATAATAGCATGGTTTAGATCCACGTTTCCCCTTAGAGGAAAGTGTCACAGATCGGTATGGGTTATTCTTTTTTCAGAATTATAACGCCCAGATCACTGAATGGCTTGATGAATCAGTCAAGTGTAAAAATTATATGCCTTGGCCTGTATAGACACTAGGTCTTAACCTAATTTGATGCCAAGGGGACTATTTAGACCGACATGTCACTGATAACAATATTACAGTTGGAACAACATGCCATCCCTCCAGCAGAGTCTCAGAGACTCAGTGCCGAAATACTGAAGCTGGTTCTGGACCACCTTGCTAAGAAACATGGTCAGTATTTTTTTATTGTTAAACTGCCTCGGCCATACTCATCTGAGGAGGCATACTCTTCTCATAAACTATAATGATGATATTTTTATGTTTTTAAACTTTGCGCTTGATATTTTTTGACTTCTCAAACAAACGTATACATTTCTAAAAGCTTTTATTTTTTTAATGTTTCATTGCTGAACAGCTGATTGTACGCTGTTTCCATTGAGCCATGACTCTGGGCCCGAAGTCTGGGGTAACGTTGTTGGTTTAAAAGATGTACAGCTTGACAGTGATGGACTTGAGAGGTGCACAGTGGGTTGCATTGTTCCAGTGGCAGCAGCAGACACCATGGAACACTCGTAACCTTTGTTGTGCTGGGACAGTTTTCCTGACTCATCACTTTCAGAATTGGCACCTGGAAAAAATGCGGAATTAAGCAGTTGGTAAAAAAAAACTTGTATAAGAATGAATTTAGACTATAGTTAGAAAAATCACTGGAGTTGTTTACATATATAATATGAATAATGTAAGTTTCAGGTACCTGTTTCTGAAGAGCAGGATGTACACACAGCTCTCCTTGGACAGCCCATGGCAGGAATTACCTTCCCTTCAACACCATTTTCTGCCACAATGTAGAACTGCAGATTTATACATTAAGACGTTTGAGTTTTTATAAACATTAAAAGTTTTATGCATTTTTCTTTGGGGGGGGGGGCAGCCTACCTACTCCCAGAGTGAGTGATGGACATGAATTGCTCTTGCAAAGAGAAACATTTCATATAATTCTGATAAGACATTGGGATTTAAACTGCAGTCTTTAATGTTACTTTCAAAGCGAACAAAAATGTTATGACTGCTGGGAACTGCCATTACATATTTACTCTGCGTAAAAAGTAATTTGTTACACCACTCATTCCATTACTTTTACATTGATCTGAGATGCTTTGTAAAATAATTACAATTAAACCCTAGGCTACAGTCCCATACACTGACATAAGTATGTATTAGGCTGTGTGATATGACCAAAATCTCATATCTCGATATAGGACATTTCTCACCCCGATAATAGTATATATCACAAAATAGTGCTCGACTTGTGTTAAGTGTTTTCAGCTGGGCATCATGTACCTGGAGTCAAGTGTTTCGACCGATGCATGAAACTATATTTTTAGATATAAGTTGCAACGGCCGGCATTTTCTGTCCCCACCAGTCTGTGGTGGGGACCGGTTTGCGGCATAATTTGCAGAGTGCAGTTTTCTGGTAGGTGTCAGACTTTTCATAATCAAACCATGTCCATGCTACAGAGGTAGCCCATCGTTTAGGAATAAGGTCCTCGATTTGTTTTGACTCGTCCTTCTGTTTGACCAATCTACACAAATGATAGCGTATAATATGAAACGATAGATGTTTTAATTTCGTCATCCGCTATATTTTATCATATCGCACAGCCCTAGTATGTATCCTAATGAGGACACACTCGCAAGCTCTTCTTTTCAGTCCAACATCAAGGAGAATGCAAGGCATGTTTGACTGTTTTTTCTTTCTTTCTCCCCATCTGGCAAATAATTGAAAAGCCCACATAATGGAATTAACAACATAATTTTAACTGTCCTTTTTGTTACATTGATGTATTATATTACTGCATGACATAAAAACTGTATGTATTAATGACCGAGCTTTGTAATAATGGCCTTACCCGAGGAACAGTGGTAGTGGTTGTCTCTGACATGCTCTCATCCGTCATGCTGGTCTCACTCACATTATCCACTGATGGCTGTTTGTGGAAGCGTTTTCTCGTTCTGAAAAGTAAATATAAAATCTGCACAAGTTATGTATAGAATAATATACACATGGAGAGTTTATCTCACAGAAATATAAAAGGTCAGGTACCTAAAGAAGATTTATATAGGTTATAACAGAAGTTGTGTACTCAAATTCATCGTGATGAGAAATGAGTGTCTGTGCTGTGTACTGCCCTTCACAGCATCATTTATCACTGCATTATAAAATAATAATTTCACCACATTTGATTTATTTAATGTTTGTTTCTTAGCTTTCTGCATATCTCACCCCCTGAATGTTGACCAAAGATAATACATCTGAATGTTGTGATAGACCAAGCCGGAGGCCGTGTGTGCATTTACTCTACGTGCTCATAAGTTTCAGTTGTTTCTTTAGACTCTATCTTTGTGTACAGTGTGATTCTGTACTCTCTGTGTGTTTATTACAGGGGAAACCAAACTACCAAACTCAAAAACCGCACAAGTGCACCTGCAGTCAAGTGCAGAAGGCAATTTAAGGCAGAGCTATTGGCGGCCATGTAGCGTTTCCTTTGGGGTCATACCTCACCGGCTCCATTTTGTAGCTGAGAAATGACCTATTTTTATGTGTAATTGCTGTAGAACAAGCTAAACGAACCATGTAATTGAAAGCGTGCCACTTCCACAGGGGAACCAAGAGTGTAAACGTTAGGATGTAGTAGGTAGTGTGCTTTGTAAGTCAAAAGAGTGTAGAATGCCAAACAGCCTTGTCCATAAGCCAGCGAAACAACCATAAAACAAATCAGCTACTTAGAAACATCTCAGGTGGAAATAAAAAGGAGGAGGGGCCACAGTGTGTAGTTTATGCGTGCTCTTCACTCAGCTAACCACTGTTGCATGCTGTCATTTGTTCCACGTGTGATGTGCTCCCTGACCCCCTGCTGTCGTACTGAGAAACCGGCATTACACGCCTCATGCATCTTGGGTTTGATAGACATCTCTAAATGCTGTCAGCTCATTCATTACAGCAGCAGGTCCTCCCTGGTCTATTTTTTGACCATCAGTTAGAAAAAGCATGATAGTCCCTTAAGATGAAGACATGATTCTCATTTTTACCAGTCTAATAAAACCCATACAAATTGAATAGTATATTTAGTATGTTTAGTGAGGAAATAGTTAAATATTCATAGATGTTTTTTGTTTTTCTTTTTAGGAAGTCACTTTTGATCCTTTCACAGCGAATAGCATATCTTGATCATTTTGATTTCCCTACTTTCTTCCTTTTTTATTTTTTTCCATTGTCCTTATTCTTTTTTTACCCATTGTCTATTCTTTTCCCTTCCTTTTTCTCCCCTTTTACTTTTTGCTGCCTCCTTTTTCTCCTTTTCCCTTTTTTCTCTTACCCATAGCAGTAGGTGACACAGGCTGTGATAGAGAGCAAGGAAACGAGGACCACCATGCACGCTGTAATGACCACGTTCCTCTTCTTCTCCTTTTCAGCCCGCTGAAGCTCCAACCATTCCAGGTCACTGAACTGACATCGTTCCCCCATGTAGCCTGATACACAACTGCATGACAAAAAATCATATCCAGGAATCATTTTTGGTTAACTGCAAACAATTTATATTTTAAGACAAACTTGTTTAAAACACATCCAGTTACTTTATAATTCAAAAACGGTTACTGCTTAAGCAACTGCTTAGTTTTGTGTTTAAATGTTTGGGCTCCCTTGGCAAATTAAATGTCGTTTTTGAAAGACTGGATTGGATTTCATAGAACAGATACACAGGGAAGATTACAGTCACAGGTTTTGGAGTTATATGACATAAGGTTAGTGAAAAAATGGAATTGACTGGCTTCAGTAATAATTCAGTTATTTTGTTTTTCAAATGATCCTCATAATCCTGAGAATCATTGGAAAACACTGGAGGGGAAAAAAAAACAGCTACCCCCTCAGTGTGCCAAGGGTACCCCCCGAGAACTCGACAGATCACTGAAAAGGTCAGACAAGCTGGTCCAAAAGTGTGCAGAACTGTCAGCATCCTGGGGCCAATCTTATCCATACCTAGTGCCAGGTTGACATTTCTGCCCACTATCTCAGAGACCAGATACCACTTGGGGGTTCTTCAACTCTTCAACCTGTTTGGGCACTCATAGGCAGTTGTTCTTTTTTGTTGCTAAATATACGTTTTCATTATAATTTGTATTAAATGTGTATACATTATCTGCAGCTTTCCACTGAAATTATGAAATATTTTTAAGTCTGTGCATTAGAACTCATAATTTACATTTTTGTTGATCTGATTTGAAGTGCATACTTCATGGACAGAAGTAGACTGTCTCTGCTGTAAACACTTTCGTGAGGCGTGGGCTTTAATCATGGAACAACAGTGACACCTGCTGCTTGTCAGCTGTCATAAAATACTTTTCACCTAAGTGTTCTTGTCTTAATTAACAGTGGGACTGCATGAATATATCTGAATATTTGAGAAAATATTTGATTATATAATTATTATATTTATATTACAATATTTAATAAAATTTGCCATAATCATATTTCTGTTTAAAAAAAGAGAGACCCTATTGAAGCAAGGCGCCAACAGCAGTATAATAGTAAAATAGCAGCGACAGTACAGAAGTAGCCAAGTATGGAGGTGCTTGGAAATTTTAAGTTAAACTATAAAATCACTGCTTAACACTTTAGTTTAACAATAATTAAAGTAATTTAACCTTGTAACTATTCAGCACCCTGCACAATGTCGCATAAAACCAAAGAATATTTGTTGTATTTTGTGTCTTGGGTCGATCTTTTTAACCAGTTGCTTAAAGCCGTGCATGTCCACCATGTAACTGCATTATTTCCATCCATCATCAGCTCTTCCTGTCATATGGAGTGCACTTAGTTAGTGCACCAGCAAAGATTGGTTGAGTCATTTGTTTACATTTAGGTTGCTAATATCAACTCCTTTGTAGTAAGGTTATACTTGATGGTATGTTTTTGCCTCTTTTAAGATACCTTTTTTGGTTTTCACCTTAAACTGTAACAGTTTTATTTCATATTTTTCAAATTGCTAGGTATTGTTGGATGTTGTTTAAGTCTTGCTCTCCGTGGGAAACAAGACATGGCTTGTTTCCCTGTTGTGCACACTAGGGGATTTTAAAGAGTTTTGCTCCAATACAATGGTATTATGATTTGACACTTATATCATGTAATAATTTATAATTGCAGTATTGTACATGATGTGGTATCGCACAGCCCTAATATGAATATCGTGAGCCCTTCTTTGAAAAACAAACAGTTATGAGGGGTGGGATGGGGTCATGGGTCAAGTAGAAGGACAAGCGGGTTTATTTACTTGCAGGCATAAGAGTCCAATTCAGGAAAGTAGAAGCAAACACCATGGTACAGACAGTAGGTCTCATAGGTTGCAGGACAACTCTCTGCATTTCCGTTGTGGCGTTTGGTGGTAACATCAGCAGAGGTACCAGGTGTCACCCATGGTGATGTGGACTCCAACTCTAGAGAGAATTGAAGATATAAGTTCATTAACTTAGATTCATTTTCTACTGCTTAAAAGAGATGGTTCATATAAACACTGTATTCAATCTAAATTAACTATCTGATTTCACAGATAAGATAATGATAGACGATGAGAATGTGCCAATACGGCCCAGGATATGTTAACAAAAGGAAACGATCACCTTGACATGTCTGCCCATCGCTGTAGTATCCAGCCAGGCACTTGCAGTAGTATTTCCCTGCAGTGTTTTGACATTCTTCATTTTTGTCACAGTTGTAGATTCCCAGGTTACACTCATCAATATCTAGGACAAAAATAGGAGCAGTAAGTTGTAACCTAAAATTTTACCAAATAAGAAGAATCATAAGCTTCGAAAAAATGTTGTGACATTATTTACTAGCTAAATAAAATGTAATTACTGTTTGTTTTTTTAAATCCTCCATAACCTGGCCTGGTACAGTGAAAAAAGTTAAGTTTTTATTAATTTAACAAAGTTGCCACACTATGTCTTTTCGATGCTTCCTACTTTGCAAACAAACTCAGCTGATAATCTCAAAACACTTCAACTGGTCTGCAAGGAAACGATAGGAGGAATTACTGGATGGTTTTAGGACTTTTTGAACATTTTGACTTTTTCCATTAAGGCTTATCTTGAATAATACCATTACCTTTACTTTCAGAGCAACCCTACCTCTGAATTTTATTTCAAAATCCAAAACTCAGTTCTGCTAGATCCCTGCTACTGTAGGTGAGATTAAAAAAAAGCTCACTTGTATCAAATGTAATCCCGTAAGCTTATTTCAGGGTCTGTTACCTCATCTCTCTAATGCATATTCCCAGTATAATTGAAGGTATACTCACCCACACATAACTGTCCATCACCTGTGAAACCTTCTTGACATAAACAGTTTGGGTGACCAGAATTCAGCAGGCATTGTGCATTCACATCGCAGCGGAGTGAGTAGCACTCATTCTGGTCTGACAGAGAGGGGGCATATGCAAACGTAACATTTAGGCTGGGCAAGATATTGAGTGGATAGAACGCCTTTCAAGGTGCACTGTTACCTGAAATCATTTTGTCGGTGAAGAAAGTTGGCTGGCTGCTTACATCAGTTGTCAGTGGCAAGCTCGCAGTATTAAATGTTTTGTTTTTCAGAGGTGTTAAATCAACTGATCCACTGTTTCCATATTCTATAAAATTAATACATAAAGAAAACATTCAAATTTATCATCACATTACACTGTGTAGAAAAGAACACAGGATACATCACCTGCTGTTCCATTTGAAGCGTCAACAGTCAAGCAAGTTTTTCCATCAGCTGATAGGATATAGTGTGAGAAACAAGAGCAGTGGGCAAAACCCATCTTGCTTTCACACACCTGGGAACAACCTCCCTTCAGGTGAAGGCACATATCTGCCCCTAAAAAACAGGACAGAAGTATAAGCCCAGGAATTCTTTAGAACTGATGGATGCTGTGTGCCACTTGTTTTTGTTATTGGCACATGTGTCCAATCTGCATGTATCTAAATATGCATGGCACTTGTTTTTTTAGATCATTGTAATCATGGTTGTTCCTCTGTACCTGGCTTAGCAAGGGGATGAACTACAACAATAGATGCTGGTTGCACCATGCTCCCTTGGATCCATTGCAATGTTTTCCCAGTCCGCTTATGCACACTGGTCAGCTGGTGGCGTTCCTGATCAGAGATCCAGAGCCTGTCTTCAAATAGTGCAAGATCAAAAGGTTGGCCTGGAACAAATTAGGGCAGACGGCAAGAAAATCTGAGTTGACTCAGTGATTCCAGGTGAGAGGCGCTTGTGTTCAGCTGTAAATGCAGTGATACTGGTTAAACTGGATTTTCTCACATTTGAATTGTGGATGATGCTATGAATGAGAAAGTTAACTTAAGAAGAGGTATACTTTTGCCATTTGAGTCAAGATTAGTAGGACAGCTGTACTATATCAGTTATACTTAGTATTAATTATCTGTCATATATCCTAGAGTAACTTATCATATATTAACTTACATATTCATTTTACAACAATGAAATTCTTATTCCCCATGCATTTATATCTGCTTTTTTAGATATATACATTTCACATAAACCTCACCTACTTGGTTCTTTGACAGGACTCGTCGATCTGAACCATCCAGGGCGGCAGTCTCTATTGTGCCTTTCCTCTGATCACACCAGAATACTCGGTCCTCTGTGAAGTCAATTGTCAGGCCAGTGGGCGACACAAGGTTGGTCCTAGCAATGACAGCACGGTCTCTCCCTTCCAGGGAGGAACATTCCACCACAGGATGGGTCCCTATGTCAGTCCAGAATAACTTCCTCAAAAAGTTAAAAGAAAGAAATAGAGAGCAAGTGGTACACAAAGTTATTAAACCACCTGTTTACAGTGCTTAACAAATTCTATTAGACCATCTGTGATAAAAAGAAAACAAAAATACAAATATTTTAGAAATCTGAAAAAACTGAACCGAATTCATGTCTTTAAACCCAAACTGGACTACTCTGAGAAGTCTTCAGTTGTTCAAGCATAACAGTCAACCTCTAGAACTAATTTTCAGGCATGCAAATAAATAACTGTAATTTGGCATCTTATTCAAAAAATAATGATGTGCTTTACTGCATTGTATGCTTTTTTTGTAAAACAGTAAATTTGAAGATATAATTTAATAATTTTAGTTTGGTGGTGGTCTAATAAATTTGTTAAGCACTGTATATACAAATCATCTATATCTTTTTGTGATATTCATTGTTACAAAATATTTTGTTTAAAATGTCATTAAAACATGACCTTTATTGGCCAGATCACTGTGAGATTATATACTCACTATCCATTTTGTTAGGTATATCTCTTTAACCAATTTTTAATGTAAATATTTAATATTTATTGTTTCAGAAACTCGTCATTTTCTGGGATTTCCCCACACAAACATCTCTAGGGGTGAAAAATGAAATTAAAGATGCAATTTACTCCACAAAATGGGCAACTGAAGACTGGAAAACAGTACCTGGTGTCTTGGTTTATGCAGCTACAGCCAGATGAATGGTCAGAATTTAGTGTAAGCAGCATGAAAGCATGAATCCATCCTGCCTTGTAGCAACAATTCAAGCTGCTTGTCGTGTAATGGTGTGGGGTAGTATTTTCTTGGTGCACTTTGGGACCAACTCAGCATTGTTGTCAACATCTTTTGCTGTTAGCCATGTGGCTCCTTATATGACCACAGCATACTCATCTTCTAATGCTAGTTTTCATGTGTCAGGGGCTTCGTGTGTGGATGAGAGGAAGGGAACCAAACGCAGGACTCACGGTGAGGGTTGATGGAGTTTATTATAACGAACGGATGAGCAGAGCATAAGATGACTGGCAGACTGAAATGACTGAACTGGCTGGCTGGACTGGACACACGTGCGAAGTAGACAACATCAATGACAAGACGGTGAACAGAAGGAAACTGAGGACTTAAATACCCTGACTGATGATGATGACGATTGGAGACCGGTGAGTACACAGCTGAACATAATCCGACTAATGACACAGGAAGCGGAACTAGAACATAATGCGCAGAGACTGACAAAGGGCTGACATCATAAAACAGGACATGTGTACATATGGAAACTAAACAGAGAACATGACTAAACTGAAAACACTGGGTCAACGACCCAGGAACCCTGACACACTGAGTTCATTGTACTCAATGACTTCTATGGTCCATCCAGTGCAGCATCTTAGGGATGTGGTGAAATTGGAGATTCAAATCTGTAGCAAGTGTATGATGCTAACATACTGTAACAATATGAACCAAAATCTGTGGTTAGTGCTTCCAGCTTGGTAAAACTGTGCCATGAGGAGGCAAGGCAGTTCTAAAGACAAATGGGGGTAAAAAATCGGGTTCAAACTGGCAATAGCAAGGTGTACCTAATGAACTGACTCTGGTGAGTGTTAGTCAAAGTTAATCAAACTGCTTGGTAATTATTAATGTGGTATTTGTTGTTTATTGATTAGTCTTTAGTCAATTGTATTGGTGAAAGAGTGATGCATATGGCTATACTCACTTTGCAAGAGGATGAACTGCGATTCCTCTTGGCTTTTCCAGACCTTTTCTCACAATAGTTTCCCTGTGAAGTCCATCCAAAGTACTGCAATCAACAGTTGACCGCCTGAGGGGCAAAATATGTGCATGCAGAAGTTTAATTTCCCCAGTGTCAGTTATTTCCTGATGAAGTTCATTCAGATTAAAAGAGATTAAGAAAGCTGGGTGTGACCTAAACGATAAACTTTAGATAGACAATTGAATAGAACTAGAAAGCAAACATCTACTAACAGCAAATGACCAGCACTGTATGAAGAAACTGTTTTCATTGTGTAATTCTTACACACACTGCACACCTTTTATCCGTCCAGTACATCTTGCGATGAACCCAGTCAACTGCAAGCCCCTCTGGTGAATCCAAACCATCAGAGATGAGAATGTTTCTTGGGCCACCTTTTATGTCAACTCGCTCAATTGTTTTCTGGCTTGTACTTGCAAAGTACACCTTTAAATGCAAAATATATCATTTATGAATACTTGCATTTATAATATAAATATGAATAATTATATAATATAAACTGGAAGGAAAACATGTGGATCATTGTCCAAACAAGCATAATGAGGTAATAGTAAGGGGCATGCATTACAGTGCTTGTCCACTGGGTGACACTGCAGATCCATAGCAAAATCATTTCCTGATTTAACTCAATTCTATTACAATGAGTCATTCGACCTTATACTCATACTCTTGGAACGCTTTCCATCTTACATTGTTCTGGACAGGGTCATAGTCTAAAGCTACGATTATTCCTCTGGGCTCCTCTGCCAAGATTTGATCCACAGTGCCATCAGGGTTAATTCTCCGGACATCTACTAGATTAGCAACTAGTAGATAAGATGGAGGTCCTGAAGAAAAATATAAGAAAATACAGTGTTTCGTGGTCAAATGCACTGCAGCTTTCACCTTGTGTTTTTTGACTTTTGCATTGGAAACAGATGCAAAAAGGTAGACGGTGTGTGTGTCTTTGTGGGCACATGTAGCTCAGCTATCTGCTATGCCATTGTTTGACTCACCAGTTGCAATGCAGTGCTTGCCATCTTGGTGGAGCTGGTAGCCAGGCAGACAGCCACACTCCCAGCTTACAGGGGTGACAGGGTTGCAGAGCTGACTGCATCCTCCTCTATCTGCAGATGAACAGCCTGGAATCATGAAAAACAATGTGGGCACAGCTAAGCTTATGAATTTGTTAAAATTCAACAGACCTTTGCTTAGTTGCAGTATTTACTCTTAACACAAAATTATGTTGTGTCAACACTGGTTCTGGCATCAGATTTCACTGTAATCCAGTTTATCCATTGCAAAATAAATCATATGCATAAAAAAGTTAATCATTTTAATTATTATATTCTAAACTGATGCAAGATATTGGCCCACAATAAACTGAAAGTATTACAACAGTTACTACACTGTTGCACATTCATCTCTTTGATCCATCTATCCTCAGTTTGACCACATCAACTCAACTCTTATTCACGAAATATTTATACAGTCTTGGCTCCAAATCACAAAGTAGGCACTGTATCTGCTGCTTAGTTTTTTGGAAATGAGCAACCAATATGTTCCATTAAACTGTCATTCAGTCAGTTGATAGATTCATGCTATTGTTCCTTTTCTTTTACTACGATGCTATAGTTAAAATGTAAACGTAATGGGAAACTGAATCCAGTATGTGTATACTCTGTATGTTAGCCATATACTATAAGGTTAGTGTTGTAAATGAGAATATTATTAACGCTACATTTTTTTACTAAGTGTATTTATATAATTTTTTAATAAAAGGTAGATTTTAGTATTGGAACATGGGGCAAAGTGGTGTAATACTGGCCATACCAGTACATGTTTGTCCATCCTCCTGTAGTATAGATCCCTCAGGGCAAACACAGACAGCACCATTTCCTGTTGACAGGCACCCATTGCCGCACTTTGTCATATTCCTTTCACATGGTATGATTTCTGTAATAGAAAAAAGACAGTTCTATCAAAAATAAAAACAAGAAATCTTTGATTTTTAACGATAAAATAACAATTAAAAAATCAAAGAAAAAAATCAAATGGATTTGATTCATGTAGATTAACATAAAGATTACATGAACTTCAACTCAAACTGATGTGAGTTAATTACATTTTTTTACAGTCATTCATAGTGCCAATAAAGGCAACGTGATGCTCCATGTAAATAAAATAGACTTGAGTCTATTTTTGGGCCAGTAGACTGTGGATCAGCCAGATGGACAGCAAGCTTCTTAGCCCCTGTTCTGGTAAAATCCTTTGATGAAGTCAGCTCTAATCCTATCAAAATAGTGGAAAGTGTGATAAGAAAGTCAAACCCAAACACTGAGGGTGATGTAATGCTAGTTAAAAGGCACATGGGGTCTCCTGTACCAGAGATCCTGAGGTGAGTATGTACCAGTACTAAAAAGCAGTAGATAAATGTGACATTTAAGTTTTCTATGTATTATATTATAAGACACATGATTTACTCATTTACTCAAGTGTCTATCGTTTTATTTATGCTGCAGAATTATAAGAATAAAGTATGAATCGTGTAAAGATGTATCAGAGGACACAAGTGGCCATCATCATAAGTGAATCATAACACAAGTCATTTAAGTTTTATCTTACTGAGAACATTATCATTTATTGTATAATGTGATATTTTATTGCTGTTTTTTCTGCATTTATTTCATATATAGGTTTTGTACAGTAAACAATAGGATAGTTTATTCTTCTTATCATGGCTAAATTTATTTCAGATCTTTTTATAGTCTTCCATTAAACCTTTCAGTTAGGCCAGAAACGCTCCATGTCAACAGTGCATGTGGTAAAACTACTGCTTTTTCATTTTTTTGTCTTTATATAAAACAATTAAAAATGGCACTTCAAGTAGGTAAATAACTACAGTTCTTCTGTCGTCTGTGCAACCAAGTAAACTCTGTTGTAATCTCCATTGTCTAACCTGCTGCTTGGCTCTATGTTTGTTTCATACTGGACCTTGGCAAAGGTTGTCAGCTAAGCAGCTTAGAAAGACAAAGCTGCTGACCAGATATGTTCCCTACTGCAAATGTCACCTCATCATCTAATCTCATTGTCTGTGAACTTTTCCTGTTGTCTTGAGCATATTGCTGTGAGAGTAGAAAAGAGATTATGATCTGACTATAAAAATATACTTTTTTTTAAAAAAGTTTTACTATATCTTGAAATTAAAAAAACAGAAACTATAAATGTTTGAAAAAATGTCAAAAAATCATCAAATTTAAGTCAAAATTACATACAAGTAAAAATAAAATTTAATAAAATAAAATCCAAGTTTATTTAACTAAATAATTATTTCTTATACATGACCTTGACAAATGAACTTTTAGCTGAAAGCCAAAAATAATCGCGTTATCGTGATGTCCTTTGTTCTACCTGATCGTCTCAGTGCTCTTAAATGTTTAGAAGTTGGACAAAGTTTCAGTGTTTTGTTTTGACCCAAGTGACCTAACACACAATTGTCAGCTCACATATATCTAGTCTGTCTTGAGGCCTGTGACCCTCAAGCCTTCTAGGGTCAAAGTAGTATCTGGTAGATAAATGCCACCTTTGACAGCAGCACAAAGAAGATCTGCAACCCAAGCTTTAGTCATGTTCAGATCTTGAATATACATTTTACTTGTTTTTTTTTCTATTTTCACTGTAAAACACATGTCAAAGCTATATTGATATTATAAACATAGTTATACTTTACCTTGGCATGTTTTCCTGTCTGGTAAGAGGGCATATCCTTTAGGACAGGTACAGAAATAAGATCCAGGAATGTTCTCACAACCAAGCGAGCAGCCATGATTCCAGTGGGCACATTCATTTACATCTATGGTACACACAGACAAAGATGGTAATATTTTTTGCAAGTAGATGCTAATATTTATGTTTTCTGTGCTTTATATATAAGTCCTTTTAATTGTGGCTGTCCCCTGTAACAGTGATCCCTGCTAGTACTAGGTTTGGCCCCTTTGGGCTTCAGACGTGCCTTAAGTATGTTGCAGATCTGTTGGCTGCACATCCACGATGCCAGTCTCCCAATCCACCACATCCTAAAGGTGCTGTTCTAAATTGAGACTGGTGACTGTAGTGGGCTTTCAGCTGAACTGAATGGTAATGTTTATGAAACTGATTTGAGATGATTTGAGCTTTGTGACATGTTACATTATCTTGCTAGAAGCAGCCATCAGAAGTTGGGTACATTGTGGTCATACAGGAATAGAGATGGTCAATGGTGTTTGAACAATGAAGTTGGTACTAAGGACCAAAGAACACCAAGAAAATATCCCCAATGCTGTTACACCATCCACAGCCTTGAACACTGATAGAAGACAGGATGACTCTATGTTGGCTTTCATGTTATTTATCCCAAATTCTGACCCTACTAATGTCATCAGATCAGGAAGTCTTCTACTGTTCAGTGTCTAGTATCCTTCTTTTCCTATTCTTAGCTGATTAAAGTAGCTTCCAGTGTTATTCTGACTAAAGTAAAAATGTGTTTTTGCTGGTGTATTTGTAACTGCCTTCTTATTTTAATACCAACCTTTACAGTAAGTGCCTTCCATACTGAGAACAAAACCTTCACTGCACTGACAAACGCCTTGGTCTGCCAAACTGGAACAGACGTTAACACAGTTGCCACCTTGGTCATCACAACCTGTTGGAAGTGATTGCTTGATACATTATCTAGAATATAAACACAATTCATTTAACTAAGAAGAACTTTAAATGTATGATAATGTTGAGCTGTAACCTGGAAATGGTGATAGCGGGTCTGCTGTTGGCTGATTAAGTGGATGCACGATCTTGATATCAACTGGAGGTTTACCCATTTGTTTTATGTTAACAACATGTGGCTCTCCACCAGTGTACTTGTTTACTTGTTTTATAACCCGAGACTCAGAATCGGTGTAGTATATGTGCTCCAGAAAAACAGATATTCCAACTGAATGAGACCTGATAAAAAAGAAGACATAATGAGTGGCTTTCGACTGGCTTATTTGATCATTTACATCAACACTCTGATCTACATTTTCTTTATTAACAAAGTTAAAGGATGAGTAACAAATTGTATTTTTACTAAATACTCACTGAAGTGGAAGATTCATGGTGTGTAGGGCGTTCCCATTGTAATCACAAGAGGCAATGGCACTTTCTCCTTGTGGCCCAAACTGAACCCAGAACAGTCTTTTGTCTACTCGGTCAATCGACAGTGCTCTCAGTTGTTCAGTTATCTTAATTAGTGTAATTTTCATCTGTCCTGTGACATCAGACCTTTGGATACTTGGAGACATCCCCCCAGATAACCAAAACAGAAACCTGCAATATGCATGTTTTGGGGGAAAAAAGGTTTTGCAATGAGCCTTTCCAAAATATTTTTTTCTGAAGTTAGCTTTGCATCTGTTATGAAATATGGAAACTTAGTTGCTTCCAGTAAGGGCACTGCTTAGACATTTCCTCATATGTTAAGCCTGCCAAATCAGGAGACTCATAATTCTTTTGCCTCAAACTCATTTTTGGTAATGCTTAATAAACTGTAGCCCAATTGAATTAAAGCCTGAGAGAAGTGTACGATAATAAGTTATGTAAAAAGCAATTTAAATATGCTCTTGGCACTTTTTAATCATGAAAAATGTTTTTAAATGAAATTATTCAGTGTTGCTTATCCATCAGGCCAAACTGAAGGGAAGTAAATTCCTACTGCTGTCCTTGATCAGAGGTATATGAGAGTCAGTCAGTCAATTTTTATATCATTTGATCCTTCCATATAGTATCGGAAGGATCAAATGAAAAACAGCAAACAAAACAAAAAACTGCTGTCATTATGACATCTGCATAGATTACCTATTAGAGGGGTCAACGCTTATAGAATTGGGCTGGGTCAAGTGTCTTAAAAGAGTCCTCTGTTTCTTCCCATTTATATCGATTCTCTTTACTTCCCCCTTTTCTCCACTTGTCCAGTATACGCTGTTCCAAATCCAGTCCACTGCGAGGCCAGAGATGTGTTTGTCATATGAATACAGTTTCTGCAAAAGAAGCATTCATAATTAATCATTTTAAATCTGCGGCTCTGAAAGTTTCCAGAACAATGCAGGATAACATTAACATTAAACAATTTAATTATGGTAATTACAGTTTCTGAAAGATCTTTTAAAAGCCTCCAAATTAGATGCTGTACTAATTAGGTTATTAAAAATTCCTAAATCATTAAAAGTGATCCTAAGCTGCTGGTTAGCTTTGGGGGTATTAAGTCTTATTAGCGCTGTATTCCATACTTTGACATTTCACACTATTGGGGACCTTGGAAGTTTCTTTGTTAGAAGATCAAAAATGATTCAGAAAAGCACATATAAAGCAGATCACGTTACTTCCATTATACTTGCAAAAATTAAGGAAAATAGGTCTGCTGTTGTTTATTTTACTGGTTTAAAAAATGTGTTTGTTGGGATTTTTAGAGTGACTTTTCTAAAGTGTGTGAAACGTTGGTCAGACTGTGAGCACATTATAAGTAGTTTTATGCAAATATTTGGTAGTTTTGTATCTTAACATTGTTATGGAATCTACTTGTAAATTAAGACAAAACACAAAAATACTTTAAATATCAAATTTTCTTGTGTTGTCATCCAAAGGATATACTAAGTAGTAGTACGTAAAATGTTTTAAAACTTGCAAAATAACCTGTCATTTTATAATTCAGCAATTTGTAATAAAATGGTGCACACCCTTTTAGTCTAGCATGGAAATAAAAAGGCTTTCACTAATAAGTTACACACACAGGAAAACAATCAAACAGAGAAAAAGTCCACTTACACTTGGGCACAGTTACATAATCACCTGTTTGTGTGCTCCTTTCACAGATGCTTTGTAGATGACCCCAGTGTGCCTGTCAACCCAGTAAACTCTCTGTTCTTTGAAATGAAAGTCAAGCAGGATAGAGCTTCCGACGCCAGGCACAAGCCTTCTGTGATTCTTGCCATTAAGGCCCATCCGATGAATAGCTTTACCATGGCCAAATATCAGGAAAGGCTGTGAAGCTTAGCAAATCATTACACACGTTATTAAAGTTAAAAATTTACAGTGAAGATCATTTGAACGCCTTACTTCTGTAAAAATAATATCTTAAGTAAACACAGTTGTATAATGACTCAACAATATTTAGATTTAGTGACTAATGATTCTGTGAGGTTTACAATAACAGACTAAAATGCCATTATATAAAATATAAAAATTATATAATTGCAAACATTTAGCATTTTTAATTAATAGGAAATTCACAAAAAAGTCACAAATCACGCCACATTTTAAATTTTTTATAATTTTCACAGTGAATGAGCATATTTACTTTCTTATCTTAACCAAATAAATCCACAGTATATATAGGTAACTATGGCAGCATTTGACGTTTCAATAGCTCCTGCCCCCCTCTTTGTGTCGCTGCTGTTGTCGTTCAATTTGGCACATTATTTGATTTAAAAAACCTATTCATCCCTGCAATGGGAAGTTCAAGGCAACCACAGCTGCCTCCGTGTAAAACCTCATCCCTTAGCAACAAATAGCTTTTGCTTTTTCCTTTGACTCTGACAATACTCTGCAATGAATGAAGGGGAAGGCAGTTAGTGTCCTCTAAAAGGTTTTTGATTCAGGTCACAACATCACTCTGGGATTCTGCTGGGAAGTTATGATCAACAATGATATTTCTACATATTCTGATTTTGTATATTGGATGATTGCTGTGCATTTGTTGTCAGATAAATGTAGCTGTCCTAGAACTAAACTTTCTTTTTTTACTCTTGGAGTGAGCAATGACATTGGCAAGGTAATGACACTGTCATATGCAACCATAGACGCCGCTCTTAACTCTGTGGAATGAAGAAAACAATGAGCAAAACCAGACAAACAACATAATGAAATGTCTGCCATTGCTAATGAGTTGCTAGGATGCATCCTGCTGAATCACTGATGGACAAGTTCACTGGAAGGTCAGTATGATTCTTGACTCAGCTTTGTCACTTGGACTTATTTGTGAACTCTAACACAAAATATACTACAATTCATCAATTCTTCATTGATTTACTATTTTGCATTGATGTAACATGTATTTAATGGCATTTCAGATGATAATTCAGTTCACATAGTTACAGACTAGTTACCTATAAAAACAAAGAAATGCAAGAATATGAAAAAAAGAATTGTTAACTCTGCAATAAACATCACTATACAGTAACTAAAATGATTGGGCTAAATAACAATATACACTATAACATGAAATTGTTGAAAGATCTTGTCACATATTTGATTTTAGCTGAGGTGCTAGTATTATATGGTAGCACTGGATTTGCAGTCCTGTTGAATCAATAATGACTAGGTATTTAATTATTAATTAATTAATTATATTAACTAAAAAAATGCTATAATAATAATACTATTATATTATTGCTTGAAGGTCATGCCATACATTTTGTTTTACCACACAAAATAAATTAAAGTTACCATTTAAACGATTGCAGCCATATCACATACCTCTATTAGCATCCCCAAATACACGCTGAAAACAGTGATGATATTTAAGGAATATGTAGTGTAGTAGAACATAGTTTCTAGTTTCATGCACAGTGTTTGGGCAACAGATTTATGTAGCTCAGGTGAAAAGGTCCTGTTATGACTCTGCTTTGCACGTGTATTCCTAAAAATCTGTGCTGCCAGATCAGCGCATGATGTTCTGTAGCTGACTTCTGTTTGGTAGACAGGAGTGTTATTATTTTTTGGATGAAAATCACGGTACTGCACTTAATATTTTATGTCCTGCTGAGATGTGGTTTTTTTGGTCATCACCATTTGTATTTTTGAAGTAACGTCTCTGTGGTACTCCACAAAAACTCAACCTGAGATACACCCACACAAACACAGTCTGGCTTAGTACAGTGCCAAGTCTGCCAAGTTCACTTTGCTGTACCGCTTACTGTAGCATGTTTAATGCAAGCAACATGTTTGGTTCTACTTGATTACATTTTTTTTTTTAAACTAAGCATCATTCCAGTACTGAATAGCAGCTGTTGCATGAATGCTTTATATCCATGTGGAGTACAGAAGAACTTGTGTAACTGAAATTACAACCCAAGACACTAATTTCACTAATTTTTAGGACACAAAGTGTTATACAGTGAACAATCACACTTTTTAATATTAAATAAATATGTATTTGTAATATCTGTCTTTAAATCTAAGCTAGTTCATTTTCTATCATGATATGTATTTTAGAAATCTTTGTTTTGAAGTGAAAAGACCACACAGACAGCAGTACACTTCAACATTACTTCTTCCAGTACGGTCAGTTGGGACTGTTGGTTAGGAGAGGTTTCATACTCACCCGTACAGCTGCTGTTGCTCCCTGCTTGCAATAGGTGCTCATCCCAGCATGTCGTACCGAGCAGCAAGGCTCCAGCGGTTTGCATCATAAAATAGATCAATATTACTGTTATCATTGCCTCGGGCATAATCCTGCACTTTGTCCCTGCTGGTCTTCTTCACTCTTTCTCAAGCATTCCCACTATCAGCACTGGCCCACAAAAATTCTCCAGGATTACGTACTGTAGGTTTGTGGACTCTTAGCATCCTTTGTCTAATGCTTTAAAGCTAGTAAGAGAGTGGAGCTTTACATACCCGTGGATGTCACACTAAAGGGAATGCAAAACCCTACTGAGATAGAGAATAAGGGGGTATTGCTGTCAGTGCAGTGTTGAACCCAGAAAAAAAATGTTTGGATCCTGCTCAGTCCCTACTTTGGGCCCCTGGGCTGCCAGTCTGTTTTGGAAGCAAAGATTGAAATTCCTAACACCCCCATGGTAAATTTTGCACATGCAAGTCCAGCAATGGTGCAAGATCTTCTAGAATTTGCAGTTCAGTGCTCCAACAGAATGTGGGATATTCAAGAAATGAGGCAGGGACGAAAAAAGGTCCCACATGATAACAACTTATTAGCTTTCTCCCCACCCCCTTACATGTGTGCTTTGTGAATGTAGATAGATATCTGTTTAAGATGGAGGTAGGCAGAGACAAGGAGACAGATGTTGCATGGAAAGTTGTCAGACAGAATCTTACAATACTGAATTTGTCATTTATTAAGGAACTAAATCAACCTTTGGTATTTTTGAGTCATTCTTAAATGGCATACATACAGTACGAGTGCAATTTACACATGCCGCATACACAGTAGGTCCTCTGTTTTGTGTCCTGTGTGTGTGAATGAAGAGTCAGTGTGTTATACTGTCATCTCTCGAAGTTCTTCTGGCTCCCAGAAGGAATGAGCAGAATGAGTAATTTATAGAGAACGGTGGAAGAGAGCAGATTATCCTTAAATTGTTTGTCCTCCTCTTGCCCAGCATGACAATTAACAGAGGCCAGGAACTACAACCTCTATTCATACCCAGCATGACTAGGACATTGTCAGGAACAACGTCCTCACTAAAGAGCAGCAGTATGATTTATAATGCTGAGAAAGTTGCCTTGTCCCCAGACAAACACACTGAAGGGCACTGACCTTTTCCCACAATTTCACCCTGGGAGGTAAGAATAAAAGTCTAATGTTCATAATTACTCTTCAGGTGACAGTGTGTTGGATGACAGTGACACATAGCTATGAATCATCAAGTAGAAACAGTATCTGGGACACGGTGAGAGTGTGGCTATTATAGCTGTATTAAAAACTAACTCCTGCTTCTGTAAGATAAATGTTGCCAGTTCTGAAGACGAGAATAAAATGATTTTTTTATTCCCACAGGGAGATTCTTTTGTAAATTGTAAAACTAAAAACATTAAAAAACATACCATTTTAGTTTCAGTCATAATGCAATGAAAAAAGAATTGATTAAGTGTGATTAAGTAACTCCATGGACACAGTGAGGAAGCATCTCTTGTGACATTCAATAAAAGATTTATTCATTCTTAGTCTATGGCTAATTGGGTGGCCAGAACACTGTGTAGATGTTGGGAGATATTGGAAGATTTGCAACAGCCTCTTCTGAGTCACAGCATGTAGATGGCCTAACACCACCCTCAGTGAGCTGCCCTGAATAAGTTTATTACTGTCACATACTTTAAAGGAGTGGTGCTTCCACAGGAAATACAGTTGCCTCCGGAAGAGGGCTGCAGGTAGTTTGGCCTAGTCCTTTCCTATTTGTACTCCTGCACCATATTTAGCATTTTCCTCCTGATGGAAAGGGGAGTAGCAGATGTCCTGGATCTTATAAATATTCCTTCACCATAACACGGCCCTTTTTGGCACCCTTATTATTGGCTTATTTGTTTCCACGGTCTGATTTATTCCTGTTCACCTGAGCCATCAGGAAACCTTGTCAACAATTTTCAGTATTTTTGTGCATGTCACATTCAGTTGGTCTGTCTCAATGTTGTTGTTTTTTCAAGCACCTCAGATAAATAGCACCTATAACGAAACTAAAGACGTCCCCGATGTCACGTCTTTATTGATCTCTTGATTCATCTTTTTGTTTTGTCTGTTTTTTCAGCTGTGTGCTCTCAGCCTTTTTGCCTTACTCTGACAGCTGTCATTAAAACCTTTGCCTGTTCTAGTCAACCATGTATTCATTTTGCTTGTGAAAAAAATAAAACAAGCTATGTCAATGACAGAAGCACAGCTGACATCACAGATTATGCTGGTTACATCCACACCATAGTAGTGTTCCAGAAAATTCCAATTCCCTTGCTGCAATACATATTTATGTTGCCAGAAAAAGAGAACTATAGTGTGTTACTACATGTTAACATCGCTGCTGCATCTGCTCGTGTTTTGTTTTTTGGTAATTCTGTGTCAGTTACACAGGATCAATCTGGTGGTGAAGTAGTTTGTGTATTGCATGCAAAAGCATGGCCTTCATAAGGGCAGCTCTATTACATACATAAAGAAAGAAATAAAAAGTAAAAATAAATATAAAATATAAAATATAAAAAAAAAAACTAAAAAAAAAACAAATGGGAGTGACTGGAAGTTTTACATCTGACAAAAAGTTATAAAAATACTGCAGTGAAACCTCTAGAAGTACATGATGTAGGGAGCTAAACAAAAGCTCAGATGCTTGTGTTTGCTTCCATACTAGCATAATCATGTTAATAATAACATAACTGCAAAATAGGAACCAAAATCTTCTTCCCCCCCCCAAAAAAAAAATGAACAACAATATGGCAATCCTCTTTCTTCTGGCCTTACTGTACAGTTAGATGTAATGTGTCCATTGTTCTTGGCGAGAAAATTCTTCCTTGCATTAGCCTAATGTAGCCTAATGAACACTTATTGCAACTGCTAATTTGGATTTCAACCTCCAAAGTTACTAAAAACTTTACAAAAGCAAGCATCTTCACTAAGAGCTGAAAACAAAACCCTCAAGGAGTAATTATCATAATGACAGTCTTTTGTAACACACTAAGTTTAGAAGATATATTGGGACTCAAGAACTGGGAGATATTACTTCTTTTTTTTTGGTTTAAATCTGACAGAAAATGTAAATCTAGAGTTGGTTATTGGCTACAGTTACAATATTAGCCACATTTTATCAGCATATATTGCCCCTTTATCAAACCCTAGTCTAATACATTGTGAGACACTGTACTAGGAGAAGACACACTATCAAACATTGTGTCTATAAAGCAAATTACTGGCAGAACACTGGAGCCATGCTCCAAGACTCTTTAAATGATTCTAGAATTGAATCCTCTTTAAACAAATGGGAGTTTTGTGGTGTTTTCCCACTTGGGGCAGTAACTTCAACCCAAATGGGTATTTCAGCCTTTTCCTCGAGGTACTAATTCTCTTCCCTGCTCCTTCGTGCTAGACTGCAAGCAACCCCAGTATGAGCTACAGTTCACTGTTTGATAAATCCATCAGGATCACATCCTCTCCAAAAAGCAAAGAGTTGATCCTGAGGCCACACACTAGATATCTTCCACTACTTGGCTGTGCCTAAAAATTCTGTCCATAAGATTTATGAACCAAAGAACCAAACCTTCCGCAAAAAGCAAATAGGTTATCCCGAGGCCGCCAAAGAGAAATGCATCCATAATTTGGCTACTCCTAGATATTCTGTAAAAGTTCATAAATGTTATGAAAAGAATCTGTGACAAAGTGTAGCCCTGGCAGATTCCAACTCCCACCAGGAACAGATTTGACTTGTACTGGAAAAGAAAAACCATACTCTCACTAAAATGGTACAGAAACTGTTGTAGTAGTCCATAACAATGCAACAAATAGCTCATACACCAAAAATACCCACCCCAGGACACCCCACCCACTCTGCACATAGTCATATCCCTTCTTTAAGTTCATAAAGCACATGTAGAGTGGTTGGGCAAACACCCATGCACCTTCACACATCTCTGAGAGGGTAAAGAGCTGATTCAGTTATCTATGGGCCAAAATAATTTTATTTCTCCCTTATCAGAAGTTACTAACAGGTGGACTCTCTTCTTCAGTGTGGCTGAGGAGTGTGAATGCCCTGAAGTTAGTGCTTATGCTATACATCAGTTTTAACAGTCCAGTGGTAAAACCTGCTTTTCCAGTGGTGAAGGCAAATCAATTGCCAGCTTACCTGATGTTGCCTTATCACCTGTGCCAGGTAAGGATGGAGTTGCAAAGGATTTAATCTCTGAATCATTGATTCAAGAAGACATCCTAATTTTCTGAAGACATTCATGCAGCCGGTGCAGGATATTGTGTGTTCAGGTGCCACTCGTTGTATGCCTCTACGTTTACCAGACCCCACAACACATATAATAATTTTTACACACCTACACAAAAAGCCTATTCATGAGTATAATATGCCTGGACATAGTGCTGACATTTGCAGTACATCTGCAGTCAACAGGCTATAATTCTGCAACCTCCTATTTCTGGTAACGTAGAAGTATCGTAGAAAAACAGGATTTAATCCAGTGACTGTTCAGATCAGAGTAAATGGCAGCTGTGACCTGTTGATTTTGTCAAAGAAATCTACCTCGGCCTGTTGATAATTGAATTATCACATTTAAAATGTCTTTCTAAACTTTTTAAAAATGTGCACTAAGCATACCATACAGACATATATTGTTACATATAGTAATTTAAAGCAAATGTATTAAAATCCATCAACAACTTTTCTTTTCTTTAACCAGTTTGTTAGGTTTTGGAAAACTGCTTTGAGATGCGTTCTTCATGTGAAAATTTTACACCTATCTACGCAGATCATATAGTGTAGTAATATGTCCAACTTATAATTCCACAGTTGTTCTGTTTATTAAAAACAAATGCACAGTGCATTTATAGACAATTAGATACATACATCATGTCATATAAAGTGGCAATATTAATGAGTCCGTTATGTACAAACACACTGACAGTACTTTTCTATAAAGGCAACGTTTGGCTTAATGTTTAAAGCCAACATGATCATGGAAATGTTATGGAAAAATCTGGGCTTTTCTCTGACACTATCACAATATTCATACCTGACACTTTGCAACTTTGGCATCAAAAAAGACATCAAAGATCATATACAGCTAATTACTTGTATGATATCATTTATAACCATGTGTTGTGCTGTAGTGACATTTAATTTATTTTGTTATATAAGGCTTTAAAAATAAGGAAATCATAAATATATTGTCTGGGGAAGGTTCTTTAACTATGCTAAAGCCTTTCAAAATAAATTCATAACCAGAGCTGTTACAAAGGAGTGACAGACCACTTAAAAAATCCTGAATTTAAATAGTAATGGCAAAAAAATGTTTGTTTGGCACATATCCTGCCCCCAAATAATCTACTTTACAAGAGCCGAACCACTTAAAATCAAGTCAGTCCATGCAACTGTACAATTGAGATTCGGGAAAGTTCACTTGAAGGTTTATCTTTGAGAAAAACAATGTAGTTTTAGGGCAGTTACCAAACTTTTAAATTGTTAAAATATACATGCAATGATTCATGCAATTTTTTTTCTTTCCCATTAGTTTAACTAGTTTAACTAGTTTAACTTGGGAGCTGGTCTTGTTAGCACAAAATAACTGCAATGGAAAGTTACCTGACTACCAAGTAGTAAGACTTTTCTTATGGTGGTGGTTTAATTCTCTGATCCAGAGCAGATGTAATTAAATGAATATATATTTATGAACAATTATATAGCTGATAATTTTTATCAATGTCACAAAAGGCGTGTAAAGAGTATCTCATATAATGTGGTACTACCATGGTGCGTGAACATTTACCATGGCTTCCTGCTTTAGCAGAGATATTCAGACCGAGAACTCTCACTTTTATAGCTCATTTGGGAGTCTATGCTTGATCTGGAACACAGCAGCATTCGCTCTGATTCATTAGTTGGTCTCCTTGCCCAAAGCTCAGTTGGGTGAGAGTTCAGATTTCTTTGTTTCATTGATATTGTCTCAAACTTGACATAGCTTTCTTTTTCAAGGTCCTCTTCATTCAATCCGGTGTTGCGTCCCTTGCAATAAAGAGCGAGAATCTTGTAGAGCAGCAGGATAATAAGAGGTAAAACCAAAGCACAGGCAATGCCACTTACGATGATGAAAAGTTGGTTTTGCCCACCATCCTCGACATTGTCCAGTGTGTAAAAATCAATACAGGGATCTTTTCCAGCAGCAGCACCTTTTGCTACAAGGCAAACTGAATACCTCATCCCAGACGACAGTCCATCTAGGAGTACTTTTCCACTGCCAGCATTAGTCTCCACTGTCCTTTTAGTGTCATCCTCACCATAGGGTGAATATACCACTGTAAGTGGAGCATCATTTGGTAACCCATCTGCAGTCCAGAGCAACACTGCACTGTCAGCTGTTTCCTCAACAATCTTTAGGTCCCTAATAGACTTTGATGTATCGCTTTTCTTGCTTTTTTCATCGGCTGCAAGCTTTGTCACGTTGCTTCCTTGCTCATTTTTTGATTGCTTAACTTTAGATTTTTGTAAACCATTGCTAGGGGTAGGCTTTAACTTTCTATAAAAAGCAATTGTTGATGCTCTTGGGAGAACTGTCGACATAAATGAGTCAGGAATGAATGTTGGTGGAACTATTGTTGTGCCCACACTGCTTGGCCCAGTGTCAATGCCAGGTCTTTGTGGGGGGACAGTAGTGCCAATGGTACCAGCAACAGTGAGAGAAATGGTGGCTTCCACACTGCCGGCGACATTCTTAGCTTTGCAGCTGTAGTTACCAGCATCCTTGTACAGTATCCCATGCAAGCTCATGATGGACCATCTGATGCCATCTCCAGGTGACTCCTGGACTGTAGAGTGGAACAAAAGCAGAAATAGCTATATGTCATATATCACTGTGAAGCTTTGAATGAGGCTCAAGGCAGCTAAAATGCCCAAACCGTAAAAACAGGATAAATTATGATTTCCTAGAGCTTTAATATTTACCTGTGTTACTGACTGGTGAGCCATCAGATTTAGCCCAGTAAAGTGTTGGTGTTGGAAAGCCTGAAGCATCACATCGTAGGAGAACATTGCTGCCCAAAGGAGATGTGATCTTGGTTGCAGATGTCATCACTGATGGTTTTACGCAGTTTTCAAGTTCAGCATGCTGAAAAAGAACACCTGAAAGATTTTCTGGTCCAGCACAGGTCAAAAATAGATCCATCAAAATTACTGGCGTCTCAGCCATTTTGGAAATCTCAATCATCTTGGAGATTTTACAGTCACAGAACCATGGATTATCCTGGAGGCCTTAAGAAGAAAAGAAAAAAGGATACATATGATTCAACATTAAGAAAAGTGGAGATGGTATTCTAGCAGTGAAAGGGCAAAAGATAATAAAGTCACATTTATGAGAAGTTTTTAGAAGTCCACATTGAGCTCTAGCAATACTTTTCAGAGCTGCAGCGAGTATGGTGTTATAAAGAAAACTACAAATTACACTGATGCTATTCATCAGCGTACAATGCGTTTGTATTTTTAGTTCTCTTTTTGGCTTTAAAGTCTTAATTTAGGCATAATAATTGAACTGTGGAAGGAAGCCTTTCATAAGCGAGTAATGAAGTTTACTTTACAGCTCACTGTAAACACCTGGTGCACACAATAGGTGAGCACATGTACCAATGGATACTAAAGCCCATTAAGCAGATTAGTTTGTCTTAACAGTGGCAAAGTACCTAAGCTGTGCTTGCCCTTCCTCCAGTTTGTGGTAGCGTACTTTTTCCATTAGCTTGGTGTGTTAGCACAAATATCGAGCAATCACTAAAAACATAGTTGTAATCCAGCTTAAGAGAACTACAGACTTTTGTGTAAATTGCACATTTATTGCATGTTGAAAATAAAGTTGTTGATAACAATTCATCATTAATGACATTCTGAAAGTCTGTGTGTAGTTGGCATTTAATTCAAAATAATAAAGTTTAGCATAGCTCCTATTTAATATTAACAGAAAGTACTTTTATGATACACTAAAGAAGTTCTCCTCCTATGCATGGCCCATTTTTTCCTGTCACTTAATCCTGTATTTCCTTCAGGTATACAGGGGCTCTTCTGGCATGGATAAACTTTCTGGCCCTAACCTCAGACTGTCAGTGCTCCGAAGGTACAAGAGACATTCATTCACTTGCATACAAAAGAAGAAAAGACTAAATAAAAAATAAACAGCGTGTGATTTTGCACAATTATTAGCACTGCCACATATCTGATGGCTCAGTTGAATTTGTGTTTACGTACTTTCATAGTGTTACGTTGTTAGTTTCATGTCTTTTGATATTTGGCATTTGTGTGCAGTCATACCAGGTTGGACTGTCTGTTTTCCAATTTCATGTGGGGTTATTTTTTTCTGTCAGTAGCCAGTTTTTCTAGTGTAAGTAAGTAAATTGATCCAACATTTATTTCAAATAACATACATTAAAACGGTCTGAAATTATTTATGTTATTCCAATATTTCTAAACTTTTTGTTGAATATAAACCTGAAACCTGAAGTTTAAAACTTCAGTTAAGCCTTGTGTGCACTGTGTCTGAACTTGTGAATGTGAATCTTCAGGTTAAAGCTCTGACACGGGTGGTTTCTAGAAGACAAACGGTTCAGACTTAACCACAGTTAAAACAAGGCCACTGGATTATTAATCTGAACTCTGGGCTTTGACCCAGACAACACAGGTCTAAACTTGTTCCTGACAAGTAAACTACAGCACCGCTAAAGGCAGGGAAACAGCCCATAAACACATTAAGGGGTTTGGCTTTAGTCTATCTGTAACAACTTGATATGCATCACAGATTATACTACAAGTAGCTTTTTTTCCATAGAGTGATCAAATTAATTCAACTTTCTTACTTTGTTTTTCTTTCTTTCTATTCTTTTCTCTCTTTGATTCTTTCTACACACATGCACTTGTATTGTGTTAATTATTTTGCAGTTAATCAGGCAATAATGTACATTTAATGTAAGCTCTGCCACTGCTTAGATTAAGCTCATTTGACTTTTTCCTGGCAGACACTACTGCTCAGTGAGAACAAATCTGGCTAGATTAACAGGTGATAGAAAGAAGTTCCTGGAGTAATTACAAATAACCCGAAAAGTGTCCTACAAACCAAGTCAGACAGAGCATTTTATTCTTACCTAATACTACTTTCTGGGAGGCATTAGAAGATACAGGTAGACCATTAAATGGTGGCCATATGTCCATGAGCTCAGAGGGCAGGGTGGTTAATTTGTTGCTGGATAGATCCAAGTAGGTAATGTTGCGGAGGTAAGGAATTGCCTCGGTGGGAACATTATTAATTCTGTTGTTGTGAAGATCCAGTGTCTTCAGCATTGGCATCTCTTTGAGAGATTCCCATGGAAACATTGAGATCATATTTCCATCCAGTCTCAGCTCGTGGAGCACTTTTAGGTTGTAGAAACTTCCAGTATCCACTGAGGTTATGGAATTATAGGTAATCCAGAGGTATCGTAGATCCACCAAGTAGTAAAAAGCTTCTGTTGGGACTCGCCGTACTGCAGTTTTTTCAATACGAAGTTTGACTGTGTCCACGGGGACATTGACGGGGATGTCAGACATGTCTGGGTCATTGCACAGTACAGATCTGAAAATCAAAGACAGAAATTTATCTCATGTGAGATTTATCTCATCTCTATGATCTCCTCCTATTAACAGCTAATGCCTGTTTTAAGAAGAGTAATACAGATACAGATGTTTTAAGGAAACACTGATCTTTCAAATAGGTGTAACACTGGTATACATCCCTTGATTCGTTCATACATACACCAGTTCTAACAATCTACACTATATCACAATGTATGATGCTTTAATTGACATAATTGTAGTTACCAAGGAGACTTGGTAAACTTGGTGGAAATCTTGCAATCAATTGTAGTCATGGATATAAGGACAGGTGACATATTCAAGGAAAAACCATAACTCTTGGTCTGTACAGTGAGAGGATCTTTTGGCTGTGTTATCCTGTACTAGCCTCCCTTAGAAGGAGTTGTTATGACAAATGAATACATAGCTGTTTCTTATTATAGCCTTCTTTTAGCAGTCATTCTATGATTTGTCCTGTGAGCTTGACTTCCTCACATGCATCAGTCAATGAATTGATGGGAATTGTGCAGTGCATGGCCTTTCTAGTCATCAATTCTTGACCTAATTAAACAAAGCACCAAACTATATCTGAGGCAATATATTTTAGAGGAATGATGTTCCATAACTTCAGTGGAGTTTGAGAGACTTGTAAAATCAGTAGTAAGGTGCATTTCAATAGTTTGGGAAGCATGAGGTTGACTAATATCTGATTTTTGTCATCTATCCGTATATACAAAGTGATTCTTCCACAATTAACTTTTTTTTATCTACTATTGGTATAGTACTAATAGGACTAATTATGCTGGGGGTCATTAGGTCTTTCTCAGGTAGCCCTATAAATAGTTCGGTGCTATGCCAGGTAACATACATTATGTTATTACGGATCAATACGGCCTGCACATTTTGCACTGCGAAGAGTTAATTAAATTAAATGCTTGAGAAACAGTTGCTTTTCTTAGCGCATAGTAAATATAAGACTTTATCTTTTTTGGTTGCTGGTTATCCAGTTAGGATTTTTTGGGGGTGGTTTTTACATATACCATAAGTACGCATGTAAATGATCCCCATGAACATATAACTTTCTGCTATACATTTACTTATTTAGAATAAGAGCACTGAAGGTGGCATATAGTTAAGTTAAGTTCTTACAAGTAAAAAGTACTATCCTTTCACAAGATGACCTAATTAGGGATACTCGCAGGCTACGTAAACTCTTCATAAACTGAAAAATTGTCCTTCATTTTTAGATTTTCAAAATGTGCCACGTACAGTTTATGTATCCACAAAGTATTATTTACCTGGTTCCTGTTCCATCGGTGCGTCCATGAAAAACACAGGTACACTGGGATGGACAGAACGGATGAGCCATAGTGAGGCAGCATAGGAATGCATGCAGGCACAGAAGTCGTCGCATGATGTCACTGAATGCACCCAAAATGCTCACATCGAGGGGATCTCAGGAAAAAAGACATTCGGATGCCTTGAGAGACTAAAGGATTATTCTTCCCACTCCAAAAAAACCAAATAGAAACAAATTAAAAGAGCTTTAAAAGTACATAAGAGGCAGCGGTAGGCTGAGGATCTAATACAGGTGACCTGTCAGATTGACCGGGGGGATGGGAAGGAGGGGTGGGATTAGTGAAGGATTTCTTAGGCTTGACAGGGTCACGGAAGCTAACCAATGTGGCACGCTAGCCAGTTCTGGAAAGATGTTCACCTTATAAGGCAGTTTGATTTGTCCCTCTGTTGTCAGCCTGTGTCTAAGATAACACTGTGGATATGTTCATGAAATCTGATGCAAACTCCTTTAACTGAAGAGATTCCTCAAATACTAATATGTCATTTAGCTGGAGGTCATATTTTAGACTGAGGGAATTCTGTCTGGCACCAGGGTGTAAAATGTAATCTTGGATATGATTTATTGCCTCACTGGGAGGATCAGTAGCTTTAGGTAGTGGCCAAATTCAACCTGTCTGCTGAAGATATGTTTGAAGTAATGCAAGCTTTCATATTTTCAGACAGTATTTGCTAGTGGTCTGTTAATCAAGGGTTGCTTTTAATGTTTTTGTATGTCATTCTAAGACATACATTTTCTGGTAGTCATTATGTTGATATAATACTATGCAAAGGGCTTGAGCGGTGGCTTGAGCCATCTCTCATCTCTTTACATTTTGCCAGGTAAACCTGAAATAGGTACAGTGATTTATTAAACATACATGGAAATATAGTTGAAAAAACTGTGTGTACAATTCTAACTAGCTTCAAAGTCAATACTTGGTATGACCACCTTTATTCTTAACACAGCCAGAACTCTTTTAGGCAAGCTTTCTTGTCATTTCTTTAAGTAGTGTCCAGGTGTCTTGAAGGACACCCAAAGCTCCACTTTGGATGTTGGCTGCCTTTTGTTCTATTCTTTGTCAAGATGATCCCACGCCGCTTCAGTAATGCTGAGGTGCACACTCTGGGGAGACCATGTAGTGACTGATGGTGTGCCATTGTGTATGCTTTTTCTGTCCAAGTACACTTTTACTCCATTGGCAGTGGGTTTGGAATCGCTATCATGGTGAAAAATGAAACCTTTGTCAGTCAGGTGTTTTCCAGGTGGTATTGCATGACGGATCAAAATCTCACAGTACTTTCTGTTTTTTCTGCTGTACCTCTCTCCTGACCTCCTCCATACATTTCGAGCGTGATTCCAACCAATTTCAGATTTGGGTTCATCACTCAAGGAGACCTTTTATCCACTGATATTCTGTACAATTCTTGTGTAATTTGGCATACATCAGCCTTTTCTCCCTGTTTTTTTCCCTTAAGAATGGCTTCTAGGTAGCCACCCTTCCACTGAAACCATTTCTCATTAGGCTTCAGTGAACAGTAGATGGATCAACTGAAGATGTGCCAGATAAATCTCTCAGGTCGTGTGTCAAGTCTTTGCTGGATTGTTTCCAATTTCTGAAGGACATGATTTTCGCATTCTGTTCATTATGCTGTAGGTGTGCCACTTTTTCTTTTGTCCTACATTTTTCTGGTTTTATCACATTCCTTTAAGGACTCTCTGCCCCCCATGCCAAGGTATGATACGTTTTTGATTAAAAGATTTGGGGTAATAGCTCTTTAGGAATCATCTTGTCAGTGCAAAAATACAATTTTACACTTGTCAAACTTTGTTGTCTTTGGTATTTTTGTAGATTAACCTAAAGAAATGAAACAAATTATGTTTCTGCTAGTAACCAAGTGTTTAAAGATTCAATTTAAAATTAGTTCTTTCCTACATTGTCTGTTATGTGTAAACAAAACACCAGTACATCCTCTGAGTTAGGTGTCTTTTTTATGCTAGTATGATTCCATGGTCAGTGTTTAGTAGCTTAACAATCCGTTTAGGTTGTTATTCATTTTTTATTTGAAGTGATTAAGAATAAAGCATGACATCTAGTGGTATAATGTAATTGCTGAGTTGATTTTCTTCTTACCTTTATTAGTGTTCTTTACTCTTTGATCATTTTAGTTAATCTGTCTATAAATGAATCCTCTTGGCTGCACTTACAGATTCACTGTAAAGCTAAGAGTTTATATTTTTGTCTCATATTGTAACTCTTTAAAATCCTGTGCTACTACCTGTATAGTTGGTTCATATCAAAACAAACTGGACACAAGAAACCAATGGTATTTATTAACAAGTACACAAGTGAATTTTATTTATGCAAGCAAATTTGATCATACAGGTCAAATAAGCCACTTCAAGCTGTTGGCACATGAATATACAAAACAGATTAGATTTAAAGCCTGCTACTAAGCATCTGTAGTGAAAGTACAAAAGACTAATACGAGGAGAAAGCTGAAAGCGTTTTTTCAGATCATTACAGAGTATGCAATGTTGGTACAAGTATTAGCTTTAAGACATGGTTTAAACCTCATCACAAACTAAATAGACACAACTCAAAGACTACAGTCGCTAATATTAGGAGCATAACGCAGTAAGCGTGGGAGGTTTAGTACTGCACATATAAACAAAAGGTTTATCCAGCAAGACAGTCAATAGTGTAAAAATAAAGAGGTGAAATAAAGTAACTTATGAGTCAAAAAGACTATATTGATGCATGTCCATGCCACGAGAAACATCTAAATTCACAGTCTTTACTAACAGTACAGTTATCCAACTTTGAGTTGAACATCAATGCGCTTACATCTAGAGAGAGCACAGAAATGGTCAAAGAAGTGCATGAAACTAGCTTTGAGAAATACTGACAGAAAGAAAAAAATCGCCAGGCAATGAACTGACAGGCCACCTCTGTATGTGGATTTATAGGCAAGTTACAGTTACTGTAATGAACAAAATTACGGTGACGCACACTTTTCTCACATCTGAAAATTCCACCAAGGAGTGCCATTACACAGACAACTTCTTTTCAGGTTGGGGCTGATAGATGCAGGTAGGACTGATTTCTTCTTACTGTCACAAGAGATGTCTTTAAATGTCAGTGCTTAACATATAGGTATACTTATCAGTATATGTATCAGTATATACAGTGCAGAGTACTGCAAAGCAGGAGATTAGTATTTATAAAGTTCAACTTTAGAAATTAAAAAAGAGAATATGAAAGCATGTTTGCATGTGCATTTGTGCGAGTCCGAAAATATATCTAAATGGCAAATATATCATAAAATAACCCACAATTTATCTTCAATTCACTAATCCTATCTATCAAAGTCAGTATTTCCTGTTTAACAGGCTTGGCACATCTAGCAAATATTATTTTACTCTGATTTGGTATTTTTGCGTTGTCTTGCTATTTTTTTTAAAATTATGTTTCACATAGAAAAACAGATTAAATTGCTTTCATGTGAAAGTGGTTTTAATCCCTGGGAATACTGGTATGGCAAAGGCTTACAATGCTTCATAGTTGTATTGTGAAATTTAAAATATTTTTAAAACTAACCATCCACTCACATACAGTACACAGTTCTTGAACATGAAATCTTCAGACACACGACATGAGAAATGTGCTTGAAAACCCTTTGAAGCCCCTGTTGACCCCCTCAGGAAATCATTATAAAATAAATTATCCATGAAAGCAAAATGACACTTGGTATAAAATAAAGTTTAAGAAAAGTAAAACAATTGTACACTATTAAAAAAAAACATAAATACTACTGCTACTTCTGACTCTAAAAACTACACAAAAACTACTGTCAGCACTAAATAACTCTTATTCAACTTGTTCAATAACACAACTGCCAAAATGATAACACCATCCATGAGAGAGGTAAAGGGGCTTTTTTTTTTTCATCTGAAATGCTGTTTGTGACTGGGGAGGTTTATGTGACGTTCCCCCACCCCGAGACCACATTTGTCATATGACGCACCAGTGACATCAGCAGTGGCGAGGGCCCTAGGCGCCATCCGCCCCCCCTCGGGAGGGGATGGTAGAGAGAGACAGATAGAAAGCAAGAAGAGAGAGAGAGTGAGAGAGGCCGGAGTGGCAGGGCCAGGCCTCACGCTGGTTTTTATGTGTAGGCGTTGAGACGCTCCTTGGAGCGAGTGGAATGGATGTCGTGAAGCTCCTGCTCCTCCTTTGACTTGATGTCTTCATACTTCTGCATCCGGCAGGCGTCCTTCACGTAGGCCCAGTTGGCAGATAGCACCATCAAGTAGTGGATCTGTAAGAAAATTATCATTCCCATTTAGCAAATCACACACGATGGGCTGTATTTCATAATCTAGGCATTATCATTATTGATTTCTTAAATGTATTCATTTTTAATACTGAATAGACTTTAAAAGCTGATCTGAACCCTTGGATTAAGGACAACAATCGTCCAGCAGGTGGCAGCATAATTCTAACTGTAGTGTTGGACTTGTGTTACCATGGCAGCAGTGGTTATAATGAATGTATTGTGGTTTAATGACTGAGACTGTTACACAGCTTTTCTTTTCACAGGGACTGACAGTTTTATATTTGCTTTGCAAATATGCAGTAGGACCATTTGACTGAGATTAAAATACAGAAGCTATACTACTACTACTAATAATAATAATTGTTATTATTATTGTTCATGTTGTTATTGCACGTGTTGTTTTTCTATTTCTTATGAACATTATTCATTAATTTATGTGATTTTTTTACTTCAGTATTGAGGTGCACCAGTGCTTCTGTTGTTTTCCAGCTAAGTTTGGAGGGATTAATCACAGCAAAAAAACTGCGATGTGAGTAAACTAGTTCAGCCCACAATTTGCATCATCATCTCGAGTAGCAAACACTTTCTGTTTCTCAGAAAATGGCTCCTTGCAAATTGCTGATTACTGAGTGATGTTTGCAACAATCTCAGAGCCTTTCTTCTCCCTGTTTCCATGACAACGGCATGACATGCCTGGCTCCTCCGAAAGAGGGAGGGAGACAAACTGTCTTTTTCACTGCGCCAAAATGCCTTCTCTCCTATCTACAGCTATTCTCTCACAGGTAAATATAACAGAAGCTACTGATCCTGCTACAGCATTTCTTCTCACCTGCCTTCATTTTCAAAAATTGTCTTACCACTGCACAGTGTTTGCTGCAACAGCAGCAAAGCTTAATCTGATCTTCATGAAAAAAATACTGCATTACTTAAAATAAATGAATAAATAAAACTTAAACCGGTTTCAGTTTGTTTTCATTTTCTTATCGGTGGCTTACCATAGCAATAACAGCAGCTCCTGCTCCAGCAAGGGCGCAGATGAACAGGTGGAATGTCATGTCCAGCTGGATCAAAAACAAACCGCAGGACATATTAATCCTCAGGGGTTAGCAGATATATTTGGCAATCAAAATCCATTGACTCTATTCTTAGAATAAAATCCATAAATTCACATTTGATATCTGTGACACATTTACCATCAGTATGTAAATGCTCAAGTTTCTCATCAGAAAAATTGCAATTTCAGTGTTAAAAAATACTTTTGTCAACTGTCTAACATGTGAGTTTGGGGTCATAGTCTGAGTTTTCTGTCAAACTTTGACTATTAAGTCAAATAATTTGAATGGCGTTCATACCTTGCAATGCTGTCAGTTCAGGCATGCTGTCATACTGTCAGTTTTTGATTTTCCTGCTCCGTAGTATAGGTGCACTGTATTCTTTTGCCTTTGTGGTGTAGAATGTGTGAATCTGACAAATCTGACAATATTATTGCTGTAATGAGGACTAACTGGTGTTTTTTTGCAGTTGATGCAGGTTCTGTTAATTATTTTTCATTTAAAAGTAACATTTAGAAGAATACCTGCAAGGAATGCCACTGTTGGAAAAGCTATTCACAGTGATGTCTTCACTATATTAAGTAATGATTTGTCTTATGTTTGAAACCCATGTGTAATTCATTTTACAGCATGACAACATTAGACATTATTCAGTACTCAAAAGTTACCTTACCTCATTGGATTCACACATCCTGTAGAACTTCTCAGATCCAGTGCACATAGTTCTGGCCTCCGCAATTGGCACAATACCTGAAATTACATACATGTATCAGAGTATTATATTACATTTTTTTCTGTTCACATAGTCCCACAGGTGACATATACACTCACCTGTCACTTCATTAGTCGCACCTTGCTACTGTCGAATGGAGCCCATTTTAAGGCTGTTCATATAACGATATATATCGGATGACGATATAAAAACGTCTATCGTTTCATTTTACGTTATCGTTTGTTTTGTGGTGTCGCAAAATAAACTGTTTACAGCAATACTTTTTCATCGTTTTGATGGTCACTGTAGTGGCTATATTCATTTCTTAAAGTTCTCTCTTTCTCTTATATTGTATATAACCACACTACAGATGGACAAGCTACTGTTTTATGCGTTGTCATTAGGCAACAATGACAGTAGCGTGTCCGCTTGTTTATTTTCCACATAAACCTTTCACAATAAAGCTCAAGATCCTGTTGAGACTTTTCAAAATAAACTGAATTACGTGAAAGAGTATGCATATTGTTTATGGATGAGAAGCAAAAAAAAGCTGCCAGGTGCTAAAAAATAAACCTTAGACTCAAACGTTAGAACAGGCTTTTCCCTGCAGCACGCCGTGTAATAAATACTCACAAAGAAAACAGCGGCCGTTACAACTTATGTCTAAAAATGTATCGTTTCATGCATCAGTTAAAACACTTGACTCCAGGTACACGACGCCCAGCTGGAAACACTTCACACAAGTCGAGCTGCCCGAGATTCACAGAATTTACAGAAAATGTTACATTTTTGTGATTTATATCGTTATCGGACGATATAATTATTATATCGGGATATGAGATTTTGGTCATATCGCACAGCCCTAGCCCATTTTGCCTTCAGAACTGCTGTAATTTTTTCTAGTGCAGATTCAGCAAGGTACTGTAAATGTCCCTCAGTAATTTTGATCCATAGTTACATTAAAATAAATTATATTCCTAAAATGAAATTCCATTCTTAATTCATATGGGTTATTATAATGCTGGCCTACCCTCCGCATCTATAACAGCTTAAAATCTTCTGGGGAGGCTTTCTACAAGGCTTAGGAGTGTATTTATAGGAATTTTTGACCATCCTTCCAGAAGCGCATTTGTAAGGTCAACCACTGGACTTCTTAACTGATAGATCACAGTGTGTGAGAATAAACGGCTGTTTTTCCAAACAGCTGAACTCTTCCACTGGCTCACCACAAGGTTGTTGTCTCTCTCCTCTTTTGTATATTTTGTACACTAATGACTGTCGCAGCACACAGGCCAATAGGCATTTCATCAAATACGCAGATGACACAGTCATTGTAAGCCTCCTTCATGGTGAAGAGGATTCCCATGGGCCTGTTGTGGATGAGTTTGTTTCATGGTGTGATCAGTCCTTCTTAATGATTAACACCTTGAAAACCAAGGACATGGTTATTGATTTCAGGAAGTCATCCCCTCATCCTGCGCTTACAGTGGTAAATGGTGCAGCCATTGAAATGGTGGATAGTTACAAGTACTTGGGGGTTGTTCTTGATAAGACCCTGTCCTTTGAGTCACATCTTGCTGCTACAGTGAAAAAGGCCCAACAAAGACTGTACTTTTTAAGGAGGTTGAGAGGTTTTAATGTTTCATCTGAAATGATGTCTCTCTTTTATAAAAGTTTTATTGAATCTGTTTTAACTTTCTGTATCATTTCTTGGTACGGTAGTATGTCCATGGATAATAAGACCAGACTTAACAATCTGGTTAAAGTGGCGGGCAAGATTTCAGGGAGGTCTCAGGTCCAGCTTGTGGACTTTTATAACAGGCAGGTGCTGAGGAAGGCAACTTCTGTCCTGTTGTGTTCAGATCATCCTCTCTTTAACAATTTTCAACTGCTTCCATCAGGTCGTCGTTATAAAATGACTGCAGTGAAGACAAAGCGACACAAATTGTCGTTTGTACCTAGTGCTATTATCTTAATTAACAACACTAAATTGTAAGTGTTGTTGCCATTGCACATTGCATTTTTTTCGATGGAAAATCTAGGTTGTTTTATCAGGCTTATATTATATTATAGTATTTTTTAATGAGTGTACGTAATGTGTTGGTTGTATGTTTGTTGTTTGTTTTGACATACTGCGAATCAATTTCCCATCAGGGACAATAAAGTTACCATTGACCATTGACTGATGCTGGATGAGAAAGCCTGGCTCATAATCTCCGCTCTTATTCATCCCAAAGGTGTTCTGTCTGTAAGGTCAGGACTAGGGGACAGTCAACTTCTTCCACACCAAACTTGCCTATCCATGTCTTTATTGGCGTTCCTCAAAATGATGCACAGTCATAAAGTAATGTTCTGCACATGCCATCCCAAAACTGTTCCCACAAAGTTGGGAGCATGAAATTGTCAAAAATTATATGGTATGCTAAAGCCCTAAGAGTTCTTTTCACTGGAACTAAGGAGCTGGGTCCAACTCCTGAAAAACAACCCTACACCATAACCCCCCCTCCAACAACTTTATACAGCACAATGCCATCATATAAGTACTGTTCTCTTGGCTACCACCCAGACTCATCCAGCAGATTGCAAGATGGAAATTTGATTTATCACTCCAGAGAACATGGCTCCACTCAGTGGAGTACAGTGGCAGTGTGCTTTACACCACTGCATACTGTGCTTTACATTGGGTTTGGCGATTTAAGGCTTGGATCCAGCTGCTCGCCCATAGAAATATATTCCAGAAGGCTCTCTGCCCACTGTTTTTGCATTAATCTGAAGTCCACATGAAGTTTGGAGGTCTGTAACAATTGGTTCTGCAGAAAATTGGTGAGCACTGTGCACTATGTGCGTCACAAGCCACTGCTCTGTGATTTTTCATGTGGCTGTGGCTAATTTGCTCTTGTTCCCAAACTCTTCCACTTTGTTGCACTACCACTAACAGTTGACTGTGGAATATTTAGTAGTGAGGAAATTTCCCGACTGGACTTGTTGCACAGGTGGCATCCTATCATGATACCAAACTGGAATTGACTGAGCTCCTGAGAGCACCCCATTCTTTCACAAATGTGAGGATGCAGAAATGCAAACATCAAGACTCATCAGACCACGCAATATTTTCCAAGCTTTTGTTGGCTATTTTTCTGAACTTATTGCACCCTCAGCTTCCTGTTTTTCACTGACAGGAGGAGCAGTCAGTGTGGTCTTCTGCTTCTGCAGCCTATCTGGTTCAAGGTTTGATGTGATGTGTGTTCAGAGTTGCTCTTCTGCATACCTTGGTTGTTACAAATGGTTATTTGAGTTACTGTTGCCTTCGTAGTAGCTTTAATCAGTCTGGCTATTTTCATCTCACCTCTGGCATCACCAAGGCATTTTCACTCAGAGAACTGCCTCTCACTGTATATTTCCACTTTTTTAAACCATTCTCTGTAAACCCTAGAAACAGCTGTGTGGAGAAATCCAAGTAGATAATCAGCCACAGGCGGTGGTTTAATGTGACCCAAGGCAAGATGTATCCGTGTTTTTATGTTCTTTATGCCAAATTTTCACATCTAGTGTGAATTTTTATATGGTGTTTATCATTTCCATACAGTCTCATTGTGCTATACTTAAAAAAAATAATATAATTTTTATTATTTAGCCATATCCTAAAGTGATGATTAATCCATTTAAAAGAAAACTATATGGAGGCTACAGTACAGGTAGTTGTTCTAAAAAGTAAAAAAGAAGTAGCAATTTAAATACAGCATAAATTTCTGTCACCGAGTTATTTCAAAAGGGGTGGACGGACGGACTGGAGAATATTCATGCTTACCATACTGGCGTGGGTCAAGGCATAGGGTGGCTCCCTCCAGGACAGTAGTATTTTGGCAAATATTCCAGATGTTGAAATATATGAAAACTGGAATGGAGGTAAATGCAGTCACTCCAAGCCAAGCCAGCATGAAGATGTATGTCAGCATGATGAACTGAAAGGGGAAACAGTACAGATGGATTACTGAAGTGGAACCGTATTTATTTGTAATATTAACACCTTCCAAGGCACTGTGGCTGGTGTAAAACTGATCATTTAGACGTTGACTCGTCTATGTCTAGATGTTGACGGCAAGGTCTTCTGAGATTAGTTTTTGTTGTAGTTAATATTTTTATATCCTCCAAGTTATTTTATAGGATTGCTGCATGCTCTTTTGTATGTTCTGGATGTGTGCTAATAATTTGTTTTGTTCTTGTTTCAGCAGTATTACCATATTGAACACTGATCAGAAATAAACCTTATAATGTCCTTTGCTGGTTGAGTACTGTAAGTACTACATAGGATATTAGCTTGTCAAGAAAAGTTAGTTAAAAGAACAAATCATTATCATTTTCGATTCTTCCTGTTAAATAAAAACAGCTTCAAGAGAAGCTAAAGAAAAGGTGATAAGATCAACTTTCCTCTGTGTAGACAGATTTCTTTAGCAGAGGAACTTGGGAAATCTAAGATTTTGATATATTGATTATGAGAAAGTACTATATATCAAACAGAAGAGATGAGCAGACATGTGAATGACCCCAGATTACATTAGGTTTGTATATCTCCCTTCAATGTCTTCTTTCCTTGGGGAAAAATGCAGTGCTATTTATACTTTCTTTTATAGGAGAAAATAAAGATAGTTGAGTTATAGTACTCGTAAAGGCTCTATTGTGGCTGACCCTTTTCAGCCTTTTCAAAATAGTGAAACCTCACCAAATACAGGGGTCAACTCTAAAAAAGAATCTATTACATATAGAGCTTGGGAGAGCACGAGTAGTGTCACATTGGCCACAAAAAAAAATGTCAGCTATTGAAATCTACTCAGCCTTCAAGGGAAAGTTCCTGGGAAATGACCTGACATTTACTAGGTGATTCCCGACAAGAGCAAAAGCTTATATAGAGTAATAGACATACATTTTATAGTTAGTATGAAGTAAAATAGTAGCCCTACCCAGGCACTGACACAACGTCCACATGTTGTGATCTTGAAGTCCCCGTACAGATCTTTAATAGCACCACTTGTGAAGAATCCCTCCACCATTAGCAGGATGCCATAGACGAAGAAAGCCGATGCAATGCCGTAAATCACATACTTAATAATGTCAATCCTGGAGAAGGAATACAGAACAACAGAAATGCAGTTTATAAAAATAAGAAGTTACCCTTTCTTTTTAAGATGTTAGCAAGAATTTTCATACAAAAATACTCACAGGAAAATTATATAGATAATTGCAGGTCATGACATTTGCCTGTTAAACAGAAGTAATCAACATATCTGTCTTAAATTGGCTACGCTTGTTGTGATTGTGCGGTGGATCTCTGGGATGTGTCAAAGCACATATAATTGTGTATTTTATACTGTGGAAGTATGCAAACTATGTTTTCTTGCTGATCAGCAGGGCTGTTTAGAATCTTTGTTACTTACATTGTAAAGACATCCAGTGAATCCACAGGGCTCCTCACAACCTCAAAGTAGTCCTGGAGGATGGTGACAGTGCCAGTCAGGGCTTCATGTCCACAGCCACAGAAGAGGGCCACACCAGCATACAGCAAGATGGTGGCTATGAGGGATGGGTATGGAATCCCACCCAGGCATTTGATGCAGCATTCAAGGCATCCTAAAGCGGAGAACGAGATTAGCCAACAAAGACTGTTAAAATTCTGAGAGAAAAAACACCAGACGTGGCACAAAGTAACAGAGACGTTTTTGCTGCATTTGCTGCATTTTAAATAATTTATCAATACATTAGCATTGAGCAAATGCATCTGCATGCACTGTATTTCCATTTCCATTTAATATTTTCCAGCAATTAAACCAGCTGGGAGGCAGCTATGCATGTAACACTGCAAGCTAGTTTGACTGCAGTACTCCTTTCCCTTATGTTAAAAAAACAACAACAAAACCCTTTCAAACAACTGTGTTATTCGTTCTGTCAGCTCTATAGCCCTACGGATAATGCTGACATTTTATTCAGCAATATAAACTCAGCCTTAGTTTCACATAGTAACTATGACCTTTAACCCCATTCTACTTTCCTCAGCTTCCTGTGCCAGGGGGTTCTTAAGGTGACAAATCACTGCTCAGGTTCATCTTCAATCTCCTGTGACACAGACTGCTCACAAAGAAGCCACGTCTGTAAATATTGTACCCAGGTTTGCCTTTATGAATTGCTTTGATTTATGAGTCTCCATCTCGTGTGTGTGTTTTGTGCTACTGAGTCAGTCATTTCCCAGTAACTACAACAGAGGTACAGAGGTATTTCCTGTGTAAGTGCGAAACAAATCCAGTATTGCAGTGTTTTGCTGTATATTATCCAGACAGATACATTTTTCACAAAGCCAGACTAGTCTGAAACAGCTAGACCTGTATTAAAATCGGAGAGCTGCTTCATAAGTATCCTAAATGATTAAAGTTGAAGTCAGTATACAAATGTGGTATATGTGCTTTTATGACCAGCACGGCGTTACTCTTGATCAGATGTAAGATGATCATGGCCCATGATTAAATTCATCTGCATTTTGCTGTGCTCATTCAGAAGAGATGCAGTGACTCTGTTGTCAGTTGCAAAGATGATAAGATTTCAGGATGTTTTCAGCTCCATTCTTTTAAAGGTTGTCTAGTCATCTTCACTTTTGTTTCAAAGCAGCAGTCAGCCCAATATTCCTCCTCCTCAACTCTCTTCGTGTGACTCTGATCCAGACATGAGTGGAATACCAAGTAGCTGGTCCGCCCGCTGGGCTGTGCTGAGCACTCAAACGCTTGGTGCAGTTACAACCTTCACCCAGGGTTTCCTAGATTATCTACCTCCTTACTGATGTTATCCACTGCTAGACTGTGGAATGTCTATTCAGCTTATGTGCTATATTTTAAACATGTTTCTGTCCATATCCGTGTTTGCTGAATGTTGTATCCTAAAACAATCCATGCAGCTTTTCACACGTCACACTACACAGTCCAAACAACTCTGCTGTGCCTGTTAATAAGCTTCTGATTTTAGTCTCTGTTTAAGTATTCTCAGCTCATACAGTGTATGCTTAGATCTAAGCTTTAAAGATGAGGTACACATATATATTGTCTTCCAAGCCTTTTGTTGTTTAGAGGAAAGATTATAGTATGTATTATATCTCAAACTGGTGATTCCCCCATTGAATAGAGGGACTGCAGTGCCATTTGTCTGCCTTTATCATCACTGCCTTAGTAATTCTCCAACATTCCCACTGATTCACCTAGGAAGAGACATCAAATTCAGGGAATACTTCACCTTTAGTGCCTCTTGGTAACTATCAGGTACTTACAATGCCACGTGACATGCACTCCTAGGTGTTTTCATGCTAATTCACACCTTCTGTCATGTGACTCTGAGAACCTGCAGTAGATTTAAATGGCCTGGACTCCCTCTGGATCCAAGCCTTAAACAGATGCTGCTTAAATTCTGCCGTTTTAGTTCATTTCAGGAATACTTTGAGGGAAGCTCCCATAGTGGAGGTGTTGGTTTAGTCATTGTAATCAAAAATGAATTTATATAAATCACTTTGTATAGTCTCACTTTGAGTAGAGCTGTTTTTATTTGGAAACCTGCATCCTAATACAATAATGAAAAAAGCACAGTTTTAAAGAACTCAATTCAGTCCTGTGGAAAACTAAGTACACCCTATGAGTCAACAGTTTGTAGAATCAGTTTGTAATTCTTTTCTGCAGGGCTTTATCAGTTTGTGACATTGTTGTGGAGGAACATTGGAACAAAGTCCAAAGTTCATGTTGCAAAATTGCCTTAGTTCATTGAGGTTTGTGGGCATTTGTATATTCTCAGCACTCTTCCCACCACAGAATTTCAATCAGTTGACTTTGACTCAGCTGATGCGACACTTTGATTCTTTTCACAAGTCCACGAGTTCAAGGTCACGATCAACTTAGTAACTGCAAGATCCACAGGAACTGTGTTTGACAGTTGCTTGTGCTGATGGTGCGATTGATTTTTGCCAAATGTGACGATAGTCAAACATCTCCACTTTGGTTTTGACTGTGCAAAGTACTTTCCAGAAGTCCTGAGGTTTGTTCAAATGCAACCCTTCCAATCACGCCACATTTAATTCCTATGGAAGCAGTAAGAGTGTGGTTAGTTTTGCATAAAACTATGCAAAGTTATGTGTAAGCATGTGTTTTTAACACGATTCCATTCTGCAGCTACAATATTTTGGATAGCAAATTTTTCTGTTATCATTATTTAAAGGTGTCAGCTTGTCTTTTTCTGGCAACTTATGCATGAAAAGGTCTCCAGATGCACCAGTGCCAAGGTTCTGAGACCAACCAAATACACGTTAACACACAATCCTGATAACTTTGCAGTATAATGTCTGGAATGCCTTAGAAATCAAGGATCTGTTACATAAACTGGACTTTATCAGATTCACTCATTCATTTCCCAAGGTCTCGTGAATGTAGCTATTTTTGTTCTTTGCTTGAGTACCCTCTGTCTGTCTGTCACTACCTCTTACCCCAGATTCATTATGTTGAGTTGCCTTATCACTTCAGGAAACAGGCACTGACAGAATTTATTGATGTAGCTGTGATTACTGACAAGATGAGAGTGAGGCAGAGAGTTCAGAAACACTTATCCTCTTGGCCACAGTGCCCATTTATGAGCCAGAGTAAGAGTCAACTGTTGAGTCAAGTACTACAAACACGTGGATTTGTATGTAGTACTGATGGGATACAAATTACTGCAATGTTCCCAGTTAATTTTTTATTTATTTCCAAACTATGTCGCTTGTATGGAAAAATAAGTTTTTTCAGCCATCAGAAATAGATAGAATAGATATAAAACATTTTCTCTTGCATTTTGAATCTTAAACACAGGAACGCAGCGGCCTTTGAGATATGCTGGTGCTGATTTTGTGCAGTAATTGAGCGGAGCCTGTATTTAACATGAAGAGAGACAAGCGGTAATATCAATGATTTAAGTGATGGCTTCAATCAAGGCTTATTTCCTTGCTTTTCTGCACACAGCATAAAGCAGCTGCAAATTTACACGGACTACTTTTCCACCAAGCAGTAAACAGAATTGGCTACTAGTATGTTTGTACATTGTATTGTAAATGTAACTACACAGTACAACACAGATAATATTTGTCTATATGTGACTTGACTTAAAGAGTTTCCATGGAAACAGTTGAAGATGAAGTTAGAAGGCAGGATAAAAGCATTACCGAGTGGACGTAACAGACTAATGTTTTATTGATCGTCTGCTCTTAATTCTGTGGAAGGGAAACTCATCACACCCAGTAAAGAGAGGTGTGTTAGAAAAGGACCAGATTCAGTGATAAAGTTGTAAATGTAGGTTAAAACGTAAAAACTAACAAGGCTTCCATCTTTGTCTGAGAGAAAAAATGTACTCACGTGAGTAGAAACAGCTGAATTTACAACGTAATGTCTTCTTAGCCTAGCTGCCCTTCTTCACATTTACTATGTTCCTTCCTGTTTTTGAAACTGCAGTGATAAAAGATCACCAGCAATGGGTTTATGATCTCATATGTTATCTGTCTTCCTCACCCCATTAAAAAATACCAGTGCATGCTATCATTTGCTCTCTGTAAACCTTCATTGATCCTAAATGAATTTGAGACTCTGAGTGGGTGAAAAATGGCAAACGGACGATTCTAAGAGTTAGAGGATGCTTGATCAATCATTTAGAAGTGGCACAGTGCGGAGGCACACAAGTCTCCCACATTCATTTTTCATGCTTTCTGCTTAGCCCCACATCACCTGTGATAAAAATAAAAGATGGCCTGCTTTAGGGGTCATGGGTGTTTGAATGGCTGTGTCGTATAGGAAACAATGACTGTCAAGTTTGGTGCAACCAAGCAGATTTAAAATGGACTAGAATTGCAGTGACAAGGACCATCTGTGTACTTGAATGAATATATGTGATGTTTTTGTTTTGCCTTATTTTGAACTGGAGTACACCCCCAAATGTTTGAGGTAAGCTTAGTCTACAAAACATCTTTTACTCAGAATAACCTATTTTCCAATCAGTAAAAAGCATTTAAGGATTTTCTTGCCTCAGCGTGTTGATTAAATACAAATTTCATCGGTGCAAATCTTAACTCTAGCAAAACCAGGATTAATGCTATTCAGTTTTGAACAAAGAGACAGATTTAGAAGATGGCACTGTTTTAAATATTTTATTTTCCTAGAACAAAGCCACATGTTTTTTTCAAGGGAGGAAAGGGAGGGGGTGAAATTGAGGCCTGTGAGAGCCCAAACACCGCGGCCCAATCAACAGAAGGCGTCTCCCTAATACAAAGAGAAAGGATGACCCCCTCCCAGGGCCTCTCCCACCTCCCACTTCTCCTCCATCTGTCAGTGCCATAGCTGACAGGCAAAAGGGATACACACATACACACATTCTCTCTGACCTAGTCAACTTTTGCATGAGGGATGAGATAATGTTGTCCATATCAGATCAGTGCAGGGTTAATTTATGGAGTAACGGGGTGGATGATGAATTGGATGAATTCTGCGAATTACAGTGTTGTGATGTTTCTCAGACATTTCCACATTATGAAATTTGCTTAGTTCATCCATAGGTCAGTATTTGACGTGTAGTGGTCCTGTTAAACTGGAAAAATAATTTCTATTTAAGGCTAGATTACCTTTAAGACATTTTTTCGCTATTGACACAAATATTTCTTAACCAAAATAGTTCCATACCTAGTGAAATATCAGACATAAAAGTAATATTGGGCAGATTCCAAATACTTGCTTTCAAAGATGATTTTTACTCAAATGTGTGTTTATGCAACCCTGAATTGGATGAGTGGAAGAAAATTAATGGATAGATGGATGGTTGCTTATGTTGGTTCATTCCTAATTAAAAAGGATTTCTTCCTTTTGAAGTCATATAGAGATATGAGGCTTTGCTTTTGATGCAGTTTTAGCATCTGAGAAAATAAATGGCATGCTGCATTAGAGTATTAAATGAACAAAATTCATTAAAGACGATGACAGAAAAAGGAAAGACAATCTAATTCTGTGTCTGTGCATTCATTTCTAACACGAGAGATCCAATAAGAGAGATCAATTTTCCCACATACAGCTAGCATTTATTAGGGGTTTTGTGTGGGGACGGGGTGGTGGTGAGCCTGGTCAGACAGAGAGAGAAGAGAGAGCGAGATCTCAGTGGGGGGATGGTGTGCCTGTGTCAGCCTGAGTGTAATGGGCGTGCATGCGTCTCGTTGCTTTCCTTGTTCCTTTAATGCACCCCACCCCCCTTCCCCTGCAGTGAGCAGGTTTTTTTTCAGCTCCTGTGTGCCCCCATCTCCTCTGCGCATGTTTAATCAACCAGCATGGTTGCCATAACAACCACAGCGCAAAATCTGAGAATAGACCGGGTACTTGAGAGCCGTGACCCACTTACTGTATGTCAACAAATTCAGTGGGACAATAGTGAACGAGACACATTACACATAAAACCCCTTCAGGGCTAAAAGGTTGTTCCACACCAGGCCTGAAAGCTCAGCTACTGATTTCCTCTCTTCCTTTTTCACAGAAAGATGGAAGAGTCTAAACAGGACTGCGTGACTGTAGACGTGTCTTTTGTCTAAGCCAAGTTCACTCCAGGAACTAGGGGGCAAAAGTCAAAAACACAGCAAAAGAAACAAGGTTTTTGACTTTAGGTTTATGCATTTTAACCATGCAGGTATTTCCATTTCACAGGGTGGAATGAGTTTAATTTTCCTGATTGCCAACCTTGCCAAAACCAAAGAATGCAGGGATTTGAAGCACAGCTCCAAAACAATAGACCATAATGAGAGCATGTCTGCAGAGTCCAACAACAGTGGAGTACTTCATACTGCATATTAGTACTTCAATTTTTACTCAATAACAGTTTCCCGACACACTTTACCCTGAATGACTGAAATTTTAAGTAACATTTAAATTACATAAGCTAACACAACTCACAAGACACAATCATGTTGAGTGACAACAATATCATATTATCATTTTAAGATATTATCATTACAGTGAGCTAGTGTTTATCATCAATCTCAATGCAAGTAATTTTCAACACCTCTTTCCCTATGCCTATATCTATACCATTGTGTCATTGCTCAAAACAATAAGAGACCCCACATAAGGTTTTTAGCTGCTCCAGAAATAATTACTAGAACAATTGGTGGAACTCTCTTGACCTGGGCTGGGGCAGGCTTCAAAACAATAAGGGGCAGTAGAGGAGGACATAGGAGCTCTTAGATAGGCTGCTACTTATACATGAAGTAATATATTCATGAATGTGCTGCAAGTGAATAATATCTTCTAAATAATTTATTTCTTATCATATTTGGTAAAAATAAACAAGAAAACCCAAACAAATGTGGTTTTTATGTAGTGGAAAACCATTTGTCTGACCACAGCAACTATGTTCAAAGCAGCATCTCCTTGCCTTTAGCTTAATGCCGATTTGGCATTTATCAAGTCAACTGCAAATTCAAAGTGCATGAAACTCGGTGAACCTTTAAAACTACAACACAATTTTTCCATTGTGTATTACAGTCACACGATGTTACTGACATGATTGTAGACGGACAAAAATGAGATGCTCAACATGCAACCACATGCTAATCAAACAGAAGGACAAACGCTACCTTGCAGAGTAGATTCTTGGCTCAGGAAATGCTAACAGGTGTGCCTTTCTCAGTTTTTCCATTCAGCAACAGTTAGTACATCAAGTGTAAATGACCTGCAGAATCATGTTTGGTTTATTTATCCACAGTATTGCCCACCATATGGTCATTTCCAGAACTTTTAGCATATTTAGCCGTGTGTTCCTACTGGTCTAAACCTGCTTTTTCAACAGAAGGGCGCTGGACTGCTCCCTGCTGCTAATGGCCACTTTGGTACATAGAGTGCGCTCATACATTTGGCTAGCAGCTGAAGTGAACAGTGCCCACCTGGTGCATCTGACTCATAATCTGAGATTTGCAACCTCAGAAGAGGAAGACAGAAGGGCATTAGGATGCTGTGAGTGCACTCAGTGACACCTGCACCCCTTTGAGCTGGAAGTACCAATTTATCTACAGTCCGTTTGCTAGCTTGGATGATGTCTTCATCAGCAAAATGATAAAGAATTGTGCTTTAATATACATATGTAAACGATGATAAAATGCACATCACCAACTGTGGGGGCTCTGCTTCTACATCAGCGTTACGCAAAATGAGAAGCTTTTAAAATGTTGGTGTTTCTAGATGTCCAGTCTTACCAATTTCTGCACATTTATTGGGTAGAAGCTTGCTGTAGACAGAGGCCTGTCAAGTTATTATGTTTTCCTTAACAGTGTAAACTGTATGTATTTAATCTTTTCTATGATTTATCCCACTTTTTGCAATTAAGGTTAGATTGTGAGTTTTTGGTCAAAACTGATCAATGATTATTACAAACTATTACATATTTCTCCAGAAAAATCAAAGTGACATGGGCGAAAACATGACCATCATCAGAGGAGTCATTGCAATTATCTTTTGTCTTCACAAACTATAGAGGGGCTGTCAAATCAATAATTTAATAAACGATACAATAATTTAGGTAACCAACATATGTAAATTGCGTTGCATAATACTTGGTCTCCAGAACCACCATCTTGGCGCATGGTGATAAACGTGACTTGAAATACTTAAAATAGTGACACTATTGATTTTTCATTCAAAAGGAAAGTCTAAGCTATAACCTTTCAAACACAATACTAACTAACAGGACCAGGGTGTATTTTCTTGTGTTATTTGTTTTTTAATGGTTAAATAATAATAGCCTATGATTTACGAAAAAAGCTGTATGTTTCGACATCGAGCCACTCAGGATCCCAGGCAGTGTCTTTTTATGCACAAATTTCTATGATTTCTGCTACACATGGTCTACAGAATAATTGTTCAGTTTTGTCATTGGAAGGTACAACATGGAAATTATTCCAACAACCAAACTGCCTGATGATATGCTGGAGAAGCTGCGCAATCTTAACTACTGTGGAAACCAGTTCAGTAGTTCTCAGTGTTGTCTAGAGCGGACTTATGATAGAAGGCGTCGGGCTAAAAACAAACATTAGCTGGTTAGCTGGTTGGTGTGTATTGGTCACTTTCCAAGAGCTTCAGCCTTTAGTTTACTGTATAAAACAACACACGGCTTATTTCCTCATATTCACGTGATGATTTTAGTTTTTTTTCAAGTTCAAGGGGAGAAATCAAATGCTTGCTTGTGTTGACACATGGGCAGTGATTCATAAAAGCACCCTAGTGTGAGAAGCAGGTTGCATATGTCAAAGCAGAGCCTCTGCTGTAACAGGTTATTAACAGTCAATTTGGTTTTAATAAGCTTTTGTTCAAGAAAAATGAGCTTGCAGAGCTTGCTTTATATGAATACGTGCTAAATAATTACATTAATATTCTGCCCAAATTAATGGATCTGACAGATGGCTTTATTATCGAACTGTCATCCAAAAATTGCCCATAGGGATGCCACTAAAGGTTGTTTGATCAAAATCTATAGGTTTTCTAGAACTTCTCCTACTACGCTGCTTAGTCAAGCAGTTTGATTAAGCTCACTATATTCTCCCAAGCTTCTCATTTTCTTTTTCACTCTGTGCTGCAATCATTTCTGACTCTACATATGCGCCTCTTCTTGTCTCTCTTCCTCCCACATTCTTAGACACAGCAAACTATTCCTGTGCTTCTGAAATGTCATCAACAGGAGTGGGTGAAGAGGGAGTAGATAATGACTTTGCCAGCGCCATGGCAACTGTTTCAGTTCGTGTGTGTGCCTGTAAGTAGTGCTAAGTTGCAGGGAAGAGCGACAGGAGGCAACACAAACATATGCCTGACACAATAAATCTGAGAGAGAAGGAGGCAAGGGAGGTGAAATAAAAACGTGTTTTCTACATGAGAACAGCATCCTCTTTACCTTTGGTATTGTGTCATTCTTTAACAAAAAATATCTTTTTCCAATCCACTGATGAGAAAATACACTTGCTTTATACTGTTGCAACCATATACTGAATCATTCATGCAGAGAAACAAGATGCGGAGGTGTGAAGTATAAATAGCAATTCAGCTCTGCACAAAGCATACACTGCCCCTCCTAAGTGAATGAAAAAAGAACCCCTAAAAACTCCTCCTGCAACAAATGCACAGTGAATATTGCAAAGCACTGCTGCATCATACAGCACCTCGGTTTTTCCGACACAAAGGACAGAACCTGAAAGCTGCTGGTTTAAAGACTAGTAATAATGGTAGTTCAGTTTGGTTCCATGCTCTTCGTGTTTCTCTCTGTCATCACGACAAGCATGAAAGACACATCAAGCAAACAAAGGCAGTCCAGCCCTTGCTGTAGCAGTTCACACCCCTGTGACTACCCAGACAGCACATACAGACGTGCACTTTTCAGTGGAGTGCTGATACTCAGTGGACAAAAGAATTCCCACAAACAGATGCTCTTTTATTCAAAGAGGGTATGGCTTACATTTGTGCAGTTGTCTCTGCAAAGACACTACTGACACTGACAAAAGCAAACATACATAAATGAATTCATCAGAACATGCAAAGATTTACTTTCTTACCTTTCTGGGTCTGCCCCTCATCCATGTCTTCTTCCATTTTGCTTTTTCTTCTTTTTTAAGTAGCTATCGATTAGTAAATAAATGTCCTGTGTAGGTTTAAGATCGTATTTATTTAAGGAGTAATCCACACATCAGTTCCCCTTTCTTTCTCTATACTCACTTTCTCTCTCTCTCTTTCTCTCTCTCTCTCTCTGAACACTTAGATTGGCTGTCAGGTGTGGTTTCTGTCAAGTGACTGGGCGATGCAAAGGATCACTTAGCCTTTGTGGTACTGTCCATTGCAAACCGCTGTGGCAAGTGCAGAACGCCTCCTTGGTCCCTGGTGGAGGAGGAGGAGGAGGAGAGGAGTAGCAGGGCTGGCTTGAGCTGAGGGTGGTCTCTGTGGTTTGAAGGAAAGCGCATGTGTGACAAAGAGCCATGCATTTGAAAAAGGGAGGTGTGTGGAAAATGTTGGATTAAAACACTAAAAGCAGCAACGGTGGTAGAACCTAAGCCAGAATCAAGATCTTTTCACTGTGTTGTCTAGACAGTTGTGTTCATGAGTGTTGGTGACTATTCCTTGTCTCACCCTCCCTAAACAACACCCCCTCTCAGACAGAATGGTTAAGCCCATCACCCACCAACCCCCCTTCCCATGCGAGGCTGCGGCTGCTCTATATTAGCACAACCTCTCATTAAATAAGTGAGGGGGTACATCTGATTTCGAAATGGGATTCTCCTAATCTTATTAGTCTTACAGATTAAGTTATACAATCACCAAGGCGTTGTCATTGGATTCTTGAATTCTAAATGGCACTATATGTCTAGAGCTGCAGACAAACAGCTCACACACTGATGAAAACTGCTAAATAATTATGCAAATGCATACCTAGATCATGGACAGGACACAAGGTAATTGGAATTGGAAATTGGTATTTTAAACTGCTGTTGAGTGAAATATGCTGTATAAATAAAACCTGACTTGACAAAGTATGGACAGATGGGTGAATGGATGGATGATCAGACAGGTGGATTAGATGAAACTTTAATGATCCCTATGGGGAAAGGAAGCTTCTGCTGCAGCCAAGACCTGAGAGGCAATAGCGAAGGAGGCAAGTGAGGGTTGTAAGAGTGATTCAAGTAAGCACGCTAGCTTAAATAGACTGCAAAATATTAATCGGATGGAAGTTCAGCAAATTAACTTGCTAGAAATCACTTTTAGTCATCCGTTATCTTATTTGTGCCTGCTGTAATACCAGGAATGCCAAAAGCTTCACTCATAGGCCTTTCAGAAGAAAAGCAAGATAAAGTTTTTATGGTAATTATGGTAATGTGATGTGTATGTGATCATTTATTAATGATTCTATATAATGCTTTATTAATGTTTCATTGCTTAATGTAACATTCATTGAATTATTCAATTAGCCTACTTTAGTTTGTTGTCTAACCAACTGGTGTGTCAAAAATTACCATACCACTGAGTACCGCTTTGTAATTCAAATTAGCATTAAATGTTTATTAGCTTTTCTGGCAGCATGGATCAACGGATGGTGATGTCTGTAGTAAGAATCCAACCTTTCAGTCCAGACTTTTAATACCTCAATAAGTGTCAGATGCATTATTTTGAAATATTGTGCAGAAATTCCAGAATGTCCAGATAGCAGATATGGATATATGGCCCAAGAATTCCTGTTATGTCTACACAGGGCTCGTAAAATTGCTTGCTTGCCTGCTTATATTATCAGGTGAATGCTCAGTAGCATATTGTTTAAAGCTCTGCTGTGCATATGTAGATTCTAAACATCTTGCTTTATCATGAGATCAAGAGACAATTTCAACCACTTTCTCCCTTTTCCATCTCCTTAGGGGCTGCTCCCTTTTTTTTATTTTGTGCACACGATATAGTCTTAAATAGTCATTTGTATCTGGTGAATATCCATTCATCCATTTTCTTCTGCTTATCCAATTCAGGGCCATAGGGAGGGGTTGGAGCCCATCCCAGATGTCACAGGGAAAGAGGCAGGGTGCACCGTGGATAGGTTGCCAGACTATTGGGGCTAACACAAAGGGAAAGAGAACCATTAACACCTACAGCTTATTAGAATCACCAGTTAACCTTCATGCATTTCTTTGGGAGGAAGCTGGATTACTTGGAGAAAACCCACAGAGGCACAGGGAGAACATGGAAGTCCACATAGAGAGGCCCCGGTGGGTTTGAACATTGGACATTGTCCTTATTAAGGAGTTTAGAATCTCTAATTAAGTAAATAGCTTTTACAGAGGTTTAAGCACTAGATATAATATGTACATTCTCAGTATGTGTCCAACACAGTCAAAGACAAACATGTCATTGTGCATTCTCACTAGTTTCTTCCCACACTTACTAATCCTAAATGTAAGCACCACTATTATCTGCTTAGCTCAACAAGGGGAAGTTGCTGAAATGTGTTTGCTTTTCTGAATCAGGTCATTGCGTATATACTCTGAGCACGGTTTTTCAACCACTCAACATTTTTTTAATCCAGCTCTTAACTTTGTATAATGCCTGCTTATAAATATTGGTTGTTCATGTTATTTGAAGAGCTTTAAAGTGATTTGCATTCCAGTTTAATGAAAAATATTTGAACATTTAAGAGATATTGTTTGCACTTTGCATAGAAAGTATGTCTATGTTGAACTTGAGTTTTGTCTCCTGGTTTTGTGAAGTCAGGAACTTCAGTGACTAATACATGGTTAAACTGAAAGTCCATAAAAACATTTGAATAGCATTTGAGCCATACAAATACAATTAATACTGTAAGAACAAAAATATACTAAATTTTTTTAAATTAATTTTTTAACACATTGGTGTCCATTCCAGCATACAGACACACAAAATGCCCCACCCTTGGCCTGGATAACATAGCCACACACTAACCTACTGTGGCTAAGGGTGGGAGATTTGCTGTGGGGGAGGGCTTTTTTCTGGGGAAATCCGTAGCTTATAAATCTCCACTGGTTAGTGGAGCCCCCCTGAGGCGCTGACCTCCCTCCTCCCGCTGCATCCCGTCGGCACAAGAGATTCCTTCACACTGGGTGCCATAACGCCGATAGGAAAAATCAGCAGATGGTGAAACACTTTCTTAGGGCATTTTAAGGAGAAATGCTTTGTAAGATTATTTATCTGACATCTTTGATTCCAGTCACAGATGCAATGCATTTTGTATTTGAATTCAAAAGTATGTTATCCTAATTTTGTTTTCTTACATATTTTACACATGCAGAAAAGTCTTTAAATCCCCTGCATGCACTTATGACCAACAGAAGGAGGAAAAGAATCTCACTCTAAGCTTATTAATGCATCCTGGTTGTTCTCCAGAATGGGCTTGCTAGTTGCCATAGCAACCAGGCCTTAGATATTGTTGAGTAGGAGAAGCTGGATGTAGAAGTCGATGTAGAATTCACATATTACCCTGTAACCCTGGCTGGTGTTTTTTTCTTTTAAATGTAAAGTAGCCTATCTAACTTTAAAAAGGAAAATACCTGTAGTTAAAGTACGATTATTATTTGGCATTTATATTATATCACCAGTCGTATCTAGTACTTTAGATCTTTTAATATAAACAAATGCCTCTGAATGTGAGGCTCTGACTGAAAATCTAAATTTCAGTGGTTGTCTGCCAGTGTCTGCAGAAATCAACAGGCGACAGTGCTCTCCATCTTAAGTGCTGATGTGTGTTCACGCCTAGTCAAGCTGAGGAAAATCAAAAGACACTGAAAAATTAAGGAGGTCATTCTTTCAGCTCTACTGAGTGAGGAAGGGATGGAGGCTTTACCAACCATTAACAGTTACAGAAAGAGGTTGAACAATTGCAGACAATGATACGTACTATCATAGATGTGGAGTTCGCTTAAATGTCATATTTTCACTCATCCATCCAAGCATTTATTTTCTTCCAAGCAGTGGGAACAGGAGTAGAGTTGTGCAGACCTTCCACTCCCTGGCTCTGCAAGCTCTTCCAAAGCGTCCCTGAGGTATTCCAAGCAAACAAAGACAACATAATGTTGATCCCTAGACTACCTTAATTGGCTCCTGACAATTTCTGCCATTTGCATCTGCAGTCTCATTCGTATGTTCACTACCCACAGGTTAAATCCTCACCTTTGCCTTTTGGCTCAGCTCTCTGTTTTTGCCACAACACACTGGTATATTTATTTTATCACCGTAGACTGCGTTCTTCCCACACTTTTGAATACAACTCCAAGATGCTTGATCTCCTCCTAATGAGACAACAACTCATCTCCCAAACCCTGGCTGAACCTACAGATTGTGTCCATAAACGTTATGGACATAATCAGTGGTACAGTCCACATTAACTGGCAGAGTCAAACACTTACAGGGATCTGGTGGCCCATAGCAGCAATGCACCTCTCAAAGGGCATCCCAAGGGATACAGTATATGCCTTTTCTGTGTTTACAAAGTACGTTTGCTTAAGAACCAGTGAAAGGGCTGAATGGATGGTCTGGTGTTTTGCAACCATTAGATAAAAGCCTCCTTTATCTTTCTCAAATCTGAGCTTTGACTGATGCTTGTTTTATGCTTTGAGTGGGTGTAGCTCAAAGGTAGTCCGCAGACACTCATGGACTATGTCTATAGTTTTCATGCTGTAATTTTTTATCTTTAAAGTTTGTTTCAGGCTTCTCCCATTTCCAGTGAACTTCGCTCTTGCTAGATTTCATGTTCCAGTAGTATCTGCTCTGCAGTGATAACAAGCTCATCGAATTCTGTAAATATTAAGAAATGGCGCTCCAGTGCTTCCTTTAATACCTCCTTTAACATAGGACACTGGATCATCCTTTATGAAAGTAGAAAATGACATGATCCATAATCATACACCATCATCAAGCTGAAGTGGCATAGATGATTTAAATGTTAGCTTCAGTGCCCCCCGCCCATGCACATGTAGTAGTTCATTTTTGGGACATTGTAGTCTAAACACAGCAAACATTCATTATCACATCTTTTGTGGAGGCACAGTCAGATTTTCTGAGCTCAAAGGTTCTCTGTTCCTTATGAAGTCCCCATTTAGATCAGCTCAGCAGCAGAAAGTTACAGAACTCATCCACCAGAACGCTCCTAAACAGTTTAATAGATTATTTTGTTTCTTTGTTTTGAACTGTTACTGCACTTGACCCATGCTGCTCAGCAGTCTGATTAAAATCACATGTATTGTTACAGCAAAAAGAAATCTAATGGTCATCTGCAGCTAATGGTCTGTTGAGGCTATGGAGATCCTATCAGTACACCATTGTCCTATCTCTATTAAAAGCCTAGGCTCTTGGACAACATGAGAAGCTAGGCAGTCAGCCAGAAACACTTATCATCCTGTCATCTATTTTTCACTAGCTTTACAGCTCAGCTGTACTTCACAGTGAGCATCTCTGAGAGCTTGGCGATTTGGGACCATCAAAGCGATCTTAATCTGTGTGAATCTGAATAGATTTGGCACCAGAAAAAATAACATTTGTGATAAAAAATAAACACAAAAAACAGTGTTTTGCTAAGGTTCATATATTTTCTGAGCAGTGAAAAGGTATAAAATAGCTTTATTGAGGAACTCCTTTAGATCAGACATCAAAAGTCACCTATGAGGGACATATTCAGACAATAAGTCCTTCTGTCTAAAAGGATTCAGTAAATTAATCCATGCCAAAATCATAAAGAATTCTTATTTCTTTTTTTGAAATGACGACATATTGCTGGCACTGGAGATTTAAGTATGTGGAGCGGGAGGCTCCACTCTCAGCAAAAGCAGTGAACATGAGGGGACTGACTGGACTGACAATGGGGACAAAAGTTTGACTGACTTGCCACTGACACCCAAGATTGCACCTACTCGCGATCGTGGCTCAAGAGTTGGCAGTTTGTTTTGTAATCGGAAGGTTGCTGGTTCGAGCTCCGGCTCAGACAGTCTCAGTCGTTATGTCCTTGGGCAAGACACTTCACCCGTTGCCTACTGTTGGTGGTCAGAGGGCCCGGTGGTGTCAGTGTCCGGGAGCCTCGCCTCTGTCAGTGCGCCCCAGGGCAGCTGTGGCTACAATGTAGCTTGCCATCACCAGTGTGTGAATGGGTGGATGACTGGATGTAGTGTAAAGCGTTTTGGGGTCCTTAGGGACTAAGTAAAGTGCGATGCAAATACAGGCTATTTACTCCACCCAGCCAGGGTGGAAAGGAGGGATCTATGTTTTTACAGGAGGAGGAGAGGATGAAGGCGACATCCTAGTTTCGCATGAGCTTCTGACCCATGCAGATCTTTTAGTTGCCACTTTTCTGTGTGTATGTACTAGCAGTGTGTTATTATGACATCGTGTTGTTGACAATGCAAAGATCACAGTGAGAAACTGGTGTAATGTGTTATTACACCAGTTTCTCACCTTAACTAGGATAGACTGGTTAAGGTGGGGACCACTAATGCTGGTACGCTGACGCAGAGGCGTAGACACCATGTGCTAGCATGTAGGTCATTGGGGAATTTAGACCCAACTTTAGGGTCAGCCACTTATATAGACGCTTTAGGAGGGCCCAGAGGGGTCCCTAATAAATACCAGGTAGCATCAGGTTTTGAAAACATACCAGTCCTTTCAGCTTTCTTTACAGCCACACCAACTAAAAATGTGGATAAGATTAACTATGTCCATTACGATGTTAATGTTAAGGCTTGCCAATTTGACTACGGATGCAATTGAGGGATTAGCTGAGCAGGTGGCTCCTAGCTCTCTGATGGCTGTACAAAATAGGATGGCCCTTGATATGCTGTTGGCTGAAAAAGGGGGTGTCTGTGGGATGTTTGGAGACATGTGCTGCACATTCATTCCAGACAACACGGCCCCTGTGACCAGAGAGGGACTGAGAACATTATCCAAGGAAATGCATGAACATTCAGGGGTGAACAATCCTCTGGAGGAGTGGATGATGTTTGGGCAGTGGAAAGGGTTTATTTTGTCAATCATGGTGCAAGATAGATGTTGTTGCTCAAAAGTTAAAAACTGCTAGACATTGGGGATGTGAAACTATGTGTAGGCCAGTGGAAACAGAAGAGCACGAAACAAGTGTTAAAATTAAAGATAAAAACCATAAAGCAAATGAGACGTGTTGAAAAATAAAGGTTAAGAACTAGGGTGCAGGGCACAACTGAATTTCCACTGCCATGTGGGTGGGATGACAGTGATAAACATGTTGTGATTGGCTGACTGGGGGACTGCTCCCTGTTGGCAAGGAGGGGTGTAATGAAAAGGTATAAAATAGCTTTATTGAAGAAATGCCTTAGATCATACATCAAATCATTCTCTAAATCATACTTTAGAACATACTCTGTGCAGCTTAGAGTTTGATGTGTGTGATCTCCATATGCATATGCTTTGCTGAATAAAGAGTTGAAGTTGGACTTCACGTCTCCGACTGACTTCTTGCCATCTAAAGAATCGGGTGAAGCCGGCGTGCTTCAACAGCAGCAACCATGTCATGGATGTATTACTTATAACTAAAAACTTAGACTGGTTATAATATACTAAGAGGAAAAACAAAGTATTTAGGACCAGTGTTGGTCAAGTTACTTGAAAAAAGTAATCAGTAAATAATTACTGATTACTTCCCCAAAAAAGTAATCCCGTTACTTTACTGATTACTTATTTTCAAAAGTAATTAATTACTTAGTTACTTTTTAAAAACACGATTTACAACCTGAAGAGGTGATAAAGCGATAGATCTTTCAGCCCAATTCTACTTTTTCTACATAATCCATCATACAAAATGTAATCAAATGGAAAAGTATCTTTTTTTTAACTTGTTTTATCAGTTTTAATCTTTTAACTTTATGCATCAAGCAAAAATTTAATGATATGCAACATTCTCTGACTTGAATAAATTAGTTTAACATTTAAACCTATTTTCTACACATTCCAGCACATAAAATAAAATATTTTTTGTGTTTACACTCAGTCTTTCAAATAGATGCAAGTAAAACACAGCAGAAAATAAATAAAGTCAAAGACTCAGCGGTCCAGTTGCTCTATTTTCACCTGTAAAGCAGGACTACGGTAGGCGGAGGTTTACCCTGGTGCAGGTGTGCCGCGATCAGTTGAAGAATCCACGACTTTCTCTGTGAGTTTCCCATTACGTCATTGCGCACTCGGTGCTTGCTTGGAAGTTTAGGGGTTTTTTTCGCTGTAAAAAGAAGTTTTCTTCCCACGCACGATGGACGCTAATGTTTTTGTCACTTTTTATGGAATCAAACTTAAAGTAAGGTCAGTACTTCCACGCTTTAAACGCTGCACGCTCATGCTCTCTCCCACAATCGATATGTGATCCATTGTTGATCTGCACACAGCTGTTGTCACGAACGGCGCACTCGCTTACATCACGGTCGTGAGACATTCTCGCAAAAAATCACGGTTTTAGTAACGCAGTAACGCAGCGTTCCTACGGGAAAGTAACGGTAATCTAATTACCGTTTTTGCAATAGTAATCCCTTACTTTACTCGTTACTTGAAAAAAGTAATCAGATTACAGTAACGCGTTACTCTCTGTTTAGGACTAGTATGGCTAGATGTTGAAGTTAATGCCAATGATCTCTCTTGTAAGTACTGTACATTGGGTATTTTACATATCAAATACTCAGATTTATAAAACCACCACCCAATCTAACGTTTATGCCACAAGTGCCCTAAAACAGCATTATTGGTAATTACCCAAATCTTTGTTTATTTTTATGTAATAGTTAATCCACCAACATGTGCAAAATCTTTAATCAAAATTAGATTTTGCTACAATATAATTATTGCTGTTATCTGTGAATTTTCAAATTAACTCTTTTATTTTAAAAAAGGGAAGCAGATTAATACATTATCATTAAAATGCCAAATTACAGTTATTTAATTGTATTCATGAACCGAAACATTTGTTTTGGTGACTGAATATTATGCTTCATTAATTTCTGACTTCTCAGTGCAGTCCGGGTCAAATTTGGGTAAAAACAAAAATCACGAATTCAGTTTGCTATTTGCCTAACAACATTATTTTTTCTCTTTCTATGACAAAGTCTAATATATTTGTTAAGCACTGTACAACGTGTAGGAAATGACAGTGTTTAATTTTACATTGTCTGGCAGGAAAGCCACTTAAATAAAAAATTAAAAAGCAGTCATTCGGTAGTGAGCACAAATGAGTGAGCACAAGTTTAGCTTTATTCATCCCAAGGGTTGGAAAATCCTTGAATTATAGCAGATAAAAACACTCAAAGAAACCAATAACAAAACAGCTTAAATAAAACAGAATAGTTCAATAAAAATGTAATATGACAAACCAAAACCGCTCAATAACGTGCACAAAATGAAGGAACTTATTTAAAAGGGAAAAAGTATAGAATGAAACACCAGCTATTGATATAATAGGACATTTAATATTGGGTGGGTGGAGAAAACATTTCACATTATATTATTCTATCTCCAGTTTAAGCTTGACTATTAAAATCATTATCCATGGAATTAAGTTAATGAATTTTGCATAGACTGTATGATGCTGTTGGGAGATCCCTGAGCAAAATGATACTTTATGACTGAAAATATAGGAATGTGCATGTAATGGTAGAAATATTAAGTCATTAACATAGCAGTATAGTAGAGTGTTCTTTTAGACAAGTTTTTGCATACAGGGAGTACTGGTACATAGAGTCATTACACTGAACATATGGTGTTTATTTTCTAGGCACAATCATGACTGTTCAGCTTGTTTTGTTGCAGCTCTAAATGAAGATGTGTCAGCACATTCAACTTATGTTGCTATGGGCAGAGGTTTTTTTTGACATTGAGGGGAAAAAAAAGACCAAAGCATCTTTGGTCTTTAGTTAACAGCAGTTTTTTATAAAAAAAAAAAAGAAAGAAAAAACAGTGATTCAGCTCGTTGTATTTCTAAAATTGAAATCTCCAGTCAATAAAAATGCTGAAACACGCTTTGTAACCAAGAGCATTTATTTTTATTTTAAAAAAATGAAAGGGAAAAGCTTTCATGTCTTCCTGCCACAGTGACTGGGTGTTTAGCAAACCAATTAAGGAATCTGCTAATTTCTTCATAGAGTAGATTTTATCAGCATTTTTCAGGTTTCTCCCAAAATGAGAGACTGATTGAGAGACAGTGAGGCTGTGATGTCTGAAAATTTTGTAATATGCGAATATTCAGTAATATCTAACATTCATTATCAACTGTTATTTTTAAAATAACATTTCGTTATGCTGGTGAAACACAATGGTGAACAGTAAGGCAGCTCACTATAAGCTCAGTATAACCACTGCATAAATTTATAAAATGCAAATGGTACACCTTCAGCTCCTCTGCACAGGCCATTAAGAAATAATGGTATGATGTAATGCTGCCACCTACTGGCAGAAACAGACACAGCATATATCATGGTAGAGACCTTTTACCATTATATAAGCGATAACAAGAAATTACGTCATGCATCATCCAAATCAAATCACATCAAATTACAGTCAGGTAAATACTGGTGAGGTATAATAGTTTGAGAAGGACTTTGTTTTGAATAACTGAAAATAAATGAGTTCATCATTTCACACATAAAACAGTGACAGCGCAGTTATTCAGTCGGTATCTTTAATAATTAACCAATGAATGTTTGGCTGGCTGACGGACCTTTATTTCCTTAAAGGAAACAGAAGCTCTGCTCCATGCTGGTGAAGACCACAGCTCTAGAACAGCAGAAACACATCCGTCAAAAGTGCAGCTACAATTACACTGGTGTATTAGTTCTGTTTTGTGCATTAGGTTATTCAGCATCACAGAAAGAAATACTTAAATTTAAAAAAAACCATTAACTTTAATAGCTACTTGTATATAAGCAGTGTTTTTAAAGCAGCTGCTGTGCAGGCAACAGCTGGATGTAACAGTTTCCTGGTATACATTTCCACTGCAAGCAACCAAGACCCAGCTATTCCACCACTGAAGGACATGTGTCAATATTTACCTCCCAAATTTACTGCAGCCAACTGGTGCATTCAACATTCTTACAAAATCAATTTTCTCTTCAGCTCACTTTTGCAAAAATAAACAAACAAATAAACAAAAGTAGAGAGTTTGTGCATACTTAAGGCATTGCCTTCAGGTGAACAGGTGTCAGAGCACTTATCCATCTGGCTTTGTGGAACAAGATTGTGGGGAGCTAAGGACTTCGCTTAGGCTTCACTTTAAAACGTCCTGTACTCAAAACAGGGCATTGTCAAAAAAAGCAAATTTCTACACAAATAAATTTGATTTATTCCCCTTTGCATGTGTTTTGACCCTGCTCTCTTATTTTGTCTCCAACACAAAAAAAGTAATGATTGTAAACTCTTAACTGGCCGTACTGAAAATCATGCAGTTATTAGCATTTCCCTACTGCAATATGCGAGAAATATGTCACCTCCTGATAATCTATTTAGCTCTTTGTATTTATGAATCTTAATATGAGATACAATGCCACTTAATCATGGATGACCTACCAGGGTTGAGAATTCTCTCTGCAGCTTTGTGCTCGTGGTGCCTGCGGAGGATGTTTTGTGCCTTCCTCTGGTTTGTGCTTATATCAGGCGCAGCCTTGATTTCTGTTGCTGTCAGGTTGTTCTTGATGGCTTTTGAAGCTGTGGAGCGAGCCAGGCTGGGAAGTAGGTTCTGGTATTCTTCATCGGTGAAGTCTGGCTCTGGGCCCTCTACATCACTGACTCTTAAAAGGGAAACACAATATATGTTATGATTCTTTGTCACATCGCTTTGACTGCTAAACAAATATTTGTGAGAGTTGCAATAGTATTGTTCTGGATCTTTTCATCATCATTAGCATTAATAGTTACACGTGTCGTCACATATTTGTAGTTCCATATACAAAAAAGGCAAACATTTATTTTTAAAGATGAATATTACATCAGATATAAAGCTGCCAACATACCTCCCTTTAGTTAAAATAGTGTAAACTTCCAGCACCAACAGCTCAGCTGCTCCTGGTTTACAATGGATTGTTCCATCAATGGCCTCCTTCTTCAAGTACAGATTCCGCTTCTCTAAAGACTGAATCAATAAACTTTGTAGATTATATTTAAACACTTGAATGGAGAAGGAAACCACTTTACGATTCAGTTAACACAGGCACTGTGGGTAGTGAAAATGTCACATCCCAGCGGGACCTCAACACAGGGTTGGACTGGTAAATCTGGCATACTGGGCATTTTGTGCACCAGCTGTACAAGCACTGACAACAGCCCATTCATTTATTTTCAATACTGACACTGGATTGCCCAATCAATCTCTTAATGTGACCAGCCCATCCCCTTTGCTGTGTGGAAGAAGTGGTGAAAAGGTGAAGCTGAAAAGCTGAAAGAAAACAATAAAAAGAAATTAAGAACAACCAACATGTTAGCTGTCGGGGCTGCTGCTCCACCATGAACCGGGAACAACTAGTAACCAATCTTCAGTTACAGCACGCTGTTGCTGCAAGTGCCTGCTGTGGAGAAGTGAGGGGGAGATGGAGGTAGATGAAATTGACGTGGTGAGAAAATAGATGAAGGGACATAATAAAGAAGGAACTTTGACCACGAGCCATTGCTAATAGCTGAAGTTTAGCTTTTAACTGTACCAACTATTTAAGTCCACGTCCAGCCCTGCTTCAACATGTGCATTTAAAGCTCCATGCTGTCTGTGTGTCTGTGCCCCTGGTGTATTGCAGATTAACCAAAACATTTATTTATGACACTTGCAGTAGCAGTAGCCTGCAACAAGTAAGAGAAACTTGAACTTGTATTATTTAAACACCAAACTGTAGCTGGAAGATGCATTTCAGTGACATGCCAACTGCAGTGAATAAAAAAAGCATTTCTTCGTGGCTCATTATATTTTTGAATATTTTGCTCTGCTCACCCGCTCTATCTGGCTCCAGTTCCACTGTTTGGCAGAAAGCGATGTTCCTCTGTCGTATGAGTGCAATGAAAAGTCTCGGGGGTAATAATGAGAAAATATCTGTGCCACAAGGTAGCCGCTGGAAAAATCTCTGGAAATGAAATACAGAAATAACAATATGCACTTACTGGCTCTACCAGTGGAATTTGCCTTAGCACTTGGTTATTCCTTGTCATAGCAGATTTATTGTTATCCTTGCGTTTTCCTTCTTTTTTAATCAACCTCACATAATCCTGCTCCTTTTAAGTTGGTTATTCGCTTCATATTTTATGCATTGTAAGTTTGTGTTTAAATGAGGAAACGGAAGAAAATGGGCCACATGGTAGTTCAGAATTTGGATATGCTGTATATAAATTAGGAAATTGATACAAACACAGTTTACAGTGTGCTGGAAATTGGGTGGGTGGGTGTGAGGGGGAGGTAGATTGAGGTAGATTTTGTGTGGTGATATTGTATTGATACAGGGACACCAAATATCACTTTAATTTAATTTTAAACAAATTAAAATATTCTGGAATTACTATGAGGACTCACCTCACGCACCACAATCCTGAGATAATGATAGCCAGACAAACTTCAATTAAATTGGCTCAACTCTAAGCCCATCCAACACTGGACACACTTAGCTTGACAAAGCCAGCTCTTTTACACAATTTTCAAACAGCCTCATGCTTTAAAACTTACAAGCTGATGAATGACCTCCTTTTAATTTCAAAGAGACATTTTTCTTCATAAGGTCTGGCCTGCACAGTCCCATCCACTCAGTTTCCTTCTCATTCATGCTGGTTACCATGATTGCTGCAGAAGCACTAAACCACTGTTAGCCAACTAATGAAATTAAGATTGCACTGCAACAACCTATCTTTACCAAACTGTATGAATTTAACTTCCAGTTCATGTGTATCAGTAGAATTCAGCTAAGGGGGTACATCAATGCCGTAATGGGTACTGTATGTGTGTGTGTGGATTTATATATATCATGAATGTATGTATTGTGCATTCATTTATTCCTCTATTCCTCTTTTCTGCTGAACTAACAGTTCAGCTGCTGTTCTGATCTTCGGGATTCAGAGGTTATCCACAGATCTCCTTTTTTCAGTCACAAGAGTCCAGGAGCTAATAAAAAGTGCGACATCGTGTGCATATATAAAATGTGCAGGCTTAGATACAGCGTGACACTTGGTCACCCTAGTTTTATGTGATTTTTTTTTTCTTTTTTTTTATTCTGCAGTTACATGTTTTTTTAAGTTAGAAAAAAGATTAAATGGTATCTAAAAATGGTATCTACATTCAATTTAGCTAGCTAACAGTAGGTTAGTAAAAACACAACATAATACTTTTCTAACAATATGCAGGAAAATAGACGTGTAAAAATAGATATATTTTTTTTTTTAAAATTACACATATCCTCTTTTAAATATTCTTCTTCTTTTCTTTTATTCGTATTTGTGATTCACAAAATAGGTTCTGTACCTGCGCACATTTTTGGGATAAAATGCCAAGTCCAGAGTTTGCAGCCACTTGACTACTTCTCTTGGTAGTCCTGTTTTCTTGGGACATTCTGCGAAACATATGCTGCTCCGAGCCATGAAATCTACACACCAGTGACTTTTCTATCGCTGTTACCAGTCACCTCCATAAATCAAGCCGAGATCTGCTTTTTTTTAAGGGAGGGCTAATTGACGAGCTCCTGGCCTGTTTTGTTGAGATTTCTATGACAACGGCACTCTGCGGTGCTAAACCGTGTCGGTAGCGGCGTGCTGCCCTCTAGAGGATGAGCGGTCTGTTTCTTCAGTTATTTATTTATTTGGCTAACATTTGTATAAAGCTTTTAAATAATAGTGCTACCCAATAAATAATACTAGAGCATACACAACTGCATGTAATATAACAATGAAACTGAAATAATTCATTAGAAATACTGAAGCTAAACTCAGATATATGAAATAAAAAATCAAAATACGGCCAAAATATTATCAAATGGCACATGAATATCTTGTTAATAATATGTTAGAGCATGACAGTTCCATTCAGCTACACACATTTCCATCTGAGCAGTTGTCAGCGGTCAGTAATCCAAGCTTAAACTTGTCAACTTTTTGAATAACTGGTTCCACCACTGAGACAAACATCAGTAACAAATCCACCATGTGGCTGCTGGGAAAGACATATTTGAATGCAACAGGTTTCAAAACAGATTTTTAATAATCTAATGTTAAATGCGAAACAATGAACATTCATTAACATACAGCATATAGTGTGCATTTACACGATATTCGAATCTTTTATGGGGGGGTTTAAATATAAAGTGCAGCACTCACTGGCAACTAGTAAGGCATTTTCTAAACACTGCAGAACAGAAAACAAAATATTTATTATTAATGTTATTCAAACAAAATTAACCTAGGGAAAACTAATCCTGGAAGTTTGTTTTAGTGGCATCCTGCTTTACATTTATCCAGGTCCACACATCCTCACATGGGAATCAGGCCAGCTCAACACAGCTGCTACAGTCAGCTACTCGGCCGTGTAGCTAATTCAAATTAATTGCTTTTACTGGATTGACTGGAAGCTAAAATTAAAGTTAAGAGGAGTGTGGAGTTGATATAATTTTTTGGTGTCCAAGGCTTCTTCCTGCAAGTCCCATTTAGGCAGACAGTTTCATAGTCTGTTGTCATTGGTACTGCAGGTAGCTCTTGATCCTGTTAGGCAGAGGAAGATGGGAAAGAAGGTGGAGTCTGTCGCGTCCAACGCAGTTTCTGATGCACTGACGACACAACTGGCTAAGCAACCGTGGTGTAGCTATGAAAAGGAGACAGGAAAACATTATTTATCACTGTTAATTGGTGGTTAAAAAAAAGACAGAAACAGATCAAAGCAAGGTCAGGAAGGGATCAATGATTGCGAACGAAACCAAGCAAAAAGTAAACTCATACCTTCATAAAGCAGTAGAAAGCCTTCTGTAAGACTGCTGGGTGGAGCCACATCCACTGGCCTCTGAAACTCTGTGTTCCTGGCATTAATGTCTGCGCCAAAGTCCAGCAGCAACTTCACTACAGCTGTGCAGTCTTTTTCTGCAGCTGCATGTAAAGGTGAATCCAGGGATTTACCTTTCTGTACATTTGCACCTACATGGAGGAGACTATAATTATCCATAGTCCAATCAGAAAACTCCAATATCAGATACCTGTATTGTTAAGTACAAGTAGCTTTGGTTAATTTGTGATTATATTTTTAATTTACCTTTTCTTTACTTGCCTAAATTAGTACCTTATTTCAAAGACTGCAGTGAGACACAAATGGGCACACTAATCACTTGTATATGTAATCAGTCACTTGTTGGGTATAAATGTGGTCCCACTTCTTATTGAAATTGCAATGTGTGCTGTGCTTGTATTAAGTTCTTGTTTACTAAGGCTGCTGCTAATAAAACAATTAGTTTGTCTGTTTCTTATGTGATAGAGCTCTCATTAGCTCTTTGTTACACCTTTTGCACTTGACAATTTGCAGTCTCATTGTTTGTCATATTCCTAGCACAGAATTTATCATATTGTTGTTTAAATGTTTTTATCCCCCCCCCAGAGGCCTCTAAAATCCTCTGAGCATGCATATATTTATTATATATCAGTTTGTTTTTGTGTTTCTAATGCGCTTAAGTCCATATGTTCACATAGGACTTTTCTGTAAACATCGACACAGTTCTACGAACTGACCTTCCCTCAGGAGTTTCCTGGCACATTCGAGCTCTTGGCAGACGCAGGCTGTATATAGTGCTGTGCCCAGGTGAGGAATGTCCATGTCCACATCTGCCCCCCAAGTCACCAGAGCCTCTACACAACCGTAATGACCTGGAAGTAATGAAGCGTGAAGTCAGTAATCAGTAAGTGACAATGCAAAATAATTCTCCAAGCTGTCTGCTCAGGCCCTGTTGGATTTATAGCTAAAGCTGTTTATCATAGTGCATGTAAGAACGTGCTTATAGCACAGTAAAGGACACAAAATCAGGTCGAAAGTCAAGCGTAATCTGCAGTGAGGGGAACTGCGATAATGTTGGGTTATTTTCTGATTATAGTGCTCTGATTATACCGTTAGTCAAAAATAATGACTCTCATCAGCAAAAGCTGGCTCTCACAAGCTTAAGTCTCTTAGGACTGGTCCTCTAACACTGGCTCACTTTGAAGTAAATGGTCCATGTAGAATAGTCTCTTTTTGCAAGGGAATATCTTTCCATTGTGTTTCACATACACCCACACAGTATGACATGCATAATCATGTAACACTAACTTGAATCACAAAAAATACTGAAAATAATCAGTTTGTGAATTTTTGTAAAATCGTTGGCCATGACATACCTTTGCTGGTTGCTTCGTGTATCGGAGAAGGTTGATATACAAGACTCTGGGGTTTTGCTCCATTTTCCAGAAGGATTTCCGTGCATGCCACACTGCCCACTGTACAGGCATTGAACAGAGCGGTGACTCCATCAATTGTAGAAGCATTGACCTGTGAACACATTTTCCTTTTATTCTTATATTTAGGCCTTATTTAATCATGCAAGTTGACTAATAGTAACAGCCTGGGGGTACAGTTGAAAGGGAACAACAACAACTTAATAGCTCTGCAGTGACTGAAACAGGACATTGCTCATTTGTTACCCTTACCCAGATTTTCCCAGCCATGGAAATTTAATTTGACCTGTGCAACATGGCAACATTAAAGAGTCACCAGGCCACTATAGGACTTACATTTGCTCCTGCATCAATGAGTGCTCTGGCACAGGCAACATGGTCTCCAAGACAGGCCTCATGCAGGGGTGTTACATGGTCTATAGTCAGAACATTTACATTGTGACCCTGGAAACAGAATCAAATAGCCACAAATATTTAGTGGGCATGGATATTTATGGGACATTAACTCATAAATGAACAAGAACATTAATAAAGTTTATCTCCTCTTACAAAACACAGACATTCTCTTCAGTCAGGGTTCTTAGCGATTTTCAAACTGTGATGATTTCAACAGCAGAGATTAACAAGCCTGCTAATTAAACCAATTAAATCCAACTTAAAGCCAGTAAAGAGCTAATAAATTACCATCTGAAGTCCTGTAATAATTGTCCTACTTTGTTATGAATTTGTCTGACTAGAGCAAAGCATTGTTTCCTCTGTAGCTGAAGTCACAGGCTTTTTTGTAGCACACTCTGTGAGCAGCTGGAAATGCAAGTGGAGATTTCACTTTTAATGCATTTGTATTAGTATTGTACTTGTTTTTGTTTGTGATTATTCTTTCCTTAGCATATGCTCAAATAATAGTTCCATGGTCAAACTCCCCTCACACACTATACATAAGGGGCATGTATATGCCATAAAAACTACAAAAATCACATTAATTTTAAAACCATGTGGTTATTGTAACCCATAGTACAAGTTTGAGTATTTACATTTTGTGTTGTTGGCATTTAGCTAGCCTGTATATTGAAACTTATGAACTGTTGTTAAGTATGTACAGGTTTAAAGTGTTAAATAGGGCAGTGAATAGAAAGTACAATCTCTTACAATTCCAGGGGTTTGGGCCATGAATTAAAAAGAAAATCTTTGGGTAAATAAGGCCTTTGAACTACTGTACAATACATGATATATCAAACCATGCCATTGTTTATTTTCCAAAAACTAGGCCAAAATCCTAGCACTATGTGAAAAATTAAGTACACTCCATGATTCAATAGCTTGTAGAACAAACTTTACTCTGACATTGTTCTTTAGAACAGGGTTTGTGGGGATTTATCCACAGCTTCCTCAAGGTCTCACCACAGCATTTTAGCTAAGAGGTTGATCTGGACTTTGACTGTCCCACTGCAACACCTTGGGTCTTTTCTTTTTCAGCCATTCTGTTGTAGGTTTGCTCTTGTGGTGATGTTCTAGTCTGTGACCAAATTTCAGCTAAGCTCTAACAGATAGCCTCATCTTTAACTGTAGAATGGTGTTGAACGGTGTTCATGGTTAGCTCAGTGACTGCTAGGGGCCCAGGATGTGTGATTGCAGAAGAAGCTCAAATCATCACCCCTCCACCACTGAGCTTGACAGTTACTATGAACAATTACTGTCACTATGAAGCGATTGTGCTGATATGTTGTGTTTCTGTTTTGCCAGATGTGGCACTGTGAATAATGGCCAAACATCTCCACTTAGGACATTGGTTCCAGGTGCTGCCATGTTCGTTTTAGAGAGAACAGGCTTTCTACTGGCAACCCTTCCAAACAAACCATATTAGTTCAGTCTTTTCCTAATTGTACTATAATGAGATGTAGCTTTTGGGTTTTTGGCAGTGTCTCTGGGCATTGCAGAGATGAATTTGGCAACTGTCTTGAATGTTTTCCACTTGTGAATAATCTTTCTCACTGTAGAATGATTTGGTCTTCCCAAACAGATCAGCAGCAACAATTGCTTCTTTAAGATAATCGCCTAGTTTTTCCTTATTCGTTGGCAATGTGCTAAACATTGACACACACCTGCACGCTCCAGACCAGCAAGTGCCAAAATGTCTGCTCTTATATCAGTGGTTACACTTGCTGATGATCAGTTACTCAGATGCTTTTACCCTAATGCATTTAGGGTGTACATAATTGTTTCTGCACTTTGGCTCAATTTTTTATCATGAAAATAATGACAGAGTGTGTGTTATGTCGTGTTTTTTTTAATTCGTTTTAGGTGGTATTTACAAGATTTGTGGAGCTGTTCAGAACCATGCATCCATTTTTATCGGCTTATTTAGTTCAGGGTCGTGATGGGGCTGGAGATAATCCCACTGGTCTTAAGCTTGAAGGGTAAAACTGGACAGGTGACCAGTCTGTATCAGGGCTCACCCAGTGAGCCAGACAAACACTCATGCTCACATCCACACTTATAGCCAATTTAGAATTACCACTTAACCTATCACGCATGTCTTTGGACTATGGGAGGAAGCCAGAGTGCCCATAGAGAACCACAGGCAAAAGAGATAACATACAAATTCCACTCAGAAAAGTCCCAGCTGGTCAGGGGATTTGGACCTTCTTGCTTTGAGGAAACAATGCCTACTATTGCACCACTGTGCTGCCGTGTAAGGAACAGCTTTATATCTTATATATATTTTTTTTAATATGCACTGATACATCAACTCTTATAATTGACAGATAGCGTGAAACAGTATCTTCCCTGTTGGATCACTAACATTATTAGCATTTTTATGCCGCATGGAAAGCTAGAACTACGTAGTGAAATATGGAAATAGTTATCAATAATTTATCTGGTAGGTGTATACTGTGTTATTCTCATTAAAAAATATTGCTGCTACAAGCATACCAAGCATATGCTATATTGTAATCTTGACCCAGGTAATAATTTTATACAAGTCTTACAGATAACTTTATAGCAGTCTCCAGAGTTTTATCCATACCTTGATCTCTTTATCAAGGTGTGGATAAATCTACAAAGTTACTGAACCAAACTGGCTTGTGGAAGAGATGGTTACAACAGGATTCATGTTTGCAGATGAGAGGTTACACATTACCCGCCTGCCTCCAAGGGAATTGTGTTTTTCTTCACCTGTAAAATGAGGGTCCTCAAGGCCAGGAGGCGGCCCTGACTGGCAGCATCGTGGAGGGGTGAGCGGTCTGCCCAAGATCCTGTGACAGGAATATGAATTCAGTATTCAATTCAGTATTGAACACTTAAATGTATTATTATTTACTTAATTCTCTCATCCAGAGAAATAAAAATAAAATCAACAGTACAGAGAAAGCTTCAAATATGCATTCTCCTGCCACACATCTAAACATAGCAAGTAGGTGTTTTAACCTCTCAAGTCACGTTTTACCTTTCATCTTCCAAGAGTTAATGCACCCAGCAGCATATGGTTATGTGACTTAACAGCGCTTGAAAATTCCTGATGCATTAAACTCTGCACTATCACACTCCATTCACATGACAAATGAAAGTAAACCTGCCAAACTGGCTGTGCCCTTTTAATAAAAAAGAAGGAACTCCAGAAAAAAGAAGAAATGTCTTCAGGCACACCTGAGTCAATGTCCAGAATAACAGCTGATGCATTCCACACGTTCTCATCGTCATCATCTTCATCCATCCTTTCATCCATATTCTTTATAAATTATACAATAATCCACCCAATGTTTTCTATTAAATCATGCTTTTTTATTCATGCACCTTATTTTCCCTGACTGACATTATAATCTGAAATACAGACAGGACCAGCTAGAGACATCAAACAGATTTCTCAGAACAAGAAAGACCATCTCTACGGGACCGTGACAAATACCCTGAGCTTGGTCAATTAGTATTCCATGGAGTGGGTACACTTTAGATTAAACAGCCCTTTGGATGATAGTACAGATTATGTTGTTGTCGTGTCTGTCTTCCCTCAGAATGTGCCTTCGAACCGCCTGTTCCTGAGAATGTGGAGTGTTGTTTTGGTGGCTGTGTGAAAGTGTGCACTGCATAGCTGGGAATGGAAACTAGGGCAGGATGCGGCTGGGGGAGGGGATATCATGACTGCGTTCTATTAATACATTAGAGAGAAAGAGCTGCCGGGCCAACAGTGTCTTCATTTAATATTGAATGTACAGTTCAGGATTTCTAAGTAGCTTTTAAGCTAATGAAAGAAAAGTGGGCTATCAATGATATTTCTAGTATGTATTAATGTGAACACAATTAATGGCTTTTATACTCATTGGATTAGCAATGCAGTATTTATAGCTCATTTGTAAACACTGAAATTGTGTGTGTGTGTCTGTGTGCATGGAAGGCTTCTGTAGGATTCTAAAGAAAACATTTACATTTGACCTCTGACCTTTTACAGTTGGGGTTAAATGCATTGCAGGGTGTTTGTAACCATAATTTATTTATATTGTGGTTACATTTAAGATGTGTTTGCCATCATCGTACAGATATATTTTATTAAACAAAGTAACCAAATTAATAACAAATCAAGTGTTAGTGCTTTTTAAAACGACCTGTCTCAGAGTACTCACTGTGTTGTTGACCATAATCATAGAACTCTGCTGATATCCTGGCAGCCTCTTTGCGATTCCCACGGACAATGTAGAAGTATGTCAGCAAGTTAAGAGAGATCTTAACAAAAAGCTTAAAGCAGAACAGTGCCAAGATGCTGAGGTAAACATTGGACAACTGGGCTGCGAAGGGCTTGTTGGTGAATTCCTCTGTATGGTCTGACATTTCCTCTGGCACGATACAGAAGAGCTTTGGTTATGATGAACGCAGGATCAGATGCCACTACAAAAAGCATAAGAGTAGCCTGCTTTTTCCTCCCAGTGCACTGACTAGTTGACTGGTCCTGACAAAGCACGGGCTGGAAAAAATTCTCTGCAGCTGCTACTGTGCCTGATTGCAACAACTGAAATGTAAGTGTACACTATGTTTGGATGTGGGTGGGCTCAAGTTATATAAATTTCAAACTTACAAACTTGTTTTAATTGCAGAGGTGATGTAATTTCCCCAAAAAATGTAAGTCATGGCAGCATTTAATTCATATTTTTCATTAAAATGTCTTTTTGCATGAGTTGAACTAAATATAGGGGCTTAAATTCTGGTTTAGTTTGGCTGAACATGTGTTTAATTGTCTTGCAGTCAGTTGAATAAACGATCATTTGAATCTAGATAAAACTGATGTGAATAATTAAACTTCATTTCAGCACACACACACACACACACACACACACACCTAAAATACTTTATGTGCGTTTTAAATAGTTTACATTTTTTGCATGCAAATTTTTTTATCAACCAGCGCTCGTCGTAGTAAACTTTCTTTCGTTTCCAAGGGAACGCCTCTTGATTACAACGCATGCGCGACAAATCTTCACCCTTTTCCGCGAACATCAAAACGCTTGTGCTTCCCCGTGTGGATGTTTTCTCAGCTGACATTTGTTCGTCAAATGAGGGCTTGTCAGGTGTTCATACCCGCTGTGGTCGCTCTCGGATTAATTGTCTCTCCTGTGTTTTGCCAAAATGTGAACTCAAGTGAAATTGGGACTCAGTTAAACGGCTCTGCCGCGGATTTCGGGGCATACAAAAAGCAGTTTCACCGCACGTATGAAGTAAGCAGCGAGGAATTTAGTCGCCGTCATCTCAGTTTTCAGGTATGTAAAGTGAGGGAGGCGTAGAAGAATTCTCAAGTGCCACACTTAGCAAGTGTGAAGTGCTCAGACAGAAAACTGAAAACAAACTGGGGGAGTACTTCTTGTTAGACCACGCCCACTCACGTAGAAGAAGGAAATACCGAAAATAATTTTGGAAATTTTGGTGGATGTTACATTAAATATAGATATAAATATAAAAAGCATACAAATACTGGCATAAACTGAGATTAAGTGAAAATTGTACTACAACATTGGAACAATAGTTAACACTGGTGTTCCGAGTAACATGAGGGAGGTGAACATAAAGTTGCAGCTTAATAGCTGAAGTCGTATGAAATAAAAGCAGCTGTGCGATCAAGAACATTTAATTTAGTCTTTCACTCTTACCTGCTTCCTTATTTCCCAACTGGTCGCCACAGTTTTATACTGTGTATATTGATATAAGATAAGATAAGAGATAAGATAGAACTTTATTAATCCCTCGGGTGGGTTCCTCTGGGAAATTCGACTTCCAAAAAAAGCACAGCAACGACCGAAGTTACAGTTACAGAATTGTTATATACACACACACACACACACACACACACACACACACACACACATATATATATATAAATACAGAGACAAATATAAATAAAATATACAAAGGGGATAAATAGAATAAATAGGAATAAAAAATAAAAATACAAGTGAATTGCACATTTCAAGTATTGAGTCTATTGCACTGTTGACTATTTACAAAAAGTATTGCACAAGGTATTGTACAGTGAGGTGAAGAGGCACTACAGCTTAGTTGTTCCCCCTCCTTTGTCCTCCTGTTTCCCCTCCCTCTCCCCTCCAGAGAGGAGTTAAACAGTTTGATGGCGTGTGGGACAAAGGAGTTTTTAAGTCTGTTAGTTCTTGTCTTGGGGAGAAGCAACCTGTCACTGAACAGACTCTTCTGATTGTTTATGGCCGTGTGCAGAGGATGCCCAGCATTGTCCATAATGTCCAGCAGTTTCTTTAATGTCCTTTTCTCTGCCACTGTCACCAGAGTGTCCAGCTTCATGCCGACCACAGAGCTAGCCCTCCTGATCAGTTTCTCCAGCCTGGATGAGTCCCTCTTTGCTGTGCTGCTCCCCCAGCACACCACAGCATAGAAAAGTACTCCAGCAACCACCGACTGGTAAAACATCCTCAGGAGCTTCCTGCAGATGTTAAAAGACCTCAGCCTCCTGAGGAAGTACAGTCGGCTTTGGGCTTTTTTATACAGGTGCTCTGTGTTGCATGACCAGTCCAGTTTATTGTCCACCCACAGCCCGAGGTACTTGTACTTGTTGACCACCTCCACCTCCTCCCCCTCTATCTGAACCGGCAGTGGACCTTCTCTGGACCTCCCGAAGTCCACAACCAGTTCCTTAGTCTTTGAGGTGTTGAGTTGCAGGTGGTTTGTGTGACTCCATGCGACAAAGTTCCTCACCAGACTTCTGTACTCCTCTTCCTGATCATCCCAGATACACCCCATGATGGCCGTGTCATCTGCAAACTTCTGAATATGGCATAATTCAGAGTTGTAGCAGAAGTCAGAGGTGTACAGGGTGAAGAGAAGAGGGGACAGCACAGTTCCCTGTGGTGCTCCTGTGCTGCTGACCACTGTGTCAGACGTGATGTCCTTCAGCCTGACGTACTGTGGTCTGTCGGTGAGGTAGTCAGAGATCCAAGCCACCAGGCAGGGGTCCACCTCCATCCTGTTCAGTTTTTCCTGAAGCATACAGGGCCGGATGGTATTAATGGATGGTATCTTTTATAAGCTGCTTAATATGTTTTAACATCTGTCAGCATAACATGCTTAGAGTTTTTTTTGGCTTTTATATTAACAATTGTGTGTTTTCTTAGTCAGAGTTGGATAAGAAAAGTTTTGAGAGGTTTCAAATACATAAATGTAGATTATTTTAATTTCCCTTTCTATCAAAAGTATTGAATATCTACATGAACAACTTATTTTAAAGACCAGAGTTTACTGTTATGTTTTTCTTTCCTTTCCCCCCCTCTCATTTAATATCATTGTACCGTTTCATTTGTGTAATTGCAGAGAGCTACAATACGGCACACCTATCTGAACTCATTTTCCACAGAAACACAGTCTGCCAAGTATGGTATCAACCAATTCTCTGACCTTTCACAGGAGGAATTCAGAGGTAGGTTGATATTTTGACATAGAGGTATGTTTAGTGAATCCTTTGGACATTTTATTAATTTATATTTCTGTCCTGCCTTTTGTTAAACTAGGCTGAGTCTGCAGAATCATAGTTTACACTTGTGTTTGTATAAAAAAAGAATGACTTTGAACTGTATCTTTTATCCACAGATCTGTACCTGGGAGCAGTCTATGAGAGAGCTCCTCTCTTCTCTGGACTGAGTGTAAAGGAGCTCCCAGACAAATTTGACTGGAGGGACAAGGCAGCCGTGGCACCAGTCCAGGACCAGCAAGCAGTAAGTTTTACACATGATACTGTAGGTATACTGTACATGTGGGAGGTTAGCTGGAGATGCTTTAGATGCAGAGACATAATTGGACATATAAAGTCATGCCTTTTCATTATTTATGAATAAAGCAATCAATCAACAAACAGGTACAGAATACCAAATACTACACAGGCTTTGATAATGAATGCAAGTCTTCACCAGTAACACAGTCAAAATTATGATGTAGACACTTGTCAGGTGATTCTTTGCTTTTCACTTTTAAGTAGGTGAAAATTTATGATGCCCTGTGCAAGAGACTTCAGTGCTTCAGTTTTAAGGGTGAATATACATTTAACACTTTTTAAACATTTTTTATTGTAATTTATTATTTTTCTCCCCACCAAAGTGAAAAAAGATGTGAAAATTGTAAAATAAAAGCAATTTTAAGTGGTTTTAGTTGATCATAAGCACCTTGAGGCAACTGTTGTTGTGATTTGATGCTATATAAATAAAATCGAATTGAATTGAATTTAAAAGCATCTAATTGAAAATAACACAGAGAAGACAAAACGCATCAAATGTTGACATGAGAATGTGTGGCTGGTATTGTAAGTGTAAGAATAACATTTCTTAACAGAAAAAGAATGTAGGGATTTCATCATATACATCTATGTGAGGGACAACTGAGATTTTGTACTGAAGATCATTGCATGGGCTCAGAGAGGACTCTGAAAATCGTTGTCACTGAACCCAGTGTATCCCTTCATCAACAGATTCAAGTTAAAAATTATTTTTCATCTATAGAGAAAGCGTATGTAAACAAGACCCAGAAACTCTTTTGCCTTCTCTCGGCACCAAACTCTTTCCCGTGTTCTGGACAATCAAAACTTGAAACTCTTTTTAGTAATCTCGAATGCCTAATCATCCAAGCTGAAATGTGGTAGCTTTGAAATATAGAATATTTAAGAATTTATGCAGACATTTTTTTTCATTAAAAAAAAAGTCTAACATTCTTGTTGTCACATGTCTCAAAGTGAGAATTAAGGTGAGTGGAAAGAGACTTTTTTTCCCAGATGAGTACATTGGGAACGCTCTTCAAATATGAAGCATTTAATATGAAGTACCAGAGAGGAAAAGGCATATTTGACTCAAAGGCGACCTCGGTAATGGTAGTGGAAGAGCAAAGGAGCAATGACAAGCTAAACCTCTGGAGCTGTTGCTCAGGGAGCAGAATGGACCTGGGGGTACAGAAGGGAGAGGGTTAGTGAGACGGAGTTGTTGCTTGTCCCTGCTGAAGATACACTTTTTGCTCTTTTTGTCCTTTATCTCTTTACTCAGTCAATTTGCCATAGGGGATGATGATATTGCTGTAAAACTGTTGTCCTAAGGGAGAGACATAACCGGTTCAGCTGAACGCCATCATGATCATATATTTTACTTTGCTCTATTCAGGTAAAGTTTCGCACTCCAGGGAGATGCACTAAATGACCACTCTCACCTACCACTCTCCTCTGCTGCGGTTTTACCGGTCAGATTTTTTTTTTCTCTAGCTCTGCCTGTGGACCTGCTGAGTTTTTATAGTACATAGATGGTGAGACAGAATATAAACTGCTGTAGGATGCACACAGACCCGATATATCAAACCACTCACATCTTGTTAATGCTTCTTGATCCATTTTTTTTTTTTACCTTTCTTGATTCCATGTTTGTGTCTTGAGAACATTTGATCACTTTAAAAGCAGATAGCCCTAATATTGTGTATACTCAGCACATACTTATGTTGAGACCAGGCAATATTGACTGATTTTGCTTTCAGCATTGATTTTAAGCCGTGAAACCATATTGAGCAGCAAAAATTGGATTTTAACAGAGAGCTCAGTTTTTCATTACATCTATGGGAATACATTTATGCCAAGTAAGTGAACTGAGCATGCAATATTAGGATGCCGTTTGGAGAATAATATTTGCTTGTGCAAATATTAAGCAAAAAAACAAAACACACAGAAGAATCCCTCACATGATGAACTAGTGTATGTACCAGCAAAAAAAGCAATACTGGTTTCAGGAAAGCATTTTTTAATCTATATCAGATATAAAATATGAGAAATTATTTTGCAGTCTGAATACAATAAATAAGCCATAGACATAAAACCTTAAATTAAGACCTTTAACTGAAGCAGATATTCACATTTTTCTGAAGCGTGTGCATACCTGTGGTTTTTCTGTCAGCAGATGGCAGCAGAAAACAATCGGTCACAGTCACATTATCACGTACCGCGAAGAGCATTTAGAAACTGAAGATACTTGATTAAACCGTCTAAAATCTTGTGTCAGTCTTATAACACTGGCAGAGGGCTTTTTAGATGATTATTATAGTAGGATTATATAGACAGATATGCATAGGTAGTTCATTTCCAGAAATAAATAAGAAATAGCTCCTTAGGATGGTACAGTGTGAATAGATTCTAGGTCAGGAGCTGGATCTAAATAATGCTTGCGAGATTTTTTCTTTTCTCTTTTGTCTCATTTCTGTAATTTTACCTTCACAGTGTGGGAGCTGTTGGGCTTTTAGTGTGGTTGGTGCCATACAGTCTGTCCATGCCATAGGAGGCTCACAGCTGGAGCAGCTCAGTGTGCAGCAGGTTGTTGACTGCTCCTACCAAAACGCAGGCTGTAATGGAGGCTCCACAACTCGGGCTCTGAACTGGTTAAAACAGGTATGCTGATAGTCACACAACGTTAACAGATTTTTAGGTCTTATAAAAGATGCTTCCAGAATCTTAGCTTATAATACCTGAAATGACCAAGGTTGCAATTAACATTTCTGTATCACTAAGGCAACAGGAGAAATTGAAAATATGGTACTGTCTAAAAGTCCGAGGCCACCTCTCATTTTTCTGTTCTTTGCTTCCAAGGTGCCAAACTTTCTAATATTTTGTAAGTGTCTTGAACAGTAATTCAACAATACTTTGTTCCTGTTTCCTGTTTAGTTGAATATATGAAAAATGCCAATGATAAGTTTTACAGGCATACAATATATTTTTGCACCAAGGTGATTTATAAAGAAAATTTAGCCAAAAACCAAAAAAGTGAGTAAACTGGACATATGGAGTACAAAAGAAGAAATGACAGTCCTTAAAAAATCTATCTACAGCAAATGAACATTATCTGAAAGTCATGTCCTTAAAAAATGGGTAAAAATCGAGCAAAAAGCTGACAGAGGACCTGAGAGATGCACCTGCACTTCAGATGATCCTTCTGCTGTTCACTGAAGCCTCATGGGAAATGTTCTCAGTGGATAGGTGGCTGTCAAGAAGCCATTTTTAAGAAAGGAAGAGAGTGAGATGGTGAGAAAAGACTGAAGTATGTCAGCTTAAACAAGAACTGGACTGAAAATCTGTGGCAACAGGTGGAGTGATGAATTCAGATGTGACATATTTGGTTTGGAGGAAGTGAGGAGAGGTACCACAGTGATTAGTAAAACATGGTGGAGGCTCTGTCGTGGTTTGGGGCTGCATTTCAGCCACTGGTGTTGGGGATCTTGTCAAAACACTATCAGTCAATGGGCTGGCCTCCAGAGAGCCTCTGTCAAGGGGTCACCTTGACAGAGCATATATATACTATATTCCCATATATCTTTGCATGTTTCAGTAAATTGCTGCACCTGCTTCCCAATTTTCCTAGCAAAATTTAAGGAAATGAGTGGGTGGCTTAAAACCTTTGCACATCACTGTAGAATCACACGATTTAAAACTTTAGCATCTATAAAATCTGTGTAACATTATTTAGACATACACATTAAGAAAAATGAAATAAAACAGAAATGCTGTGTACTAATGTTCATTATTTGCTTTGCAGACCAGAATGAAGTTGGTGAGTCAGTCTGAGTATCCCTATAAGGCCAAAACAGATATCTGCCATTTTTTCTCCCAGTCACATGGCGGTGTTGCCGTAAAGAACTTTACAACACATGACTTCAGGTGAGACTTTATTTTTTTATCAAGTTTTCTACAAGGAATAAAATATTAACTTCATAAATTTAAGGAGAATAACATGCAACTTTAATGTGGGTTTCATAAAGTACCAAGGACGGAGAAATGGGCGTGGGATTGGTTCTGTGCAATCACAGTGTTTACTCTGTCAACACAGACATCGATAACTCACTAGCACAGAGGTTCTTAACTCCGGGTCAGTTCTTTTGGCCCAAAGGTGAATCTGATTGTTTTTAAAATTGAACAGAACAGGGACTTTGCTTCGTGCATATGTAATGCCTTCTGTTGTTATTGTTATTTTGCCTTCTCAGTATAATACTTTCATAGCTAGGCTCTGAACCCACTGTTAGAGCAGATTTAACTGAGCATCCAAGTAACCTAAGATGATGTTTATTGTTTATTATTATTTATTTATGTGCAATCTTTTAAACAATAGTATACATTTTAATTGTTTAATTGTTGAAACTGTTGTTTTCGTGATGTTTTTCTGCCAAACATGAATGAATTTGTTAAAAACATGGAGGGCTGCCATGTTTCTTCTAATATTTTTATTACAGTGTCAGTATGCAACCATGACCTTGAATGGTACAAACCTCATTTATCATAGACTCCATATACTGGAAAAGAGTCTTGGTAGTGATAATTTACTGTGCTAAAACACAGCAAATTATCACAACCACGACTAGTAAGAAACAGGAGTACTGTCTGCCTGGCAATAATTCTGCAAGTAGTAGCAACTCTCTTGGTGCAAAGTAAAAGAACTACAAATCACTTGTCAGGGAAATGGGGGGACAAGTGAGCTGAGATCTGCAGTACCATCAACTGGCCTTCAATACCATGGAGGCAGAGTGCCTCATCAACCTGTGCTTTGTAGGATACAGCCATGGGAAGCTGGAGAAAGGAGAGTTAAACTTGAGAATAGATTTGTACTGCTGCTGCAGGACCCTGGATCTCTGTGAGATGGCCTAGATAACCTCTTATCTTCACACAGCAGTTTAAGGACTTAAAGTAGTAATGGAAGTAAAAGACTACAGGGAGAAATAGCAACTAGACCTCAGACTCTGAATGTGGTTGATTTTGCTTCTTTAACTCAAGAGCGATTCAAAAATATACTGCTTTTCTAAACTCAGTAATCGGGTTGGACACCCAGCTATGAAAAATGTACACATGGACCAAATCCATTTTGGAAACAAATAAAACAATCAGCATTTTTGTAATGGGATTTTACCAACATGTTGTTCATTCTACTTTAATATGGAGGCATTTATCAGAGAAGTTCATAAACTCAACTGATTATTTCAACTACATGCACACTCCATGAAGTGCTTTAAAAAACAAACAACAACAAACATCTTTTTCACATTCATCTTTTTTAGTGGAGTTGAAATTTGTGTTAACGAGTCAAAAGTAAAACAGTCAGCCACCCCAGCTGCGACCTGACAAAAGTTAAATACATGATGAATGCCATAGCCAGGAGATTCTCACTCTGTATACTGACTACCAAGGTTTGGAATTCACAAAGGTTTGCAGAAACTCAGTGATACTTCATTTCTATATCATAAATATTTCTTGTTTTCACCAAAGCCTGTCAGACAGCCTCGGGCCTCTCAGTCGCTGCTGCCAGAATTGTAACAAGAGGTTAGAATTTAAGGTGATATTCTTAAATCGGACACTTTCAAGTTCTGTTGCTGGTTTATAAATCACTTAGAATCAAACTAGGTTAGGCTGCCTTCTGCTAGTGTGCTGCATACAGATGGAAACAACTTCCTTCCTGATGATATATCATGCACGCCAATCTAGCCACTTTCAGATTTAACCCAAAAACTCACTTGTTCTCCCTTGTTTGTGATGGATTGGTTTCTGTGTTTTATAGTTGTTGTTTTCAGGTCAGCTTCTAATGGCATAACTGCAATGTAGATTTATTCATAGCGGACTGTTATGTTCATATTTTATTTTCTTTGGATACATTTTATTTCCTTTTGCATACTTACCTGTCATTCCGTGCTCTTATATTTATAGTTTATTGTGGCTCACTGTTTTTGAATGACAGTTTTGATGCTTCCCTTTGTCCGTGTAAAGCAGTTTAACTTCCCTCTGTTTGAAGTGTGCCATGTAAATAAAGCCACTTTGCCTTCCTAAACAGAACTTGAAAGTGAAGTGCTGATATTGAGATTTATTGCATATCAACACAATGTTACTTAAATTCCTCATGTTCTCTCATCCACAATTCACTGATCCAGTCTAAACATTTTCCTTAGACCTGTTTGTGTCTTCTGAGGGGTCTCAACGTTAGGTCACGGAGTTTATCAAGCTGCTGGAATTGGATGTTTCTGCAGGGTGGAGACTTGGGGAGGTCACAGAGACGGCTAATCTCATGGTTAAACCAGATTTTTACTGCTGCAAAACACCATAAAGTTTTAACACAACCTCACCATAAACCCAAATGACTTTATTCTGACTTTCTTCGGTATAGATTTGGCACAAACAGGGGCTTCGAGCACCATATGTAGTAAGGCTGGCAGAGTACAGCGTGACATAACCCCAGCGGGAATCATCTTGTGGAAGGACAGAGAGTGTAACTGAAGAGGCCAGTTTTTGAGCAACAAACTGACGGGAGAAAATGCACCACATTTAGTAAAAATCAAACAAAACTGATGTACTGATAATTGAAGTTGATTAGTTAAATATTCTTGTACAACATTTAACTGCCTGACTTTACATTAGAGTAGTAACGTAATTATAAGAACACGTTGTGCTGTGTTTTTTTTTTTTTTTTTTTTTTCCCAGTGGTCAAGAGAAGGCAATGATGGGTCAGCTAGTACAATATGGCCCTTTGGTTGCTATTGTGGATGCTGTAAGCTGGCAAGATTACCTGGGAGGCATCATCCAATACCACTGCTCCAGCCAATGGTCCACCCATGCTATTCTGATTGTCGGCTATGACACTACCGGTAAATACTACCACATGTCACATTTAAGTGAGACAAAGTATTTTGAATAGTTTAAAAAATATGACTTTATAATTTATTTGAGCTAACACAATTTTCGATTTTTAGAGGTTTGTAATCCACTGTGAAAGTAGTTTAAACCTGCATTTGATCAGAGTTTTTAGCTTATTTCGAATCCTTAAAAATACATTTTTTCTTTCAAGAGAAATATGAGCCAGCAGGAGGAAAAAGTTTTACATGTCAGATCTGAAGACTAAATAAAATTAAAATGTTTTAATTTCTCAAGGTCCTAAGAACCAAAGTTCCTTATTTCATCTCAACTCTTTTACAACTCCTGCTTGTCTAGTTGCAAGTAATTTACGAGATTAAAGCAGAGTATGAGTTTTCTTTTTAAAATTGCCTTATTTACAGTGTATCATTAAGTATTTTGCTATTTCACCTTGTACCCTAATGCCCTGTTCTCTTAGCATACAGTGATCAAAGGTTAGCTGAAATTGTAATCATTAACAATTTGTGTACTCATGTTGACGTGATGTACCAGATGTTCTGTTTAGTTCGATGTTTATCTACTTCTTTTGGGATCCAGAAAGTGGACACTTATGAATATTAGAGGCTAAACACTAGTTTGGTTACAGCTGTGTGGTAGCAGCTATCTCATACTTTATTTATGGGCATAGTTTAGACAAAAATACTTTACATTTATTAACATCAATTATTTCAAACACTTCTGTTTTCTAGGTATTACGCAAGCATTGGAGTGATTATGCAACAGTCTAATGTGGGTGCAGCACACATACTAAACACAAGTAGATCTTCTTTACCTAGTAAATAATTCAGTCTTAAATGCATGTTGTCTTTCAGGGGACATTCCGTACTGGATTGTGCAGAACTCCTGGGGAACAAGATGGGGAAATGAGGGCTATGTTTATATAAAAATAGGTGGTAACGTTTGTGGTGAGTTTGACCTTTGATCTTGACATTTTATGTTTATATGATCTTTCAGCTTAAGATGGGTGCACTGAAGTGTCCAGAATCTCCTTGGGGAATAACAGTATTTCTCTATTTTCTTTTTCTTTTTGCAGGCATTGCAGATTCAGTGGCAGCTGTTTTTCTTTGACGTACGTGTGTGTGTGTGTGTGTGTGTGTGTGTGTGTGTGTGTGTACCAGTGCCAAAATTCAAATCATTCATCTGTTTGCTTTCGAGTACCACTTTAAAATAAAATAAAATACTTTTATAAAATACTTTATTAATAAAGTACCAAATAAAATACTTCATACTGTTGGCAAGTGTTGAATTTTAATAGAACAATAAAACACATCACTGCAAAAATACAATAACATGAATTGTTCCATCATATAAAACACATCTTATTAAATACATACAGATATATGTCATAGGTTATGAGTCATACATTTGGCTATAAAGATATTTCATTAATGAGTGCATAAATACATGACAAAATTAATTTAAAACTTTACAAAAACAACAACAACATTATGTACAATTTTATGGTTCATATTTATTCTGTGCAAATGGTTTTGTTTTAGACGTTGATGTGTTTGGTTCATTGGTTCATCATTTGCTGTACACCTTTATGCACTCAAGACACATCTGAGTAGTCTGAAATGGCTCCCTCCATGACACCATCACTGTGCTGAGATGAAAGATGATCCATTTTTGTAAAAACTCATCATCGCCACCAGCGTTGTCCTTGCACTCACAGTTTGATCACTGCTCTCACTGATCTGTTTGCTTTCAGGTCAATCTCAGCCAATTTACATAAATTTATTGAGGAAACATCTGAGCACCGCTTATCAAGGAGCCATCTGCAGTACTTTGTGGCTCACTGTCAAGATTAAAGTAAAATAGTCTTAATTTGGCTGTTTAAATATTTGATTTATTATCTGTCAGACATTGCATCATAAGCCTGCAGCATAATTTATCTTGATTTTCTCTTGTTTGCTAAGCATTAATATGTACAAACGTAGTTATTTTATATGCATTTATGTGTGATGTAAGGACATCACGCCTTCAAATCAACCCGTCTGCGTTATTCTTCACGCCAACATCCAGTTCACCTAATGTCAAATTAAAATACCACATGACCTCGAATTTCATCTCACCTAGATTTGAAATCCTTCTTAATAATATATAGTGTTTGATAAAACTGGCCATATGTTGAATTGCCTCCATTCATGAAAACACATACACTTCATATTTCAGTGTATGAGTTCTTTAAAGGTACACTGACAAGATGCCATGCATTGTTTCTCATGAACATCAACAAAATGTATTTCTTTGACCTGATTTTCACCTCTCATTGAACTAAATAATCCGCTACTGGGAGATCTGTTTAAGTGAAAAAGCCTGGACAGACGAGTGAGATGCACTCTAATCCGAGTCGTCACTGCTGCAGTAGGAGCTGTCGCAGCACTCAGCCGTGTACAAAAAAGTGTGAATGTTGGGATTCAGCTTGGGTACCCAGTGGCGAGGCACCAGGAATGTTGCCAGGTTGAAAAGGTCCACAAAAACTTTGTATCGGTCACTAATTAAAAAGATCAAATATAGAATGATTTATTTAGTATGTGCTGAATTTCGTCTTCTGAGAAGCAAAAAATAAACTGCGGTTCACATTTTATTTTACTCTTGTGTTGTTTCTTTGAACTTTAAATATATTGTCACTGTGCATTACAGAAGGAGCTGCTACATGACAATTAATTAAGATAAGCAGAGTAGCACTGTGCTGTCTTTATCTAAATTAACTCTGAAGTGTTTCGGATACTTGCTGTGTGAAAATAAATGTCTAATCATAACATTATTTTACATCATACAATACCTGACAGTTGATCTAAGATAGTGGTAGCCAGACGACCCCCCTGTGCCAGCTTTGCTGCCAATCATCCGGTGAACCATGCACACATGATTGTCTACAAAAAAGTAGGGGAGAAAACATCCAGGAATAGCCATTGTTATTTTGTCCATTGGCGATAGGTTGTATTGATCAGCGGGCATGGAGGATGTTATAAGGTTCTTCTGCCTCTTGGGTTCAAATCTAACTTTAAAGTTTAGTAACTTTGTAGGCTTCTTTGTTAGTCCAGTTCTGCCCTTGGACAAAAACAACACACTGTAGAAAACAAATATACTTTCCTTTCCCCTCAAACTTTCTTACTCTGTTTACACGTAGCAAGCAATGGTGATGCCTCGGTACTTACATCTCCATTTCGTCATGAGGGTGTCGATATCCATGAGGGATGTGAGCAGCTGGAAGGGAACCTGGAACCTTGGCTCCTCCCTTAAAGGTAAAAAAAAGAAGAAGATTTTATGTTTCACAGATTATAATGTAAAAAACAACAACTATTTTCTCTACATATCAGCTATAACATGAGCACAACTATCACCTGTTCACTACCACCAGTAAGTTACCGTATTAAATTTTGCATCTGTTATCACCTTCCACTAACTTCAGTTACCTCTGTTGACTTTTGCATAGACTCAGTAAATCTCAAGTGACAATGTGTCCTTACCGCAACCATTTGAAAGAAAAAAAAAGCTGGTTACCACACCTTTTAATAAAGCTTACATTTTCAGGCAGGTTTCACAAAGGGGCCTGTGATATGGAAAATTTATGTGGGAAGAACAAATGAGTACCCTTGCCTCAGGGACTAGCACTGAGGCGTTCTTGTGCAAGACTTTCCACTGAAGCTGTTTGCAGCCTCCAGGTGTTAACAACTTAAAACGATGAATAGGAAGCAAATATAACATACAGTGTCACCACTAGACCATTAAAGGTGAGGAAACCTTCTAAAACAAACTAAACATACCTGTAGAAGTATATCATCAGAGCACCTTGCAGAGCCTTGTAAGAGAGTCTCCTCTCACCTTGTTAACGAAAGGGAAATTTTTTATTTTCAAGGTAACAAGAAATGTTGGTGTTTACATCCTTTTGTAAACTAGAGTTTCAATTTTAAAGTCCACACCTTGCACAAGATAAGCTTCACTTTGTGTTAAATAGAGGCTGTAAATAAACATGATAAAGCCTCGGTGATTATGGCATCTGATTAAACACTTACCCTTGCTGACAAGGTGATCGTGGCGCTTTTCGTCAAACAGAGATGTGAAAAGCTCCCTCTGTTTGACCATCTCTGCCATCAGTTCCTCTTTCTCTTCAGAATCAGGCATTTTCTTTAAAAGAAAATATGGGAGGAAAAAAACAGCCGTCTCTGTCAGTCATCGGTGTACTCCAGGGACAGCAAAAAAAGAAAAAGAAAAAAAGTTTGTTCTGAAAGCTGGAGCCATCTCTTACCTCAATTTTCTCCTTCTCCTGATTTAACCCATCAAGTATATTGATTTCCAGCCTTTGCCAGAAATTGAAGCCATCCACCTCCAATCCAGGAGTTCTCTCCAGCCACTCCTGAAAGAACAGCCCAGGGTTTATACTCACATGTATGCTCTAGCACAGGGGTGAGCAATTAATTTCGCCAAAGGGTCACATGAGAAATTGGGACTGTCGTAGAGGGCTACACCATGGAGCTTATAGAGAGACAAAATTAATATTGAGCAGAAATGGGTTCAGTTTATTGGTTTGGCCCTTTACAAAAGTCCCAGTTTGTCATGTGGCACCTTGGCAAAATTAATTGCCCACCAGTCCTCCAACAGGACAAAGAACAACAAATTCATGTGTTTTCATTACTTACTAACTAAATCAAAAATGGTAGCCCTTCCACATGTATGTGGCTGTAAAACATACCTCAACTAACTTTAAAAGTGTTGGTTCCTGCTCAGTGGAGAGCAGCATCTCACTGTCATGACCTTTAAAGTTGTCCCTGTAATGGCGTCTGTTGTATGGAACCCTCAGGTTGTCTGGAACTCCAATTTTGTTCTCCAAGAGCCGAAACTGGAGGCTTTGGAAGCCAGAGGCCGGAGACAGGTATTCCCTGTATACACAAATAAGCATGCATGTACACAGTTAAGCCAGAGTGCAACGTTGTGGAGGAGTGCATGTTATATTGCTTTTTGGAGAGGAGTTTACCTAAAGTCAAAAAAGTCCAAGGCTGTCATTGTTTCCAAAACTGCAAACTGGTCAACCAACAGTCTGAAGATCATCACAACCCTGTGGATGCGAGTGTTGACTTTGAGCATGTTACGTTCGTCTCGGACCTTCAGAGGAAGAGCAAATGTTAGGGGAATTATTGCTGATCATATTTAAGCTTGCAGGTCAGGAAACAGTCTAATTAAATAACTAGTTCTTTTTGTATTTCCAACAATATTTTTTACAAGTATAACATATAATGTATATTTCTACCTAAGCAAGATATTAAATTACAACTGCTGTTCTGCTATTAGTCTGTAAATACCTGATCACAAACTTTAGTATGACTAGTGAATGTAATTTTTTAAACAGAGGCACTGAGTGATTGTGACGGTGTTCTCCACTGATGGTTTTCTTTAAAATGCATTTTAAATCCTTCATCTTATTGACTTCATTTTTCTTATTAGCACTCAATCTTTAACATTTGCAGTGTGCATCTAAAAATAGTAGCAGCAGTGCAAGATACATTTCATTTTTCTCTGTTTTAATTATGAATTTACAATTGCTTAACCTTCTGTTACCACAGAAATATAACTTACATGACCGCTGATGAAGATCTCTCGCACAGAGTCCAGTTCAAACAAAATCTGTTTGAACCAAAGTTCATAGGCTAAAATAATAATAAAAAAAAGATCTTTAAGCGTCATAAATATATATAAGTATTTTATTTTGAGGTAAGGACAAAGGTCAGTAAGCAGTCAAGGCTTTTACATTTTTCTATTCACTGGTGGAGAAAGAGAGAAATGAAGGAAAAAAAGGTTGAACTATTTCTATTAGTGTGCAGCGGCTTCTCACACTAAGTGGATGCAACCAAAAACCTCCATATCCTTCACTATAGGGGTGAAAGAGTCTCCCTTTAATTTAAAATTGATTTTCATTTTTCACCTGTCTCTAACTGTCTGTAAACAAGGTGAATGATTTACAATCAAATCAACATTTAAGTAAAGTTCATGACTGGATTCAATTTTGCTTTCTTGAGAAAATGAGAAAAAAATAATTTCAAACAAAATGAAGCTCAACTTACCTTGATGGGTGACAATGAAGAGGTGCTCATCATGGATCTTATCGGCTTTTAGTTCACTTTGCAGAACCTGAGCTGTGAGTATTTTGTCGAGCTGAGGGTTGGAAAGAGAGAAATCAATTGATATAAAAACTTTGATTGAACAACAAATGCAAATTTCAGTACAAATATAGATTTGTACCTGCAGGTAGTCTCCATAGATAATTCCTCCTCTACTGGCCTTGTTGACCCCTGCCTGGGAGTCATCCTCATCTTCTTCAGTTTTGGGAGGTTTATTTTTGAATAACCTGGAGTACAAAGAGAACACCTCTGGTTACTTGTTTTCCCATCAACAAGATTAGAAATGTAGGTAACATTTTTCTATTTAATGTATGTGAAAAAAGGGGATAAAAATCCAAGAGTGTAAGTGTGATTAAAAATATGAACGCACAAATGCTTCTTCTCAAAGTACGGACATCCACTCATGACTTATTCAAATCGGTGGCAGCAAAGATGTATCCTTGTTCATTGACTAATATTTACTAAAAGAGATTTCAACACAATCCGAGTTTTTAAAGACTTATCTTGTCCAATCAGTCACAAGTATACAGTTACCATCCGGCCCGCCTCTATTTTTCCCTTGGAGCTGCTGTTTATCTTTACTCAGGACTGACGTCTGGACTTTGTTTGACCTGCTAAAAGAAGGGTCACGCAGACCAAAAATAGTAAAATATGGGCATATTATTTTTCTGCATTTACGAAGCTATCAGGAATATCAAATGACCTCCACATTATAAGGTTTTGAATTTGCAATGCATTGCTTGAGGGTTTTGATTTAGACGTGGCTGTCTTAGTCACTGGGCTTCAGTGTTTACACTCAGGGATACTCTGTTTATACTCTATGAAAAAACTGAACTTATAAAGATAAGATAGACAACACCTGTCCTTGCTGCGAAGACAAATATGGGCTTCATCTGTTTTTGCTTCTGAAATGTTACGGGGACTCTGTAGATGCAGCCCAAAGAAGGAAGAGAAATACTGCTTTTAGTATTTGGTGGTTTTAGCTGTAACAGGTTTAGCCACTGATTAAAAACATAGGAGTGATTTTGCTTTAATTTAAAAATGGAAATCTCATTTCAACAAGGTCCTTAAAACAATTTCTCTATCTTAGAAATATTAAAGTTACAGTTCCCCCCCCCCCCCCCAGCTTTTAGCACTGGTTCATACAGTTCATTTTTATTGGATTATTTGAACCCAGCAAAAAAAAGAAAAACAGGTAGTTCAGAAGTTGCTTTACCCAACTGCTTAAAACACTCTCACAATCTCATTGCTGCATCACAGACAGAGAATGTAAAGTGTATATATATAGTCTCCGTTGTATTTTATTTTTTTTTGCATCATAAGATTGTTTTTTCTTGTTGTGAAATAATTTGTTTACTATGGTGTTATAGCAAGTGTTTTTATATTAGATTTTTCAGGACCTTCTGTATTAGTGTGGAAGTCACGAGAAATCCCTGATGACCGTTTGTATGTCATTGAACTCAGCTGTAAACATTTGCAGTTTGGTTAATATTCTATTTATGTTGGTGGAGATTGGAAATGCGTGGTTTTAAAGTTACTGAGTGCACATGATGTTTCCTTATAGTACTCCTTTAAGTACTTTTCTAAGTATTTCTTCTTATAAATGAGGTTCAGCAATATACATACCTTGAAGAGACGGAGTGTTTTTGTCCACTGCTTGTTGGAAGCTGAAAATGTCATTCATGTCACACTGTAATAGCTGCCATGCACATGGGAAATATTTGTTGTTCTCACAATCCACATGGTCTGTGTAAAAATAGTTCTGTTGCTCCCCACTACCCGAGCCACATCACAACACACACACAGTGCTTTTGAACAACAGTGAACTCCGTTTCATCCGCGTGAAACTAAGAATCCACAGTCCACTCTCTCTAAATCGTCCCTGAGATCATTAGCTCTCTCTGTTTTGTTTTTTTTCCAACACTCTTACCAAGTAGTCCCATCAGCGTGCGCAACAGTTCTCAGAAGATCAGAGGAATGATAACAAGCAGCTATTTCTGAATTGGGACATGGTACAAGCCTAGCATTATAAGGCTTCACGCTGAGCAAGAAGAGCAGCAAGAACCCCAAAAATCCTTTGTTCTTGTTCTCATTTAGTTGGGATGAATGGGATGCTGGTGGAGAAACGGCTACAGTGGATGAGATGTTTGTGAAGACACGAGACCTATTACGGTACATTTGCAAGTCTCACAAATACGACATGTATTATGACATGCCTTACTGAGTCAGACTGAGACTGAGTTACTAATTAAAAAAGGCAGGGATAAATCATTTTCTTGTTCTCACTGCCATGTGAAATGAAAGTTAACCATCTCTATCCACCCCCTCTCTTCTCCCTGTCCTTTAACAGGTATAAAGTCCTGGAATAAATCAATGTCATCTTTGTCTTCAGCTCGGCCTTCATATATAAATCACTGGACTCTTTATCCTCACAGTTAAACACAATCAGTGCATAATGTAGCAACAAATGTATTACAAAATGTAGCAAACAGATTAAGTAATAACTGTTCTTTTTGCTGTAGGCATCCTCTAAGTGGGAACTCCAGCAACACTTGAGGGAAGATGAACAACTTTAATAATAGACCAACGCGTTTCGGCTTGTGGCCTTCATCAGGGTCCCTGATGAAGGCCACAAGCCGAAACGGGAATTCTTTTATCCTTTCCATGCACCTTGGAAGCAGGTGAAGTTGTGCCAGAAAATTCTTTTTGCTGCGGCATCCTCTAAGTGGCAAACATCATAAAGAAAATATTTATACACTCTAATATTTTACCTTCTGTTTCTGTTGTTAGTTCAAACATTTTCCTTTAGAAAAATTGCACCTGTTTGATCCTTTTTTAAGTTGCTACTATTTAAGTTTAGTCAAATTTCCTGCATTTGGAAATCCTGCCAAAAATACTTTTACACATCAATCTGATTTTATCTCTACAGGTCCTGTTGATTTTTCATCAAACGGAAGCTCGACGAGTTGTCAGCTCAAAGTGAGTAAAAACAATAATGAGACTGCATTTGCTTGTGTGCTTGTTTGTTGGCAGAAGGGAAAAAACAGATCTTTTATGAGTCACGGACTACATGTTTAAATTTAACTTCCCCCTGGACATTTAAGAATTAAAATGTGCGTTGTCTCCGTCTGTTGATTATTAATGTGCTCATAATTATCTAATAAGCTCGGTTGATGAACATGATTGCACATATTTAACATCGCATCGACGTTCGCCGCTTTGTTACTGTAAATTCACCTTCGCTTTAAATTACTGCAGCTGTCTTTAGTCTCAGCTTTTTGTCAGATGATTTTATATGAATCTGAGGAGAGGAGATTTTTGTCAAAGCTTGCTTCAATTCCCTACATCTCTAGACTTGAATCAGAATTTATACTTGCAGATATTTCTTCAGTACTGTAACAGCTATTTTGATATAAAGTCCCCGAGCCACTTGAAAGTCAAAATCAACCACCTAAATAAATCAAGCCCGTTGACGTCAAACTGAAGTGTCATATGATCTTTGGTTTCATCTTCAGGTATCCAAGAGGGGGACATGTAGAGTGTGAAATAATTTCATGTTTGATGGTGTGATCTCATACCGCTACCTCCATCTGAAAAAAAGAATTATGAAACATGCTTGATTTTTTTCCTCTGTTGCTCTGATGTGGTTATTGCACAATGCTTTTGGTTCTTTGATGTTCTTGCAAAGTTCTGCCATCTCTTTTATGTAAGCCTTTGAAGTAGAGCTAGTTGCACTGCATAGTGATATGCTGCACTGTTGCTCTGGCAGTGTGGTCACAGTGTGATACTGCAGCAGTACTGGCGTTCATTTTAATATTACTAGTTTAACTATTCCATTTGATGTCTCTTTAAATTAACCTGGAGTCTTTTCCCTCCCAACATCTGGCTTAGTAATCACTAGAATTTCACCAAATTATTTGAAGTTGGATCTCAAAGAAACAATATTTCTGACCCTTATGAAGGAACAGTAATAATTGCTGTTATAACAAGTGTGCTGCGATAAAGCAGGTCAGCCGGATGACTTTCTGAACTATGTGCTTTGTACCACTAGGGAGCATCAGAGGGCTTTTAAGAGAATGAAAGATTTGAATACTTCATATTTGGCATAGTCAAGTTTGCATTAGAATTCCGCTTTTTTTTTTTTTCCAGCAGGGGTTTGAAATGCTTTGTATGGATATATCAAAACAAATGGGGATTCGTATAAGTTCACTATAATTTCAACGTGAAGAACAACAGACGATGGCTCACAGGGGAACTTTAATAAAACATTTCATTAAAAGTTGGCAGTGAATGGGTGTGATATACCCAAAGGGATTCTGATGAAAACTTTGAAGGCATGTATTTCAGATTTTGTGCTGAGAAACATTAAAAGAGATGCACCTTTGTTGGGCTGTGTGTCATAAAATATTTTAAATGGAGAAACAAAACCCCCAACAACATATAAAGAAACTGGGGGAAGCAGAGAAGCTGAGAGGAGGACAAAAACAACAGTGTAAAACAACTTTTGAGCAAAGAATATTCGGCTCCCATTTGGTTTGAAATGCTGTTTGAAGTTTACCACGAAAAAGAAATCACTTTCATATGAAAGGGTTATTTTCAGACTTATACATTCCAACATCCAAACTCTTCTGCGCTTTGATGAAAAACACCGGAAAAGGTGATCACAGCCTAAATGTAATTTTGAGAAAATAAGCTTTTTATGTTCACACGCAAATTTATCCTTTGTGATAATGACGCTGACTGACTAGACTTTTAGTCAACTGTCTATACTTCAGCTTAATTAAACTTAAAATTTCTTCATCAATTTACATACTTCAGAATGCCTTCGAGCAGCTGACTTCAAAGTAATGCTTCATTTGTCTTCTAGGGCTTTGTAGCTCAGAAGATTTATTTTAAATCATTAATCTAATTTGAGAATTTGATGGGGTTTTGGCACTGCTTTTATTTTATTTTGGAATACTAGTGCTTTATATATGTTGCCATTTGGGAATGCTTCTGAAGATCAATCAAAATCAGCATCCGATTAGTAGTAGTCTGATTATGTGTTGCAGTTTCATTTTCACCTATATCTGCACAGTGATTCTTGTAGATTCACATGTTTTTTGACATTTTTAACAATTAGAACTAAAACACTGTCGGACAAAAAAAGTCAATAACAAACTCGCCTTGATAAAGCTTGGCCCTAACACTGCTAATGAACACCCTTAATATCAAAAAAGTCTCACTTCAGAAATCTAAAAAACAACACACCCGAAAGAACCCCAATATCATTTTAATTAGTGCATTTAACATTCAAAAAAATGATACCTACCGAGAACATGGATGTGATCTATATTTGTATCCACTGTTGTTGTTTATGTGAGATGGGTTCATGAAATATTTGTGTTGATGAATTATTCATTGGACAGGAAAGCCAAGTCAAAAGGCATTATGCCCAATAAACATTAAATTTAGTGGAAGTAATAGTTGACTGCAAGTTATAGATACATCACCACTTCTAAATACTTGTCACCACATGCACAGGTTTCTGTTACTTACTTAAACAGAGCATTGTGAAGAAGCCCCAAATTAGCGATATTTGAAAGAATGACAAAAATAAATAAATAATTAAATAAATATATATCTATATATCTATATATATAGATATATATATATAATTTTTTCTGTGAATCAATGTCTCACATAAAACTAAAAGAACGAAAATAAAAATCAGCTGGACTTTATTTATGTATAAACACAACATAAATTACTGTTAAGATGACTAGTACAGACATTTATTCAGTTTCTTAAAAAAATGCCATAAAACTCTTGCATAATTTACAAAACGTGGTGTCCCTGTGCTATCCAAGACAAAGCTGTGCTTTGTCCCACCGGGCAAAGTTCTTCATACCTTTGCTGTCCTTTTGTTGTTGTTTTTTTTTTCTTTTTGTTGTTTTTTTTTCTCACAATGAATATCAGGTACCGCATTTAAACACGTTTCTTTTTTTCTGTTTAAAATTATCTCAACAAGAATAAGACATTTTGATGTTTACAGTGCTAAATCTGGTATACATAGTGGTTGTTTGGTGAGAATATTTCTATAATCAGAAGTCTCTGATTTCAAAACAGAACAAAACAAATACTCAAGGACACTGCTTGCTCTGGGACTGCACCCACGAGCCTGGTACTTCTAGAGAAGTGCAGATATGCATAATGTAAACATTTCCTCTGCTCTTACAATAATTTGTTGACCCAACTTTCCTTGATGAAAACAACAAAAAAACCAAAAAACCCAAACACCTAAATTAGCTCACTGATTCCTTAAAGACACCACTATTCCTCTGTTTCAGAGTCCAGAAGGCTTGTGCTACAGAGGAACTGACCTGTAACTGCCATGTTAAGGCGTAGCGTAGTTGAACATTTACTCTGTAGTGTCCAGGTCACAATGCACAGCATTGTTTTTAACTACTTCTGTTTCTCTCCTCTTTTGTTTTTCTTTTTTCTTTGTTCCTTTTTTTTTCTATTTTTATACAAAAACACAATAACACTCAGGGCACTCACCAGCAACTATTAATTAAAGTTGCTTTTCATTTCTGTCGACTGGAGAGTCTCCACCAAAACAAAGTCTCTTTGGCAGAAAGTACACCTGGTATTGTTACCTCTTCCCAATTTCACTTTGCCGGAGAAAGTGGATGTTATTAGTGCTGTCTGCTAGTTCTGGGTACTGCTCGATGGAAAGCACATAGTACCCATCATATCCCAAAACTTTGCCACTACTCAGAAGCTGCCTCTTCTCCCCTTCTGTCCAGGGGCGAACCCCTTCCTCACCGTCCCTCACTCGCTGCTGCTCTTTGGCCCATGCGCCTGCCAGGGCACGCTGACGTGCAAGCTCGATAACTCGCGCTTTCTCCTCATCCACTGTGGATCCGTAGCGGATATGAAAAGCCAGAGCTCCAGCACGAATCTCCACATCAGCAAATCGCCGAGTTCGACTGTCCATGACTGTGGTGGACTGGGAAACAGTCACATTGACACCATTCTCAAGAGTCTTGTGTCCACTAGTGAGGTGTAACGCAGCAAGGTCAGCATCTGGAAGGCCTGGCTTGACAAAGTAGTGGGTGTCTCGCCCTTCTATGGTAAAGTGGAGGTCTTCTAGATAGAAAGCATTGTTGAGGATTGATGCAACCTTGATACAGTCCTCACTGGCCACGTTGAGTGTGTGAGTGTGGACACTGCCCTTGTAGATGGCAAACATAACAGCCCTTCCGATGGGAGACATTGCAGCTGAGAACCACAGCCAAGACTTTTCACCTCTCCGACCTCTATTGAGATGGACCTCTGGCAGCCGCTCGAATGACAAGAGAGAGTGTGCTTGTCTGGTTACTTCCTGCTGGACCCCAGAGATAGACTGTAGGAAAAGTGCAGTGAAACGTTAATGCCTGAACATGGCAGAACCTGACTCTCCAGGCCATTTAGAACCAGCTACTGCTCTGCTTCAGAGAGTTTTTCATCCCCATCCAAGATAATGGTGTTTTCAAGCTGTGTTCTCAAGCCAAAAGTAGATAAATCCCCCATGACAATTTTACTGCAACACTTTTTTGTGTTAAGGCCTTAGACCAAAGGAGCCAAGCATCAAAAAGTAGTTTTAACAGTAGCGACACCAGAATATTATTTAGAAAATTAGACAGCTTTAAAATATGTTCAGCTCGTAACTAAACTCAGACAGCGCAAAGAAAACTTTTCCTTATTTTCTGTTTATTATTATGCAAATATGGCCCAATTAAAACAGATCTTCTATGAAAAGCAATGCAGTCCAATTAGGAAATGGCAGCTTCAAAATACAGAGGTAAAAGGAAAACAATGGGAGGGGAAAAAAACTAACACCTTTTTTGTAATCTGGTCATCTGTAGAAGCAAAGGTTTTGTCTCAGTCGCTCTTCAGTTTATTTTGGGTTCAGTTTTGTCTGAGAGACATTAATTTTACCCACCGGCAGATCATCCCACAGCTGACTCTTCCTCAGTTCATACGATGGCATGCTCAAGTCAAACTTTGGGACTGGAAAACCAGGAATGGTGTTGTGAAGATGGAAACCAAAAGTTACTAGCCAGGTGTTAACATCTGAAAAAAGGAAATGAATTGAGGTTAAAATCTAAAGTTCTAACTATAGTTAAAGATTTGAAAATGAACTAGCTGCAAGAGTATGGCTGGTATAGTTTAAATGTGCTGACACAGTGACAGTGCGTGTGTGTTTCATGATGCCAAAATGTGGTCCTGGGGAAAAATATTCTAGAGGATATTTGTAACTCCCTGTGAGACTTATCATCAGCTGCGCCTTGAGGCAACTGTTGTGATTTGGCACTGTATAAATAAAATTGAATTGAAAATCGAATTGAATTGAATCTGGTTAAGAAATGTGATATTTTCCACAATTAATATGGTGAGATAGCATATTGGTGTCATGGCTGCTGTGATTCCATCTCAGACTGATCTTTAGCGAGAGCGAATTTCTTGAGTACTCACTTTAGTACATGTTTAACGCTAATTTGATGCTTTTGAAAACTGCATATTGAATAAATTAATAGCTTATATGAATATACATGCAATATTCAGATGTTAATAAAGCTAAATTGGATCATCAGATCAATGACAATCATCACAGCTGTTTAGCAGATTATGGATTAGATTTAAAATTAACTGGCAATTCAATGTTTTCAGGAAAAGCTGCCAAGTATTTGCTTTTTCTTGCTGCTTCTTGATAAACAGAAAAAAATGCTTGGCAGAAAAATCAATCATGAAAATAATAGCAATTGTTGCAATAGCACGAGCAGCTTCAGGTGCACATCTTACCTGCAACGTATTCTTTAACTTCATGGACTTTGCTGATGGGGTTGTTATTTCTGAACATGTACAGATTAAAAGGGACTGGCTCTTTGCCAATTTTTTTCCAAGCAGAAACATCTGGAATGGTCCACCTTCCAGACATTATATCATAATCCTTCTCCCCAAAGTGCAACAGTTTAGTCAGAGGATCATAAAGGCCCCCGTGAAAGCCGAGCACAAGCTGGAAATCTGGGTTAGAGTCCAAGTAGACCTCACCATATGCTGTGTATAGAAGCTGTTTGACCAGGAGGCCGTTGCTTGTGAAGACAGCCAGAGGTGTGCCGGTGTTATCACAAGCAATATAGAACTCCTCTCCACTGCTGATCTCCATAGCAAACACGTGGCCTTGTAGGTCATAGTAGAGTGAGGTGATCTCTGAACTTGAGTGGTTGTATACGTGTGTTATTCGAGCCGGATAGCTCAGATCTGCATAAAAGTACTGCAGGTGCTGGCCCAGGCTGCTCTTTGTGGATACTCTTCGGCCAAGTCCATCATAACGATACTGAATTGTCCAGCCGCTGCTCTTGCTATAAACCCGTACCAAAAGGCCTTTAGAGTTGTACTCAAAGATTTCTGCTCCCCTCTGACGAAGAAAACCATCTTCATCCATTCTATACTGGATGTCCCCGAGCCGGGTGATGCGGTCTCGCAGGTCGTAACGCAGAGGTAAAAGTCTGGCACTGTTTCCTGCATTCAGCAGGTGCAGATTTCCATTAAGGTCATAAGTATAGCGCCACATCACTTTGTCGTTTAAGAATACAGTCTGGAGCTGGCCATCCACATCATACTCATAGCTGTACTTGGTGGTATTAGCAAAAGGACCAATCTTGATCTCTCGCTTGGTGACTCTGCCCACATCGTCATATTGGAAAGTAATCCAGTACATGAGTGACCGAAATATCTCATACTGGATTTCCTTGATGCGTCCATGTGCATCAAAGTGTTTGGTATATGTCATGACTGCAGTGGATATGATCTGATTTATATCATAGTAGATCACCCCAAACTTTCCAAACTGCTCAACCTTTCCTGAGATGTCATCAAACTGGTATAAGTCGATGGGAAGTGGCGTTTCGTTTATGACGCCTTGTACACTGGTGACACGCAGGCTGCTGTCATAAGTATAATCAAAGCGTGCATTGACCATGCCATCCTCACTGAAGCGGAAAATCTGCCGGTCGACCAGGGGACCCACTTGCCGGTAGCGAATAGAGCAGATGAAACCTTCATTTTGCAGGTTGACAGTCTTCAGCACACCTGCTGTTTCATCATAGGTGAAGCTGACCCTTGTGCTGTCATACAGGATCTCTGACAGTTTATTCTGCCTGCGGTACCTGTACAGGACTCTCCGGCCTGTGCCAAAGTGACCTATTCTCAGCAGGAGGCCATCTTCACTGTAGTCCACCGCTACTGAGGCATTGCTCTCTGGCGGGTGATAAAGGTTCCTGTAGTAACCCACTGAACGAATGGTCTGCATGGTGTAGCGGGCCACACTTGGCATGGTGACAGCAGATAGACGGTCGAGAGAGTCAAAATCAAATATATACTGTCGCTGGCTGTGAAGCAGGAGAACCATGGACTAAAAGGAAAAGAGAAAATAGGGAATATTTCCTTAAGTTGGATAATATTTCTGAAATGCAAGACATCCTGAGTGCAAGCAGGGTGTAGTAAGATATATGAAATATAGACTGAGTAGTATTACTGTTTTTAGTTGTACTGCCTATTGTCTAATTATTGAAAAAGGTAATAAAAATACTACATAGACCTCTGTGACAATCTTTATGTTTACAGTGTAAAATACATAAATGAATAAAAATCGACTCCTTAACTAGTTCCATGCTAATGACTCACTGTGCAAATAGAAGTAATATTTATTTTTAACTCATCTTAGCCAGGAAGTCTTATTTTAGCTAATTTACAGTAGATGCAGTTAGGAGTTTGGCCTGCCTTCCAAGCATTTACCACTTTTTTTCTGTTAAATTGTCAAGCCCAGTCATCCGTTGCTACACTGAGGTTTCCTGTGCTCCCTGAGCCTCCTGTGTTACTTGTGTCAGAGTGTTGACATGGCCGCTCCAGGTCACGCAACACAAGGATGCAGCCTGCGACTGCTAAGAAAAATCTCTGCATATGTTTGTAGCAGAGCGTCCCTCTGCAATTTTAAAAACACTGCAAAACAACTAAAGAATATTTATGTGGAAAAAAGGGAGAGAACGATATAGCACCGAGTTGCTCTTTCCTGTTTGACATGCACCACTTGAAAGGTTAGATTTTAAATTCTTGCAGTAAATTTTTCATAATATACATATGCAAAATTACACTCTTTAAGATGGAGTTTGCTCATAATGTATTGGTATTGATCAATGAAGCACATTCTTAGAATTTAAACACCACAGCAACCTGAGTGTTCAGGTTTGCTTTAACCGAACATATTAATAAACCATTAGAACGCAGTGTATGCATTATTTAGATGTTGCCAATTAATATGTGATAAATACACTCTTACAAGAATTCAACTTGTTTTTGGTAACCCAGCTGTAATTTTAGCAAGTGGAGACGGAGTCAGATGGTGAGGTGTAGAGTTTTAGAAGGTTTCAGCTATTAGAGGTATGTAATTGCTGTCTGTTATTTAGCAAGATCACACAAATTCTATTAAGCTGAATTCCTTAAAGGTATTTGCCCAATTGATGAATCCAGTGATTTCTAGATAACTTCTTTAACATTGCAAAATTGAGCACTGGCCTTGGAATAGTGTACATATTTTGTTACTGCTACTGTAGAGACTGTGGACAATATTAAACATAAATATTGCCTCCCAGCATTTTTTTCACTGGTGGAACCTCGGTAAGACAGACAGCAATTTAAAGAGTATACTGTTTTATTGCATATTGACTGTATCCAGAATGCAGTATCACTAAGTCATTTCATGTCTTTTTGCTCCCAGAATTTTGATGACTGGGTTGAGTTATAGGATGGTAGTTACAGATGGACATGCCAGATTGTCCTGTGCAGGGAAACCAACTGGACATTTTTAATTCTAAAGCTTATAAACGACAAAGTCATTGCCTAGTCCCTCTATAATAAGCTCTGGTACTTGGCAAATTGTAGCTGATTTTTCTTGTAAAATAATGTTATGTTAGGGGCTTGACTCGCCCTGTAGTGATATATGCAGATGAGCCTGCTGTACAATGCATCTTACATATTGCTTCTTCTAGTCATGTTATTTTCTTACCTGCTCTAGGTAGGTGTAGCTCCATATCTTCCCATCAGCAAACACCCTGGAAATCAGGCGGCCTTGGCTATCATACTCAAGCCTCTCAGTGGTAGGACCTCTCTGCAGGGCACTGATCTGCCCACTGCTTGTGCGACTGACATTAACTGGCAGCAGCTTACTGCTGGGTACCCAGAGAACTGGATGTCCTGCGGTGTCATAAATAATCTTTAAGAGGAACTTCCTGTGGTCATCATAAATTTTCTCTGTCCTTAGGGTGCGATCATAATCAACGGAAAGAATGTTCCGTCCGTTCACCTGTGGGGGTGAAAAAAAAATCAAGTTAAAATTGGGTTAGACCAAAAAATTCAAAATAAATAAAACTTCTCCTAAAACTAGTGATAATATAGTTTTGATGCTTGAAAATAACAAATGAGGACTGATTATACAACATTACAAATTTAAGAACAAATACTTTGATTTGATATCACTGGTCTTTGTCAGGATGGCTCTTTAAACTGTATTCATAGATTTTTTTTTTTACTACAGTTGTCACAGAGATTAACACCTCCTTCACGAGGCTCATTAAACTGAGAGACACTTTGGCGATCGTTCAGGTACACTTAAATCACAACCTCCTAAATTCAGTGGAGACAAAAAATTACCGTGAGCCAAAGTAACCACCCAAGTTAAGTTCATGAAGTGCCTTAAATCATAAGACCCGTGTCAGATTCTAGGAAGCAGGAGTAAGAAAAGGAGGAGTCATGTACAGTACTAGAATATTGATAACCCTCTACATCAGGGTAAATGTTGTGACTGATAAATCTCTATTGAAGGAAAAGAGTGCAGAAATATTTTCCAAGGTTATAATAAGGACAGAGACAGCCACCAATATGAATTTGGACAGTTTGATCTGGATTTTGCATAAGTAAGTTGGTTGGATTATCTAAATGTGCTACAAGGGAAAAAAAAGTTAAAGAAAAACCTTAACATACCCTCAGCTTGCGTCCAAACACGATAACTTTCCCTCTGGCTTGTTCTTTGCGGAAGCGCCACTCTACCAAGTTTTGCCCACTCTCCCCTGGCAAGCTCATGTTGCGTCTGGCTACAGTCGGGTTGGCAGCGCCTGCCAGGATGTGGGGCTCTGTCTGGTAGTGGGTGTCCATCCCGTTGGCATAGGTAATCCTGAGCGAATTGTCATACCCCACTTGGTAGCTACTTCTACACTGGTCTGTTGATAGTAGACAAAAAGTGAAACTTTTGAGGCAGTTACACACTGGAACTGATGCTAACAGTCTTCTGGGTTGATCAATGGTTGTCTGTGAAGATGCTACAAGTTCTTAGCATTTCAAATTAGTACATTTTAAAATGAAGAACGATCATGGATGACGTGCTAAAATAACTGGGCCATCTGGCTCAGGCGGAGCGCAGAAACCACTTAGTTACAAGGTTGATACATCTCCCTGACACCCAAACCCACACACTGAGAGAGTAATCATTTACACTGTCGTCTGTCAGGCTTTCGTAATGATACACGACTTCAGCTTACTCAACATGGCCCCGCCGACCCCTGGAACAATGACAAATAACAACTTACAAAATAGCCAACTGAGCTGGGATGATGCGATTCGAGGCCTTACCCTGAGCCAAAGTGTAGAAGGCACGGACAATTGAGGTATTTGTTGTGATGCTGATTTCCTCCTCTGTCATGGAGCTTTCAATATCCACCGTCAAAGCGCTGTATAGGTCCGTGTACAAGTTATTCACCATTCCAGTGGGAAACGTCACATTCATTAGGCGTCCTTCACTGTCATAGCTGGTTGACAAAAAGAACATCGAATGACAAAGCATTGATATGTATGAGGGCTCTCATAGTGCCACAGTGCATTCAATTATCAGCTCTTTTATACTCGTTGAGTAAAACCATCGACTTTCTTGTAATTAAAATGTCACATGTTCAATTTCCTGAGCATAAGTGGAGGCATGTCTGTATAAACCCTAGGCAAAATCCAAATATTTAATATGGGAGAGTGACACATCTCATCAGCTATCACGTTCATATAAAAAAAATTACAGAGACTTGTAATGAATTCAATTATTTGGATGATTGATGTGCCATTATAATCTTAACTGAATTCTGCTTTTTTAGTTGTAGTGAGGATATCATTCATGGCATAATGTGACATGACAGCAAATTAGACAAGGGAGAAAGAAAATCAATCTCTGGTAGCCCATGCTACCAAAACAAAGCCCGGTCATTATGGAATAATAAATAATGAAATACAGTGCAGGTCATTTTGCTTTTAAAGTGTGCCTGTTAACCCAACACACTAATGTCACCATCACTACTGTCACCTACAACATCATTAAACACGGTTCAGTAAAAGAATAAAACACTTAATTTGCAATGAGATACTGAAGTCAAACTAGGCTATTTTGCTATCTGAGGCAAATTTTATAATTAGATTTCAATTAAATGTGCACCCTAAAGCAGTTCGCAGGTAACTGTGGTTCCCAATTATAGAGTAAAGTTGTACTAAGCTGTGAGACGAGAGAGACCATGCACAGCATTACACACATTCAAGAACATATGTGGCAAACATACTTGTCTTTTACCTCATGATGTACTGCACAACTGTGTGTAATCATAATTATGGGCTGTTTCCATATTCTGAAAGCTTAATTAAAAGCAACCCAACTCAATATAGCAATCACAGAAAGGTTTCCACAAAATGTTCTTGCCAATTGCTATCATACGTACTCGTAGAATGTTGTCCAGCCAATCTCTGATGTCTTTGTAGCCAGCAGCCCATTATTGCCATGGTACGTAAGAAGTACCAGCTCCTGACCCTGTGCTGTGAGTGTCTTCAATCCACCGTTGGTGCTCATGGTCATCCAGATCACCTGGTTATCAGGTGCGACGATACGCACCGGCATGCGATTGGGATCCCTACGAATTCTCAGAGTGTTGCCACTGCTGTCAGTAACAGCTGTGATGTCATTCTCTGTGCTGTAGCTGAAAGTATATTTCAAGTCACCAGTCAGCAAGCTTGCAGTGTGTTGGTGGGTACCATTGCTGTCAAACACATACAGCTCCTGGGCATCAGGGGAAGCCACTTCGTATGTATTGGCACTGGAAGTTGGCCCGTTTCTAGAGATGGCCCGGATGCGGATGTTGCCCAGGTCTGCCACGTAGAGTGTTCCATCTGGAGCTGCCACTAAAGAAGATGGAGCATTGAGCCTTGCATCTTTGGCATAACCATCCCCTGTCTGGTAACAGTCGCAGTTGGCATCATTTTTGCAATCGCAGTCGGAGGGAGCCCCGGCCAAATGCGTTATCTCACCATCCACAGAAACCTTCCGGATCCTGCTCATCTTTCGCTCATCTGTCTCTGCTACGTAGATGGTACCATGGTAAGATATGGCAATGGAAACAGCGGATTCTAGAGGGGTTAATTGTGCCCTCTGACCACCAGCCACTCCCCGCTCCAGTCCAGCCAATGGGCAGTGGTTAGGTCGGCCAGCTGCAATGCTGACTTGACCATTTTCTGAAATGCGCAGCACTATATTGTTGTCCAGAACATACAGCGAGTTGTCCATTGGGCTAACTGCTAGGTCTGTGGGCCACTCCAAAATCACCTGAAATACAGGTATCAGTAGATTAGCCCATTTAATGACAATGTTACCCGTCAGTACATCAGTATACATTTTCAGACAATTTCTCTCCATTGACATTTATAGTGTTACTTCCTTGCTCTTACCATAGTAATTATATTTCTTTTGTATATAAGAATGCACTTTATGATGTGTGTTTTTCACAGTATGTGTCAGGAGCAGATTGAAGCCACAAAGAATTCTTGGTATGCCAACACACACACACTAAATAAAAAAGTTCTCGAGTCTGTTCTAATTAGGAGCAGAAGTTGTACCAAGAATGAAGACTTAGATAAAAAGGAGTTGAAGCCCCGACCTCTTTCTGACCTTCAAACAGTTAGCTTTGAACAGCGGATTGTCAGTCTCAGAAAGTTGCACAGACACAGCAGTGCATAAATCGATGGTGAAAAGATGTAGGGGAAGGGCATTTCTGAAAATATTTGACCATCTGTCAAGCAAATCTGATGAGCCTCTTAAACTGAGTTACATGTGGACATTAAGTACTGTTCTGTAAAACGAATTTTAAGTTTACATGGTTGGTATTGTCCAAAAAGAATGATGTCCTAGCAGAAAATACATTTGTGCAATTCTGTAGTTATGTGACATCCCTTTGCATTCAGCACACAGTGACATCACCTCGTTTTCCCATAAAGGGTTTTAGATCTACACAGCTGAAATATACTTTTTTAATCAGCTTTTTGGTGATGATTTTAAGATATATCGCTGATGCAGGAAGGATTAGCTCTCATTCTATTATTTTTTTCCCCCCAAACTTGGAACAAACCATGTAATATTAATGGGCCAGGAGAATGAATACCTAAGGGATATAACATTAGCTCTGAGCTCTTCAACCTGGGACTGGGTAATGAATTTAATATAGCAGATTAAATATAAATAAAATTAAAAAATAATTCATACATTTAAAGTGACATCATTATTAACCATGTCTTGCAATAATAATAGGTTTATATAATGATCCAAAAACTACTGTAAAACCACAGCCAGCCATTACAGTCTCCTTGTCAGAAATGTGTCATTGAATAAAAAGCTTATTTATAACAGCACAAATGACTGGTCTGGCCTTCAAATACATAACTGTGTCATTAAAACTGTCAAAACACTCCTGAATTGTGCTTTTCCACAGGGTGATTAATAATAAAACATGATGCCTTTGAGGCTGCCTGAAGTAAAACTGCACTGAGCCACTTCTCTAGCTTGGATGCCTGAAGATCACACAGTCTCGCCAAAACCATGTTTTTACTGGCTTACACCAAATGACTTGGTTAATTAGCAAAAAGTGACAAGCTTAATCCTTTGTCCCCATGTTCTTTTATGTTCACCCACTTCATGTTCACCACCCACGCGTGTACACAAACACTGATTGCTTTCTCTTCTGTTTATGTTAAAAATGTTCTTAAGTTGCCTTAAACGCCATTTTATTTTCTCCCAAACTCAAATGTGTTTCTCTTATTATCTAACCTCTTAATAGGACACCACTTGCGATATCTGTTCTTGGAGTTATTTTGGTTGTGAATGTAGATAATTTCCATTGCCATGTTTGGTTTGTAGCCTTGTACTCTGCCTTTTTGTAAGCCGGTCTAGATTAAAACATTAGGAATCTAATCAAAATGTAAATCTGGTTAGTTAAAAGGAACAAGAAGAAAACACTTTGGGCTGGCTTGCAAGAAACCACTAACAGTAGACAGGTCAAATTCAAAGGACTCTATTATGGACAGTGTCATGGACCCACAAAGTTGTTTCCTGAACCATTAGCTTTGCCAATCTGCTGCTTACTGGTTCTCTAAAAACTCTTCTATTCACATCTCGGGCTGCTTATGTAGTTCGCTTCAGAATTCACTTTCTGCAGAAGCAGGGTATAGAAGAGGATGTGAATGCCTGTATTTTCATATGATAAAAGGCTTTTTTGGGGTTTTTATTTTTCTTCATAAATAAAGGAGCCAGATGAGAAAAGATATTAATGTTTAAGCAAGGGAATCTGCACAAGAGGTGTCATGGTATTGTAATTCTTTAACCTATTGCGTAGGGACAGGGTGCTGGTTTTATGTCACCCCGGGTAGGCAGTAAATTTTGTCGGACAAAGCCGGCCCTCCTCAGGTACTGCCAAAGAAAAGGTTTTATGTGCAGCGAGCCTGCTACCGAGTGCTGCTTCATTATCATGTGCGGTGTAAGTGTCCTCAATGCTGAGAATTTCTAGTGGAACACTAAACACTAATTCAGCTCCAGCCACATCAAAACAAGCCCCCCAAACTGAGTAATTATTCTTCCCTCCATATCTTCTGCCGTGACCTGAAAACTCATCTCTTCAATAAACACTTCATGTTTCCACTTCCTGCAAAATCCCATCCTCCTCCTAGCACACATTTTCCTCCTGTGCTTTCAGAGAAAATGCTCTGCTCGTGTTGGATTGAGTGCAAAGAGCGCGAGAGAGAGCCAGAAAACAGGAGCATTTTCTTCTTCTCTTTCTTTCTTCAGCAAGCACCTCATAATGTTGGTGTTCTAGGAATGTAAATTTATTCCACTGATCTTACTGTTTTGATTTGACTGCTTTTTTTTTTCTTTTTTTTTTCTTTACGGCTGTATAAACGGGAACTGTACATATATTTAAAGTCTCCTCTTTATCCAAGTCTCCTGACCAAGATGCTGTAATTGAAATATTACAGAACCACATCACAGAGCAGGTGACACAAAATAACTCAAAACTGCAGAATAAAACAAAAACAGAATTATTAAACCATGAAGAAAGTTCCCAGTAAGAATAATTTTAAAGATTACATCTGTGAAAAACAGACACAGCCTAAGTGGCAATCTAAAACCACCAGCACAAATAAGACTGATTTAATGCCATCAAATAATAAATGAATTATGCTAAAACATCCAGATTCTAATATACTACCAAATATTAGCAGCCAGAAGAGTGCATACACTTTCCACAGCAATGATTTCCATTCCCTGAAAGAGAGCAGTTTTTGCAATTTCAAATTTAATTGCAAAAGGTTCCAGGAAGAGCGAGCTGCATGTAAAAAAGCTATTTTACCTAAGAGTTTGGAGGATTCTTGATAATAATATAGATGCTGAGGTTAAAAAAAAAAGAAAAAAAAAAAGAAGAAGGACAGTGCCAAGGCTAATACCCTATTTCACATTTTATTCCACAAAAATTGAATGTGTCCTTTTCTTATTCTCCACCTCTACAACACGTTTTCATGAAATACGGCTTCATAATTTTTGCTTAGTCCTGCTTACTGACACACACAAAGAATTGCCCTTGGCAAAGGAAACATGGCTTTGTACGGAGCGCTCTCTTGAAAACCAGTAGTCATAGTGCATGTACAGTATGCAGTTATACAGCATATCATACAGAGCAGTCAAACAACACATGTCAGTAACCATACTGAAGGGGTACAATGATGGGTGCACCATACTGGTCATACTAAGAACCGGCTGGCACTTCTGTGTTTAAGTCACCTGATTGATGTCCATGCTATTGTCACAGGTCAGCGGGCGAGCCGATGTCAGGTCATTCGAACCGAGGAAAGTGGAGATGATGCCGTTTTGGTCCACTTTTCTGATTGTGGTGCCATCAACAAAATAAATCAGCCCATTCTTGTCCACTGCAATGCCTGTTGAAAACAGGTGAGAGGGAGAGAATGGAGAAGAGAAGTGCAAAGGAAAAAGCTTGTGATAACAGGAAAAAAAAAAAAACATGTTAGATACGCTGCATCTATGCCTGCATGACTCAGTGGACAGAACACGATGGATACATGTGTCAAGCTTGCCTTCCCATTATTCAGGTCACTGCAAAAAGCAAAGCCATCAATAATTCACAGTCTGCTTTTCTGCTATTAAATAATTTCACAGGCAGAAGTGGGAAAGGCTGTATTCATACGGTATATATGCACTTTGCCTTGTCTCGTAACCCTCCTGTCCAAAAGAGACCTCGGGAGGTAGGGATGTCAATGAGTGGTGCTTTGTGGAGATTTTTTTTTTACATCGGCAATCATCAACAATCTGCACACCATTTGAGAAATAAAGCAGGGGAATGAAAATGACAGCTTTAGACAGTTTTGGATGAAAGAGGTGAAAGACAGGCAGTTGCCTCGGTGACAACTGTGGACTAAATTGTCTCGGTGATTGAGAGTCAGCTCAGAGTCGTAAGCTGGAGCTAAGCCAGTGTGGAGTTGCAATAACCATTTGTCCCAAACTGGGAAAATACATTAACAGACTATGCAAGCCTCCACATCACTTTCCATGCCACTGTGCTGTTTAATATGAGACCTCGGCCATACCTCACATTCAGAGATTTAAATGTTCTGCGCTTTTCTATTTACAATTTAAATTTAATTTCTGAGATTTCAGGATGTTGTAATTAGCATGATCTATAGTTTTCTGAAGGACTTCTACCGGTCTGAACATACTATAACTTCACTTCTACCTCCAGAGTATTATTTCTTTTTCAATGAAGTCTTTAAAAGCTTCTATGGAAGGTGAGTGATTTGGTTTGACCTGTGGCTAGGTCTGCACAAGATTGCTTTCTGCTAAAACATTGATGAGCCGAGGGAGCCCACGGTGAATCCTAGGGAGCTGGCTATTTGACAGTCTGAGATTCTCAGACAGATGAAAAGTGTCACATTTGAGCAGAGTTCAGCACATGTCTGAGAGGAGAAAAAAAGGAGCCATCTGCTGTTTCTTCTATGGTCCCGGCTTCCACCCACTCCATCATTAGAGTCGCTCCCTCAGATTGCCTCCGCTCAAGCCTTTATCACCCAGCTGAAGCTGAGCTATTGCAGTTGGCATTCAGAGCGGGCAACAACTAGTGCGCACAACAATTCATCCTTGCCTTTTCTTCCAGAAGAATTTATGGAAAAGTGAGCAATCACGCCACTAATGACCATGTGATATTCGAATGTGGACAACAGGTTGTGTAGAGTGGGTTTCTGACAGCAGGAGCTTTTTGTGGGAGAAAAAAAAGCCTCTTTAAGAAACAAAGTAATAATTCTAAGGATTTTAAAAGCAATATACAAATATTCAAAACCAGTTCTGCAACAACTTTTTTGATTGGGAGCAGCAGTGCAGAGCCTTAATTAACAAAGCATCTCTGTTTTTCTTAGTTGTATGGAAGTAATCTGAATTGATAACACATGAATCGCAACCAAATTTCATTCATTAAAATCAGTGAGCCGGTTCTTGGCACAGAGCCCAAAGCCCAAGTTTAAATCTAGCAGATGCCACTCCTGAATGAGAAACTCATCAATGTGTTCAGCCCCTTCATTTGAATACAGTATCTTCATTAGTTTTAAATTATACCTTTGGGTCCAATGAGAGAGGCCTCTGGAGCTTTGCCGCCATCGCCACAGTGGTCCTCATCAAATGCCAGACAGTGTTCGCCGGTTCCCGCTACCACCTCTGCGTTTGACGGCAGATCCTTGCTTCCAGCCAAAGTTCTGGGTCGGTAGATCCTCCGGGAGTTTGTGTCCGACACATACAGCTGGCCGCTCACTGGATCAGTCACCAGGTAGTACCGGTGTGCTGGGTTGTTACTGCATTCAAGATGATAACTCAGTTATATACTGTAATTGGAGAAAGGTTTTTTCTTTAAAAGCCTTTTTCTAACAGTCCAGCCAGATTGTACTTTAATGGCAACAATTTGCTCCTAAAACGTGATCGATGCCTTAATATCTGAAATACCTCAATCTACCTCTAAACTTCAGCTAACCCTGATGAAATTTAGCCAGATTTTTCTCTCTGAAAATCCCTCCCCATTAAGAGTTAAGAGTAATATGAAGAGCACAGTGAATTTCTCAAGTCGTTTCATCTGTATGCATAGGTGTATATGCAGTATAGGTAGAAAGTACTTTCAGAACATCCAAGAGGCAGTACATTAAAGTATATATCTTAAGTGTAGTGGCATTAATTAGTACCAGTGATACAGAGTGTTCATTTCCTAATTAAGTGTAACTTTGTTCGGTCCAGTTGTTGCATAAATTACAAACCTTAAGACCCAGATAGCAAAAATTGTCATGTGCATGTAAAGTAAATGGTAGCAAGAAACAATGTTTATTCTGAATTTTGCAAGAAACTGTGAGAAATTTCCATAACAGTGAAAGAAGAGCAGGGCCTTTGAGGATGAAAGAGTGGAAACAGAGAGAAGGTTGAATAGATGGGAGTCAAACAAAATTCAACAGGATACCACTGCAGTGGGGTTTCGGTGTACAAAGCACAAATTGACAACTTGTGCAGCAGATCATTTCATTTCCTATCACTCCCCTGTGGGAAGAAGCCTTTGGAAATACAGAAATGACTGGCTTATGTTAACAACATGCAACTACTAATGAATTCTCGTTTCTATTTGCATTCAATTGTCACATAATGGGACAAAGAATCAAACGAATTTACAACACACTATCAACTGGTATTTATACTTTTAAAAAGAAGCTATCAAAACTGTGATTTACTGTCACATTTTTAAAAAACTCGACATATTTAAGAACTACAGTTAAGGCAGGATGGATACATACAACAGAGGCAGTTAACATGAAAAAGCGAGTGCTTTACAGCGCAGTCGTAAACATGGCTTCTCTGCTTGTACTCCAGCTTAATGGTACCTTTCTCAATGCTGACCGGCAATGGAAGTGGATAATGTGACGGCAAAATAAATGTGGCAATGAAACATCTTTGTAAAATGATGAAGATGGAGTCGTAAAATTTGACAGCTATTATGAGTCAAAGTAAATGCCCTAAATAGGTGGCTGCTATCAAAGTTCCATAAAGAATTCAACAAGTTAAACATTAGTAACCCTTTCTTTTACAGTCAATCTTCAGGGGGTGGGCGTAATAACGGAGACACCAGTATGGTGTTATACAGTCCAATCAAACGGTCATATAATAAATATTACCTGTGTGAAGCTTATTTGGTCATTTCCTTTAAAAATGTAAGTTGTGAAGGATTTGCCATGTGTTTGTGATAAAATTGTATCATTTGTGCCAAGGCCATCAATGATAAAAAAGCTGCTGCTTGACTATAGGATTAACCAGTGACTGTGTCTGTTCTCAAATTATTCATCTTCCCCTGTAGCTCAAAAGTTTCACCGTACCTGTCCCAGGTGCAAGCGCAGGTGGTAGTCATCCTCTGATGAAACTATCACAAACTCTTGGTAGCTGGCATTGTTCTGCAGGCAATCTGATTTGTCTGACTGATCCAGTATTCAGCAGCTCTTGTGGTGTCAAGACTTTCACGTCACTCTGCCTCTATGCTCCCTTCACTGCCTTTTTATTTATAACCGACTCTTGTCTCTCTCTTCTTTTTTTTTAGGTTTATCTGTAAATGCCATTCCACATATCCCTCCTTCTCTCTGCCAAGTGTTTGAAATGAGAAATACAGCGAATCTGAATTCAAGAAGTAAAACAGAATTAAAGCCCACCAGGTGAGTTAAGCAAATTAATCTTAAATTCATATAAAAAGTCACACACGCATTTTCCATAATCCTGCTCTTACACCAGTGGAATGTATGAAATGTGTTCCGTAGCTTCGCTTGATAGAGTGCTGTTGTCTTAATCAGGAATACAAAGCAGTTGTGTAAGTCCCTCTACAAGAGAACATCTGTCAGATGGAAATGTAATCATAAGCTTCACAATGATACTGTTTATTGCAGCGCTCCGAGTTGGACTGCGTCACACGTAGTGATTACTTGCATGAAAGTTGAATGTTTTACACTATGTCAATAATCACTAATTCTGACAGTCGGTGCACTCTTTATCTTGCTGAGATGTAATCAAGCTATAATTGTTCTGTTACAATTATACATGATAATCACTGCTGCTAAAGACGACTGTAAAGGGGAAGGTTATTCATATATTTACAAGGATGATGACATGCAGAAAGAAAACAACAAAACATGCACTAAGACAATACACCTACCTGTGTCTAAAGTCTTTATTTCTATGATAGGATGCAAAGGAAGCAGAAAAAGAGGAAAAAGACAATGAAACTGGTATATCTTGAAGGGATAGTTTGATTTTCAAGTTTTTACTCAATTATTCTTTCTTTTTTTGTTACTTAATCATAGGAATGAATCAGGCTTGACTATTTTATTGCTAATTAAAAGCAAGATTTGCACTAAAACAAGCTTAAAAATAGCATTTTTCTTCACACAGTCTATTAAAGGAAGAAAGACAAACAAACAGGAGTGCAAAGTAGTCTCATTGAAGTCAACAAAGCCACTAGAGAAAGTCAGTGACAGTTTGGCAGAAAGTAGACGCAGAGAGGAAAGCGTGCACTCTTGCGATCATCCTCCATTACCACTGGATCTTACCGTACACTACTAAATCCCCATTTGCACTATTTGCCTATTTTGCACCACTATGCCTTCTTACTTGAATATTGTATATTGTATATTGCATAGCTTTTTTTGTTATACGTAAAATTGTATTGTATTTATTTAAATTTTTACTTTTTAATTATTTTATTTGCATTTTTCTAATCACTAGGGTTTGAGAGTAACGCAATTTCTATTCTGTGTATGTCCTGTACATGTGGCAGAATTGACAAATAAAGTTGACTTGACTTGACTTGACTTGATTTCTCAATTTTAACCTCACATATTGAAATATTGATTCTGTCCCTTTGCTGAACACTGAAGGCAGAATCTCAACACAGATGTTGCACTTTACTTAAAAAGGTTGAGGGAATAACTTTTGTACTGTTACCAAGGAAACTTGCATGACACGTAGCGGAAACTCAACCCACTTTGGTTTTTGAATGTTTGAGAGAGAACAGCAAATTCTAAATAAGCGAACTCAGCCGCTTCTGTTTCTCCAAGCTATGAATGATACCACACATTAGGCAAAGAAACATGGACTTTCACCTGCTGCACTGGTTTATGCGGTTTATGTATTGCAACTGCCATCTATTGTGAACAGAGACATTGCTTTTCCTTATGTCAGACTAAATTTAATAAGGCTAACACAAGTCTTCAGTGTAGTGTTTTATGCTCCTCTTCCCGTAAACAGAGTAAAATAGTTGCTTAGAGTCATAAACCATTTCTTAAAGTATTATTTATCTAGTGACGGGCTGCTGAGCATGCATGCTTGTTTACTGCATTACACGTTTTCCCCATCTATATTATTTTATACTTTCCAACACAACAGCTATGCTGTCTTAAACTATACCTGTGCAGGTATATTGACTCATTTCTGGTGGCCTTTTTTCTTTTTTCACCCAAAACACTTGCTCATTTTAGATTTTAAAGAATCATTCACCCTTGTAAACCTAATATTAACTCCCAAATCAGTGCATGAACACAACCTGCCAACAGTGTGGTGACCTTGGTCCTCTTAAGGCAGTTTTCATATGTTTGTCATGTATGTGTCTCATGGAGGGTGACGGTCCAATGTACATTTAATCAACATCTGCTACTCTGAAATAAGCCAACTGGCCGAATCAGAGTCATTGCTGTGAAAAGCCAACTTGGCATGAGGGCGTAAATCATCCCAATTACACGCTGAAGACAGGATGTCTTTCCTAATTATGGAGATGGATTGGTAAAAGATTTCAAATTTCTACGGCCAGGGGAAAGATTTGTGTGACTGAAAATCTGTCCACCATGCCCTTTCAGTCTCCCTCTCCACGCCGAACAAATGTGGGATTCATATTCTCGTTCACACTTTTGGGGTCGGGTACAGTATGTGGCTTCTTCTTATAAAAATGTGGACGATGCATATGCAGTTTTTTATTTATCTGTTTGCGTAAATGAAGATTCAAGTTTAGTTATGTTTAATAAATTCAAGGGTTAACAGTTAAATCTTGAAATTAATATGTTGTTGCATAATACATGACATACTTTGTAAACTGTCTAGCGCATTACAAAACCCATACAAATGAGCCTCACCTCAGCTCCATGATACTTGTGACATTGCCAGATGGGTAGATACGGCGGATGTAGTTGAAATCTCCCACATACAGGCTTCCATCAATACCCCATGCCAGAGCCACCGGTGCCAAGAGCTTGTTGCCTTGGGCCTGCCCATTACAGCTGGGGCACGAGATGCTTCGACGCCGTCCATTCCCCATAACAGTGGAAATCACAGGGGGCTGGAGAGAGATAAACTGGTTCTCCCCACTCCCTTTGTAAAGTATGCCTGAAGGGGAAAAAAAGAACAAAAAAACCCAACAACACTAATTTACAGGATTGAAAATTTAGCCAGACAAATCCAGATAAAACAGAAATATAAAGTAGTTCAAATCTGCTAAAACAATGTATTTAAAGGAACTGTTCACCATTCTAGGTAACATGCTTGGTGTTAACTACAGAGCTGGAACTAAGAGGCAATTAGCTTGACATAAAGACTCACACTTACTTTAAATTAACTTTTAATATTATGTCTAATTAATAAAGAGAAAGAACAGTGGTGGCACTGTGTGTTTTTGTTACTTCAGCTTGCAGCATCTTTGCTAAGCTCACTAGACCTAACAAACACCGCACATTTCATAACGGTATAAACATAAAGAGAATGTGCAAAGATAATTTTCAAATTCATGATCTAAAGTACTCTGCATAAGCCATCAGAAAATTATGTTTCAGAACAAACTGCTGTTTATTTTTAAATGAGAGGTAACAAATTATAGTCCAAATGACTGGTTTATTTTATACTGCATAAAACTCAGGCAATCTGATTTAAATAGTTCAGGGAGTCAAGGCAGCACACGGGGAACTAGCCTTAATCATTGTTTTAACTGATATAACCTAATACTTCAATGCTGGGAAATGCTCTACAGCTGTTTTAGTGGGTTCCTTGAAACTCTCCGCAAAGCTGAAGTATACATTATGTAAAATAATTTTCTTTTAACTTAACAGGGATCCTGCTCTCCTCTAGTCACAAAGAGGCGGTAGACATAAATACAGTGCAGTGCACCACCCCCTAATAATAGTGCATTTCACTAAGGACTCACCGTATTTGGTGAGTCACTAAAGATTAATATTTTAACAAGAGGCAGCTATAACTGGCTTTTTAAAGGGTGCTGATATAGTGGGACTCTCTTCAAAGGGGAAAAAAACATCAAAGGGAAGAAGTGCATGCTGGAAGCACTTAATTATTCACATCCAGCAACTTGTGTGAATTCACACTGCCTCTGTCCTAATTAGTGGATCTATGACACCTCTGAATGGTCGCATGATGTCGTTCTCCCACAGCGCTGTACCATAAGCCATCGTAACCCTGGATGTATGGGAAATCAAGTATGCAGCCACGCTGCTTGTCCCTTCTCTGATTAGTTCCTTTCATTGATTTAATTGATTGAAGGACAAATTCAAATGAAGGCACGGTCTGGCGAGACTCTGACAGGACGATCTGACCAATCTGTCTTTTGTATCCGAAAGCATTATACATGAGCCTCTAACAAAGACAAATAGGTCCGTGGGAAGGCTTTACGTGTGACGCCATCAAACGCACGACCTTGGGACTTTAATTGAACTGTGATCCATGCGTCTGCTCACTGAATAAAGCACACAGTGTGATGAAAACACTCAGTGAACTGAAAGGTTTTGGCTGCACCCCGAATCAGAGCCACAAATAACAAATAAACTATGTAATCTGACTAGAATTTTAATGTCTGTTTGTGTAATAACTTCCTAACATTCCCAGAAAAGACAAAGACATTTTTAATATCTAAGATGTACCGCAGTGTGTAGGACGTAGATCAGCTGCAGCGGTACAGCTATTGAGCCAAAAATAAATAAATAAGTAAAGAAAAAGAAGAATGCTAAGGTCGTTTTGGCACGCCACTGTGGTCCTCTCTTATTTACACTTCCATCACACATTACTGTATACATAAGTCTTACCATAAGCTATAAGTCAGTGTAATGGAATGGATTAAATATACTTATCAATCATCCGCTACCCCCCAAACTATCACTTCACATACCATCGTATATCCTTTTGCTATGATTTTCTCACATACACAATGTCTGCCTCTAACTTAAGAGCAGATTAAGGTGCAGCTTTCTTCCCTCAAGGGCACTTGGTCATGACACATTACTGCTGATGATTGTTGCAAGGATCAAGCTTGTGAAGTCTCAGCTGGAGAGCTGCACTGATGGGAATTTGGCTTCTGACTGTCTACTGCCCCAGGCCGAATAAGGGGACTCCTACAGTGTCCAGACTAAAATGGCTTTAGAGTTCATAAGCATATGTCCATAAATATTTCATGCTTTTACTCTACTGTGCTCTGAGTTTGGAAGAAATACTGTAAATAAAAACTTTCTTAGAAATAAGTTCCCGCTCCTGAGACAAGGAGAGTATACAGTTTCTGCAGCAAGAAAACTTTGCTGAAGTGTAAAGACGAAAAGCGCTCCCTCGACAGATTTTGCAGAGGAGACTCAAAATATAAGTATGGCAGCAGAACGGCTCAGCCGTTAGGATTGTGTCTGCTCACTGATTAGTAAACGAATATGTGGAGGCGTGTTTCAAATTCTGGATAGAAGCTGGTGAAAGAGAAATCACTGTTTCACTTGGCAAAATGGGACAAAAAAAAAAGCTTTTTTAATTTTTTTTTTTAAAGTCTGAGAGTCTGTTATCTCTCTTGCTCCAAGATCACTCCAACACTCTTCCATCCAACAAGCAAATAACCATAATGTAATGTAACCGCATGTCACGCAGCATTTACCACATTACTAAACAGTCAGACACAGTTAGACTCCAGGATTAACACAGAATTTCCCAAATAATAGCAGAAACAGAGAAAACAATCAAAACTATGAATGTGTATAATGATAAATTATAGTGAATGAAAAGTGGAGAAACCATGAAGGCTATGTTCTCTTACAGAAAATAAAGTGGAAAAATAAGCAGAAGAAGAAGAGGAGTTATTACAGGAATATTTGAGCAAGGACCAGAATGTCATCTTTACAAACTTTGCCTTCTGCCCGTATATAGAAATTATAATTCTTCTCTACACACAATACTGTTCCACCTACAAACTGAATTGATTCTTTCTTTGGACTCATTATAGAAGGTAATAATTTGTTTGATAAAAGGCTCATTTGAGGCATGTAGTGGTAAAAAAAAATTCTTTAATGTCAACATCACAGCTTTCGAGATGATTAATGGTACAAATGTGAGGCCAAGCCTCTGTACCTGAAAGAAAAAAGAAAAGGAAAAAAAAGAAAGAAAATTGGAGCGCCCTTAGCAATGTCACCTTGGTGACACATAGAGAGTACAGAGATTCGTAGGGGAAGCGAGGGAGTGCGTCTTAATTGCACCCTGTCCTTTTCTACTCTCCTTTGCACAGTGTCATTCTCAGAGATAGCACCGAGGCTCCCACTGATCCTGATTGAGGCTAAAAGTGGGCAGGAAACATCTCGGTGCTTCAAATGCAGCATGTGCGTGAGCTGTACAGTAAGTATACTCAGAGATACTGAATTGCTGAACCCTGGCTGTGTCCAATAAGAATCAGCTATGTTACCCTAGATAGAGACAAACTGCAGATTGAGAGGAAGGGCTATCCACTTGTAACGAAGATAGGAGGGGCAGGAGGACATGACTAAAGCACAGACACCAGCAATTTGCCTTATCTAGTTTGACAGGCACTGGAGTGGAAGCAGAGACGGAGAGGGCTTTTTGCTTGGGTCTTTTGACACAAACGATGTGATAAAAAGTGCTCAGATGTTAGAAGTAGTGCAAAAATGAAGCAAGAGTCACAACAAAGACCGATAGCAAATGTCTGGAGCTAAACCGCTGTGCGGCTGCAGAGGACCACCACTTGCTAGCATGTTGGGTGAGGACATTAGTCAAGGTTTACAGCATTAAAGAATCAATACTGGAGCAGCAATGAAGGCAAACAGTGATATTTGGATTCATCTTCATGCTGACCGAGGATATCGAACTGCATTCCTTGCCCAAAAACCCACATGAGCTATAAATCTCAAATGTCAAAAAGTAGCTGAATGCGAGACTGAATAATTCAGTTTGTACTGAGAAAATTTAAGGGAATTCAAGGCAGAACTAGGTGCCGACTCACTACCTCTGTAAAAACAATTAATGTGAGCGCAAACATAGATATGTTTACAGATTGGCTTTTGACACTTTGATGTGAACCCTGCATAAACTAGCATGCCAAAGTCGCTAACAAAAACAATTCACAGGCTTACCAAGCACACCGTCTTTGGGGTGAGCTAATAGGATTGGAGCATGAAACCCTTTCGGCAAATTGATTGCTCCTGTCAGACAGGAATCAATGAGACAAAACAACACGAGTTTGCTATTTTTGAATCTTTTAAATTTAGTCAGTTTAAATATTTTCAGGGCGCCGTTGTAAAAGGACAAGTGAAAAGTGTGAAAAAGCCTCGGGGAGGCTGCAGCATTTACTGCATAAGAAAACACTCAACACCATCTGGTTCTTGTTTTATTTCTGTCATCACTGTTTCCATGTACAAAAATAAGCCCGCACATGATGATTTTTCATGCACAGTAACGTTTGATTTTCTGATAAATCCAGACACACGGTACAGCTCAATCTAATAAAGGATGCCGCATACATTAGCATATCACACATGCTGCACTTATCTGTTATCACAAATGCATCTCACAACAACTCCAACTGTGATGCTGCCACTCTGAAGGCTTTGGAGATGGGTGTGCTATAGTTTGAGACAGGTGGGATGAAACGCATTGCACCAGCAGCAGTCGAGCTAGAAGCATATTTCAGTGTTCTTTTGCACACTTCACAAACTTCAGGTTCCGGGTGGCTTGACAGATTGGGTTTCTATGTCTGTTCTTTTAATGTTCAACAAAGAAGCAGGACAAAGTACCATCAAGGATTGAACAAAGAAACTGCTTCTCTGACATGTTTTCCACAAACATTTCTGACAAAACACACATTCGCAATCTCTGACTTCTGAGTCGCCTGTTATATATATATGAAGAACACATGGATGATATTACTGTGCAAACCCACTGAGTAGCTGTGGGATGAATAGTTCTGTACCTGCCAGTTGTGGAGGCAGAAACGAGTTCACAAACATTTCACCTTACAGAAAGCCCTCCTCTGGTAGCCAAAATATCTGGTCACAAAAATAATCTGAGTGGTTCACTTAAAAGTTTGATGGATCCGGATAAAACGGCACAAGAAAGAACCAGATTTATACTTTAGTGCTGGGTGGTTGCAGAGGCTTTGTAAGGGGGCTCCAAAACTCATGTGAACCTCCTTACACAACACATCAAAGCTGTGGCGATACAGAGACCTTAAGAAATGTAACTGTTCAGCACATGCTGCATTTTTACATTTTCAAATTTAGCATTAAAATCACAGACACTCATAAAAACAACTGTTTCTTTTAATTCCCAAACAGCCACACAGATCTTTTAACTGTGTGCTGTTAAATCTATGATCATAATTTATAGGTTCAGCCTCACTATAGAGCTACTCAGAGTGTCTTATACACATTTTTTTATCATATTGACAAATTCATATTATTTTAAAATAGAGGTCGTGGCTCTTAGGATCCAAGCCTTTGAAGAATATTGAATGTAAAGCTTTGCATGTGATGGACGATAATACATTTTCATTGTAAAAACACTCAGTCTAATGCACATGATCTAAAGCATCAGTGACAGCCATTACTGACATTCTTTCAACATGATGGAACTCTATGATATATCTGAAAACCAACAAGTGGCCTGATAAAAGCTAAAAAAAGGGCTAAAAGTTTTTCTATGCTGTTATTAATTTTCGTTCTGCTCAAACAAAGCTCTGTAAAGAACAATTCATCATAAAAGTTCAATACTTACACCTGCTAGTGCAGAGTCTGACCTCTGAGTGGGCGATGTTTGTAGAGTGGTACCCATCACTAGCACAGTACGTGCTTACTGATGTTTTGAAGGGATTAATACTGATTAGTTTCACCCACCTAGCTGATGAGCATATATAATAAAAAAAAAAACCCTGTTCTGCACCAAAAGAATGTACATTTTATTGCAAAAGTGCAATTCATTTCCTCAAAGCAATTCTGTTTAGTTTAGGTAAAAGAAAGTGATAAAACCTTTACCAAATCTGTAACTTCCTTTCTGAGATGCACTTGTTGCTCGTGGCAAAACAAAGGAATCTTATATGAGTTTGTGCTCTGTTAACTATAAAGATCCATTTTTCAAGGGATTTTAAAAATGCTTCATTTTACTTCCAAATGAGCCAAGATCAGCTTTCTATGCCAAAAAAACCAAACAAAAATATAAAACCTATTCGAATGAAAACAAAATATGTATTCACCAACTCCACTCTGACAGTGTGAGACTACGGACTGACCTCGACTATTTTCGAGATGAAAAGGACACAAATTGTGTTGGACAACTGGAACAACGGTTGTGAGCCGAAGTGGGTTTAATGTCAAAACAGCAGTCTGGCAAACTGACAATGCACTCACTAGCCCGAGGCCCTGAGGCACACTTCCTATAATTGCAGTCATATTACTGCCTCCACAGTAGTAACATACTGAAACCCCTTAATAGTGTGCTGGCTGAAATCTCCAGATTATAGAGTGTGACCTCCTGGTACTGTAACCCAGCAGTGACTTTGCTGTAGGTATATTTGATAGTTTCATTATGTATGTTTCCCCTTTCTCATAACTGTGCAGCAGCTCGACAAAGACAAACTCATGTCCATTTATTGTACTTGCCGATTAAAGAGAATCTGATTGATGACAGAGCAAGAAATTAATTAAGTTTATTGAATTAATGCGAGAATTAAACATGACGCCTGTTCATCAAAAGTGTAAGCCTTCGTGAGCGCCAAAAGGCCGTCTTCTTCCTAAAATAGCTGAGTGGTGTAGAATCGTTGCAAGCCTTGCACCCTGGTGGCTTACTCGCTGATTTATTCAGTCATTACTGTGAATGATCGGCCCTTCAAAACTCTCCTCTATTATCTGCAGATGGGATGACGAACCATCTTTCATTTTGATTCAAGTATTTATTGCGGTGATTCGGGGTAAAGACCACCTGCCTGTAACCCAAAGAGGCTACCTATCTCTGCAGACACACATGCATATTGTATACATGTTTATTTCTTACCATTCTGAATGTCCAATATGTGGTGTTTGTCTAACATCCACCCGCCCATGTTGGAGGCATCCAGTTCATAGCCTTGTAACACCGCTGTCCTCTTTTCCCAGAGCACCACATCAAGACAGGACTCGTATTCATATCCCACTGACACTGAAAGTAATGACAGCAGATGCCTGTGGTGAGCAAGGTTACAACCTCCTTATAAGATACTTATAGCAGCAATGAGGCTTGTAGCTTATAAGACATTCAGTACATGTCGTCGCCATTTCTTGTATTTCCTGGTTCTGCCTTCTCTTTGGCTGTTTAATTTTCTCCAGCTGGGATGAGTTTAGAAGGCCCATGGGGTTTCTGTGTCTTGCCTGCACTGTTTGGAGTTTATGTATTCTCCTCTCATTTGTCTGTTTTATCTTGTGTAAATGCAAATAAACCACAATTCCAAATAATCAAAATATAAGGTGGCAAGAAATATTGAAATGATCAAAGTTCAGATGGAGCACATTTTAGGAAAAATCACAAATGCTGCAAAATTCTCTGAACTCTCAGTTCGTGTTGAGCTTTGAAAATTTTATCAGTAAACTGCGATGATGCAAGTGCTACTAGATGTAAGTCTGTACCCCACCAGTATATAAATAAGTATGTTCAGTTAACCAGTTATAATATAAAATAATCAAAATATTCTGCATGAAAAGATTCTGTCACTTTATTTTTTCATCAGTATTTCTGACTATTGACCCTTGGCTGTTTTTCCCCCTTTTTTTCCAGGCCTCTGCCTCAGAGGCAATATTTCAGTAAGTGCACAGCTGCTGAAATATCATACATGCAAAACAAAGAAGTCAGCAAAAGAGCAATGGCCTTCAAAAATGCAGCACAGGGGGATTTCAGGATTTCACACCACCTGCTAAATCTTTATTGCACATGATAACAAAAGCAGTCCCCAGCTAAATAACCCTCAATTTAAAAAAAGTAAAATCAATCTTTAAAAGTTCAACTAAGGTTCACTGCCTGAAGGTAGCACAAGTATCTGGCGGTGAACTTATGCTTACACAACATCTTCAGTAGGCAGCTTCACAGCAGGAACTCACCCACAGCCTCCGCCAGGCCAAAGACCTTCTGATTGTAGGCGTCTGTTTTATCCCAGATGAAAGTGTAAGAAAGGTCGGGGAAGGCAGGAAAAGACTTCTGGAACTGACGGCCCATGATGGCCACCATCAGGTGGACTTTCATCAGGCCAAAGGGGAGACGGTCCTGGGTCAGGAGCACCTTGAGGATGGGCTTGTAGCCAGCTGCCCTGGAGCTCAGGTAGACCAGGTTGAGGTCACTGCCTGGTATGGCCACTTGCTCATGAAGGACCTAAGATTTAATTAGCAGTCAGACCAGTGCCAAAGCCACAGCATGGAGTAGACTTAAGTAACAGAGTTAATAGGAGCAACAAACGTATGTATTTAATGACAATAAGTTCAAATGCAGGATAACATACATACAATTTATTATCCAGGTCACATTAAAACGAATTTCATCTCAGAAAAACCTTGTTTGTTGCTAGAAATACATACATTTTATTCTAAGCAGTCAAACATTATGAACTTTTTAGGAAGCCAAACTATTTAAAGAAGAGTTTTTACTTATGCCAGCCACAAACTGCAATCTTCTAAATGCAAATTGAGCTCCACAGGCAGTAAATGAATTCTTCATTATTAAAAGTCTCAGGGAAAAAAAAATATTTGAACATCTCAACTAATAATTGACAGAAGTCATTCTTATTTTTTTCGTTTTCGTCCTGGTTGCCTCACATACCGACACTATACTTATGTTGAAGCATGTCCAATGATTTTGATTTCATCCCTCTGATGTAACACAGACAGAATTTGTTCCAAACAGTAAAAACAGCAAAAGCTGCAAAGTCAACTTCTACATTTAGGGATTTACAACATAGATTTGGGCCAAATGGAAACAAACCAAATCCTGAGGCATGTAACCTCCATGCAATGTACCCTTAGAATTTATCAGTGTTGCTATGAGACAATTTATGGCTTAGTGGAGATGCCTCGGTTCAATCAAAGCCCAAAGGCATCGTGTAAGGCAAATCTGTTTTAAAAAAGAGTTTAAAAAACGCAGTTTAAAAAAGGGAAGAAAGCCATGGTGAAAGGAAGATAACAGCATTATTGTTACTCTGTGCTTGTGTATTTTCAGCATTGCTGTCTGTAATACTGGACTCAAACACAGGTCATTCAAAACAATGCGTCATACCAATAAATCTAGGACTGACCACCATCCAATGCCCCTCTATGACATGGATCTCACCTGGGTTTCTGGGATGATAGGACTGTCCTCTGGGGAGGTCTTGTAAAGAGTGGAAAGGGGTGTGGCCAGGATGACGGGGTTGGGCCTGACTAGGCCCGTCAGGTAACAGCTGGGGATGTCGTTCTCTTCCCGCTTCATCACCACCGTGTCCATCACATGAAAGACGTTCCAGGGCAGCCACACTGTTCGGTGCAATGTGGGGAAGGGAGCTCGTTCGTAGCTCAGCGTCAGTGATGCTCCACCGTTGGCCAAGAGGTCAAACCTTCGAATGTTGGAAGGAAATAGAAGCGTACGAATTTTAATGCTTAAATAGAAACAGCAACTGAATAACCTGCACTTATTATGTAAAAATACTGAAATCATCTTCTGCAGTAAAATCTTTAGAGGTTTCTTTTACATCTTTGAACTTAATTTTCATTATTTTGACTCTCATTTCCATTCGTTACAATAGAACTATATACTATACATGTTTCTTAGCTGTCAAAAAGACAACCATTAAACATGATACGTTGAAAACAAGTCAAATACTTCATCATAACATCCAAACACCTTTATTTTTTATGTAAAGCCAAAAGAATATTTGCAATAATCAGTTATTTTACCAAAGGAATCGAGACTAAGTAACTGACCTTTCATTAGCAGCATTAGCACATTTCCAGATTTAATCACCACCATCGCCTTGGATTTGTTTTTTTATTAATGACTAATGATGGCGAAAACTTAGACTGATATAATTTTGAAATGTCTCCTCAAGTTTAAAGTAGCAAAGTAAATATTTATGTTAAGGCTGATAATCCCTTTTTCAAAGGCAGTTTTCCCTATCAAAGTGATCCCTCTGTTCAGTCTCCATATAATATTATTATTCACTGAATCTAATTTATGACTTCTGTTCACTCAGCGTGGTGTCAGAAGACACTTTATGGTTGAATTTGGTTCAGAGTTCTGGGAGTTTTCACTGGTGAACTGGTTTAATTAGTACAACATTACTCAGGGAAAAGTTACTGGTTTGGAAATGAAGGGCGAGTCTTTGAAGTGCTGCTCTATATATTCAGCGTGCTCCACTACCCAGGGGGTAAAGCATCTGCGTAGTGACATTGTATGTATCCACATCCACAAAGGCACACACACACACACGGAGATTTGAATACTCGCACATCTCATGTACGCACCCGGACCCGTGCACACGCACACGCAGCGACAACCAAGCTGTGCAGCTGACCTAAAACAGCTTCCTTCTCAAGCTCTTTCCACTTTGGGCAGTGGGGAGCTCACAGCTGCAAGAGGCCAGGCTTTGATGCTGCCCCCCCCCCCCCCCCCCTTCTTAACACACTGAGCGGATCTGTTGGCTAACCAAGTGTGATTATCCCCGACCATTTATCACGCTCCTTGTCAGAAGAGTTACAGGGCGGAATATCTGAAGAAATCAGCTAATCCTCGGCTATCTGGGGACCCAAGGATTGTGATTCATAACAACAGCTGTACAATTCTCTGCCACTCAATAAGCCTTTTATTCCACATTGGCAGCACATAAACATGGTTTCTATCTGTTGAATTCGAACGAAGGCTCGATTCATAATCTCTGACGACCATGTGCGAAATGAAGCTCCTACCTGAGCTGAACGCTCGCTGTAAAATGTGTGACATACGTTTGTCTTGTATGTATTTGCACTCCCATTATTAATAGCCAGTCTGTGGTAATAGCACGAGAAGGTCAGGCAGTAATCCCATGTTTTACTACACTGTGGGCAGATTGATTCTACCCTTGCTGATTCAATGCATTTTAAACAGCCTGGTTCAAAATGGCCTCCACCACTGTGACATTTGCATGAGGAATTGTTCTAGGGCACAATGTGCTGCTGTTTCGATTTGTTTTGAGCACATTTTGGATAACTGCCAGGACAATTCCTCCTCTGCTGGACAGCCTTTTTTTCTTGGATTTTTCCACACGAGTCTGGGGACAGCAGGACATGCTACAAATATATTTTCGCCAGGGCAAAGGTTAAAACCCAAGACTGAGCTGGCTGGGTGTCTGCTTGTACACTTGTTGATCGTTGTGTAAAGATGACTGTGTTTTCCGTTGTATGCCCCTAATGATGCACGTGAGCAGGGGAAACTAACTTACATGCCATCTTGCCGTGTGATAGTATAGCCGTACTCTGAGTAGTGCAGAAAAGACACGTTGACTCCAATCAGCGGTGTCCCATCTCCCGTTAGGACCTGACCCCGGATGACTGATGCCAGGCTGTGAGGGCAAACAAACACAGAAAGAGCTGAGTAAACAAACAATGCCAGCCGGTGTCAACAAGCATCCACCGCATCAGCACTGCTCACAACTGTCATCCCCTTGCCCGAGGCATGAGCTAAGAGGTATGACTTACTGATTGTTAAGAACACACACACGTCAGTGGTCGTTACTCATGAAAACGGCACCTAACAGAGCCACTCTCTGTGTCTGTTTACTGCTTTTAAGGACCCATAAATCAGTCGGTTGAGGGCTTCTTGTTAAGATTTTGCAGCGTCTTGCACTCGTATTGCAGCATTTATATTCCACAAGAATGCAAATATAGATTTTTTTCATGCATTTAATGCGCAATATAAAAATAGGTGCTGTTATGACAAGACACAACTGAACACACTACGTATAGCTGTAAGGGCATTTCAATTTGTGAGGCCATTGCAGAAAACTGTGGGAATAAAGTGTAAACACACAGCATCTTCTCTAGCCAACAACATTCACAGTTAAATTATCAGTCTCCTCAGTAAAGTCAACTCGGTAAATGAAGTGTACAATACACCCAGCAGTGAGGCTATCAAATGAGATTCACGAGTGAAATATTCACAGTATTGTTATCTGACCTTGCTGAATTTGGAATTTCCCCTAAATTGTATTTGAAGAGGGTGTGATCCAAGTGTGATTATTCCAGCAAGTGCTGTTGCTTCTGAAAAAGAGCCTTTTGTCAGTGTCATACTGAAGTCTTGCGTTCGCTAGCGTGATAAATGTCTGTAGTAATACTTGTGATGAAAGATAATATATCAACAAGAATTGTGTTGGAATGAGCTCTTCAGCTCAGTTACAGACATCCTCTTGATGTGAGAAGTTGCAAAGCCAGGCAAGTGACGTGTCAAAAGGCACTTTATAGGAATTCAGAACAACAAAATTCAATGCTCGAGGCAAACTGTCACAAATGGAAAAAAATGAAGGGTTTTGAAAAAGAAAAGCAGTTCTACAACACAACAGAATCGCCACAGCGATTTTTTACAAGGTGAAGCCATAAGTACTCTAGATGTGAAAGGAAAAATGCAGTTGGAATACAGAACACATACAGTGTTAGGCAGTGACGAGTCAAAAGCGGAGGCTTTTGCTCATTTAAAGTCTGTGGGCAACAATGTGTGTATACGTTTGGTTCAAAAAGAAGAAAAGAGAATTTTTGAACACACTACGTCTATGTTTCCAACACAACAATGTGTTGGAAACATAAATCTGTCACCAGATGTTCACATATGGTGGCAGATTTATAATTTATGTAGTTCACCCTCTACCGCTGGTCAAACTGTAATGTTACTGGAGCAAATGGCAGCGGCAGTGGTGGTTATAGTGTTGGGTGGGGATGGGGGGTTAAATGCTTCACTTTAGGGTACCTCTGTGGTAGTTAGTCTGGCATGGGGGAGCATTACTCATTTAGTTTCCCCAACTCAGATTTTCCCTGCTGGTAAATGGATTTGCTTCTGGTCAATAGGTTCAGCACCTCTAGCAGTTCATTCCCTGTTTTCCCCTAAAAAAAAGGCATTTTCTTGTGCATTTCTGCTTTGTAAATCACAAACACGGAATATTCATACATAATTTAAAGCATCAGATATCCTCATCCTCTGCCATTATTCATCACGACTGCTGGGCCTGCAGGTAGAACTTGTCAAACACTAATCTTTATTTTTATATTCTTAAGTGCGAAGCGATTTGTTAAGGTAGTCCTCTGTTTGAAGGTACAGTTAAAGGGAAAGACAAAACTATATTTCTCCATCAACATTTAGCTGTTCCAATTTCTCAGCCGTGGAGCAGAATTTTAAAAGCGTTCCCTCTGCATTTTTCACCGGTGGGCAAAAAATGTTCTATTTTGCCACTTTATCTCCGGGTCATTACGTATATGAGAGTGAGAGCGTGTGTGCGAGAGAGAGCGAGAAAGAAAGATGATCAACAGCTTTAGCCTCTCATTTCCCTCCCGCTTCATGTCTGGTACAACCATCTCCCATCGTTTATTTACTGGCTCAAAGAACAAGGCCACTTAAGAGCCACAGCGAAGGTTCCCTCTTCCTTCCCTGTGACTCTATTAATCTTTTGAGAGGCAGACGGATGATACAAGAACTGAACCACCAAACAAACGCAAAGTCGCACCACCTGCTGAAACCCCAGAAATGAATCATATAATTCATGCATTCTTATCTGTCATTGTGCCAGACTGGCGGTAGAAAAACAACGTCTCAAAACCCAGCGGGAGACTTGTGTGGGGACATGTGATATGGCTGGGGAACTATTGTGCAGGGGAGAGGGTTGGGGGGATGGGGGGGGGGCACTACACCACAACACATGTTTTATTCTCTGTGCTATACGAGGGACAACTTTACTGCTGAGTTCTGAAACCTGACCACACACTGAAATCGGCTGCCTTTCTCTGGGCTAACACAATGGCTTCTTAAAAATAGAAGGACATGAATGACCTCTAGCTGTGTCTCATTTCTCTACCTTTAAACATCAGATACTCTACGGCTTGGCATAACAGTCACTACCGTCGCTGAAAGTCTTCTCTTCTGGCATTGTTCCAGTGCTTCAGAGACTCTCATAATGTATACTCTGCAAAGGCAGTGGATAAATTATTCACGCTATAACCTCAAATGAATTAAAAAACAAAAAGGGGTCTCCAAACAAACCCTGTCACTACTAAATTCTACTTCATTATATGACTCTTTCAAAATGTACTTCATGTATGCAGTATTTGCCATGTAGCGATAAGATTTAAAAAAAGGTAATTAATTTTGTAAAATTTAGGACTACGCATGTTTGCAGAGCTCCTAAAACACTGTTTTTGACTATAAAACTAACTTCTATGAGGAGATAAAAAGGCAAATGAATATTTTGAGCAAGAGAGCTAATGCCACTGCCAGACATGAAATCGACATTAAGCTGAAGACAATGAGGATGAGGATTACTGAGAACCCGGCTGTGGGGAATTGCCTCATTCTATATTTTCAGTAAAGCATGCTATTTACATAAGGATTACTTTAAACTATTGGCGGAAATATTCCCAAAGCCTTCTGCACACAGTTTGGCAATCATTTTCCTCTCCATCAGTCACAAAACAAACTCTTCTTGTGATTCTGAACAGATGTGGGAATGCACCGAAGTTTACATGAAAAATATAACAGTCTCTTCAGTTTGCACAGAGATATTGTACAGTACTTTAATCATGAGGTAAGGTCTTGTTGCTCTTTACATCAAACTTTTCAGTCATACAAAAACCACTAAAAATCAAATTCATGCAACGAGCTCAAGAAAAAGACGTAGGCATAGTGCAAGGTGTCACAATGAATAAAAGGAGTCCTGAGAAACACAAAAAGTTTCAGCTTTTATGCCCATCAGTGTCAAAATGTCTCAGAAGCACAATAAATCTGTGTGGGTAGAATGTGGGGTAAATATATCTAGTGGTGCATGTCAAAGAGTCAAAATCCAAAAGACTAAACTTCTTGAGGAATGTGAGGAAAAAAAATAAAATAATAATAAAACAAAAGAATAGTTTTTGAGCAGCTTTGCGAGGTTACACTAAACATTTCTGTGTGCAGTTTTTGTTTCTGTGCGTCCAGAGACCTGAGCAGTGTTTGGTTAATTGGTGATTACCCAATTAACACACTGATTGTCTGTCCAGGGCGTACCATGCCTCTCACCGTATGACAGATGGGCTAGGCTCTAGCCCCGCCCCCATGACCCTGAAGTGGATAAGCAGAGGAGAATGTAGAAAACGGGTATAACTGTGATGCTGTTTTTCAGGGTCAAAGTGATGTCCATTTTACATTCTCCAGGTTAAAATGACTGCCTGCACAAAATTTCATGACAGTGTATCATAGTTGGTAGCAGTGAGCAGCCAAACAACTGACAAATCTGTCTTTCACCGTGGCTAATAATTACAGGAAACTTTCTGCAATCCTGTACCTTCTTATAAAACAGAAATGTCACCTTTATGAGTTATGAACTAAAGAAGTGACTCATTGTCATCAAAGTGGTCATCATGTACAACATTGCAACAACAGGATTTTTCTAATTTTTTCAGTCAGTAATAACTTGACAAAATTATCCGTGTTTGATGTTTTTTGATGGAAGAACAGATTTAAATGAGAAAGCGTTCTATCAGGTCTCTGTTATACAAACTGTGTGTGACGGGCAGCTCACTGATGCAAAAATTAAATTATGCTGTACTTTCCTTTTTCAATTTGGAAAATCACATGGTCCTGTTATCTGGGTTTAAGCAGTCTAATCCTTATGTTTTTATAGTCATAAGGGCTGATTTTAACAGGGAGCAAGCTTATTCCTGAACCACTTAATCCCAATTTGTAGAATAAATAAATAAAACCGTGTGGCAACCAAGCGACTGTAAACAGGCTTGTCACTTTGACTGCAAAGACAAAGATGTGAGATCCTACGACATTTTCGAGGGGCTGCACAGGTGTGCCTCTCTACCGGTAATGAGACAGCAAACAGCTAACTGGATCCAAATAATTAAAAAGCTGTCAGTAACTCATTAAGCTGCTTACCTGCTGTTGAAAGGGTTATCCCTGGGTATCACGTGACTGCCACTGGGGCCGATCAAAAAACTGACGCGTTCATAAAAGCTCTTAGAAGAAGACTGGGCGACTGAACTCTGGCTCTGGCTTGCGATGGCAGCTGGGTCAGGTGAGCCACGACAGTAGGTCTGACCCTGGCAGGCAATCTGAGTGCAGCAGTCTGGATCCATGCAGTCGATGAGCCCGTCTGGAAAACAGGAGGGGCGGTCAAGACAGGGAGGAAAAGCTCGGTTGACCTGGATATGTTTGGGTTTGACGAAGGAAAACATAAGCATCTCTATTACTGTGTTCACCTCTGATACACAAAGATGACTTCTTACATGAACTTAAGTTCATTAAAGCACCGACAGAGATCCTGCACTGACACAGAGTGTGAAGTGTCTGTCGCCACACGCGAACCTCAAAAGTTCTGGGGTGTTGATTAGGCCAAGGAGAAGTTCATTAGAAATCCAGCTTGCAGAGTTTTAATATATAGTGCCAACAAGTCTTTATAATTGATCTACTGTATATTTTAAAGCATGCTGTTTAACAATCTGCTCTGCCTCTACATTAGCATATTCTTTCCAGTGATGTTTTATGTATGATTGATTTGTTTTGTTTGTTTGCAATGTCACCGAGGAGCCACATCAAAGCCAGTTTTCTGTCTGGTGCAATAAGAGATACGCACCAGTTTTTTTTCCAAGGCTAAAAAGACAATTTGTATGAAGCTTTTACTTCTTCCTACCTCCCTCGTTATCCTTGCCATCTGAACAGAGCGTTTCGGTCGCTACATCGCATCCCAGCCCTCTCCATCCTGACTGGCAGATGCAGTGCCAGACGTTTTGATCCAGGACGCACCTCCCATTGTTGTTGCACAGCCCGGGGCAGCCGTCTGTCAACACATCACGTATATGTCAAACAGCCAAACGCATCAGGACGAGGAAATTAGGATGAGAAGGCGAGGAAGGGGTGAGAAGACAAGAGCGAAAGGGGCTTTTAGAGTGGACGGAGGAGAAGGAGGGACAAAAATGATTAAAAAAAAGAAGAAAAAAGACAGTAATAAGTGAACGTACGGTACAATACACCTCCAACAGGACTGGGGATGGGGGGCAGGGGAGGTGGGGAGTTGTGAGGCGTTACGGTCGTTTCACATGAGTTTTACTATAATGTGCAACCACAGCGTAAAGGGAAATGCATGGGATAAAAGGACAACAAACCATCTCAGTTGTTTACTTACTGTTGAAAAGCCAGTGGGAGATGCTGCGAATGCTTGTTGAGTCAAATGCTCACAGCAGTGATTTTGTGTTTAAATCAAAGTCTGGATGGCTCTTTTTGAAGTAGCATCTTTTAAGGTTACATGGATCCTCACACTGTGATTTTTAAATGAACTGCAGTCTCTTAATGTCAATTCCCCAACAATTTTCTTGTTTATATGTGAATCAGAATTTCAAGGATCTTGCTCTTCTTCTTCTTTTATTTTAGTTAAAAGTTGCACAAATCCCATTTAAGAAGCTCGAAACACTGTCTTGGAAGTTCATTGCTTTTTCTTTTTTTTTTTGCCTGAATATAATTAAAGCAGGAGTAGTACATTGCAGATGTTTGAAGCACTCATGTGAAGTAACAGCAACATCAAAGGGAAGAGGAAGTGTATGTAAATAGCAGGGAGAAGAGTGAGAAGAGGAGGGAGGGTCTAGAGTCTCCACATTTACAGAAAACAGTGCACTTGCTGCCAGATCGCATTCCTTTTAGTGGAGGGTGAAGACAGGGAGCCCAAACATGACTAAACCACACCAGTTCAGGGCGTTTAATCTGGCAGACACAGGGAATTAAGACAGGGAGGAGAAGGGACCGTGGAGTCTGGTGTGAGACTGGTAAGGACGGACAGGAAATGAGGGGACATATCGAGGGGAGCAGGATCACAGCAGAAACATTATGATCGACTTGGACATAAAACAGGTGTATATACGCCGTGCTAGGAAAGACAAAGAGCAGGGAGGGATTGTTCGTGACAATCTCCCTTGGGGGGGTAGTGGTTCAATTTACCTTTATATCCTATCTTGACTGCTCCTATTACACAACCGAGGAAAGGGAAACATTTGGAAAAGAAAATTACTTATCGCTGTGGTGGCAGAGAGCTAAGACTGACAAACACATTTACTTATTGTAACTTACAGGGAGTACAAAAAGTGGAAACCGTGGTTGGCATAAAGCTGATGTACCTGCCAACTTGGTTTAAATATTTGGAAAAGAAGCTTTGCAGGTAGTTTTCCCGAAGATTATTGCTGTCCTCCCCACGTGTTAGCTGCTGCTCTAATTTCAATCTCTCTCCTCTGAATGTATCACAGTGGTTATGGTGATTGAGCCGAATAGCTAATATTAAGCATGAGTGACAGGATGTTATTGATATTACTGAAAGAGAGGGAAGCAGTGAGCTCACCCATTGCTAACACAGTTCACATTTTTAAGCAAAATAAAGGTGTTCAGCTGGCTCAGAAAAAAATATCTAGAGTGAAGTGTATAATTTTCAAGTGTAAAGTGTTTTTTTTTTTTTGTTTTGTTACCTGATACTCTTGAATCCAGGGCTAATACATGTAAGCCAAGACGGAGTTGCAAAGAGACAGACAGGCAGGCACACAAACATAAAATAGAAAAGAGAATGGACATAAGAAAAAGTTAGTTAAAGATATGTAAATAGGGGGGAAAACTGACAAGTAGGACATTTATGTAAGAGAAGAAGAAGAAAGAGAAGCAGCATATTTAGAGGGATGGATCCACAGTTTTGCTACATCAAGAGGAAACATCTAGCATTTAAAAAGTGAGTGTAGATGTTAATTAAAGCACTAAGTGATTAATCAGAATTATAGATGCCGATAATGATTTGTATTCTGTCTACAGGAAGCAACATAAAAGAATTCGGCAATATGTTCCCAGTGAAATATTCATTTTAAAACTCTCCAGCTGATTTACTTTGCCATAGAAAGATGGTCTAAAATAACGGCGAGCGCACTGTTTCTCTTTATATCTGTGTGTTATAACACTCTTTGTTGTCAGAGTGTATGAGCCAGTTTCATCTGGGTCTGCTTCAAAACATTTTACTGTCTGCTTGTCAGGAGTATAGGCTCGGCCTCATTCCAATATGAATGCATCATGAAGCAGAATACTATACTTTTTTTCCCCCATCAGCTCTCCTTCAGCGATTTTAACAACAGCGTGCCAACGAACCAGCAGCACACAAAGACAAATCAAAAACACCTTAGCGGAAAACTGCAGTACTGAGAAAGCAGCGACAATGGGTTAAGCCTTGCATATGAAACAGGATCTAGATCCATGTGACAATACAATGGCCAAGGAAGTCCTCTATTCAGACTCTGACCATGTTATGTGATTAAAAGACGCTTTGTGCAAATGGCAGTTATTCAGGGTTTGAAAGACAAAATAGGCTCCCAGTCGTCCAAGAAAAGGTAACGCACTGCCTATTCATTGACCCTGCATCCAAAGCAAGGAGTTACTTTCCTGCTGGGAACCTTAAACTGAAGGAAGGAAAGAAAGCGAAAATGGATGATGCACAGTCGGCGCTTAGGAGGGAAAGATTAATAAGATCAGGAATGTGACCCCTCCAACAACTCCCTCACTGCAATCTCGTCTCCCCTTGGAGATGGATATGCGCTGTGGACAGCGGGATTGCTGATGAGAGAACTTGTAAATACATAATTAGGGTTCAAGAGTTTGGAGTGCTAGATCTTTGTTTCAGAGAGAATGTGTCGGCATTGAGAGGTTGGAAATTACACTTGGGGGAATGCTGCTTGAAGCGGCGGGTCAAGGTTTAACTACAGGACCTTTGACAAAGGGTAAGGTGTGAAGGAAGCTTGAGTTAAAGGTCAATAGGAAGTGACATCTTAGAACTCATTATCCTCATTAATGCCAGCTGAAGCACTGCCATTTCAGGAAAATGATATTCCAAAGAGGCCTACCCGTGGCTTTTTGGCTCCCTAAATACCTGCCCTTGACTCACTAAAAGAGGCGTCACTTCAGCAGGCGAAAGGTTGAATATCTAAACCGATGCTCTAAATTACAAAGTTAATTGTAATACGGCGTCGCAAGAAGATTTTTTTTCTTCTCTCTAAAGAGACGAGATAACATCTGTGCGTAAGATCCCGGCGCTTCTTTTTTTAAACTTGGAAAATGTTTCGTTACATCTTGATTTAAAAGCAAAACTGGCAACCTTGTAACAGAAATTCATTTTGTCAAGTTTCTCTCTGTTTCCAAGGTTTAATTCTAGTTTTAATCCACCTCCAGTACATTTATACTCACCACAATATTTGACAGCAGGTAAAAGACAAATAGATTTGTTGAACAGAAGCTGGTGGCCAAAAGGATCAGCAGCCAACAAAATTTTTTTTAAAATAAATAATAAAATTCATCAAATTAATAACAATGAACGGAATGAATACATTGAAAAATGGTGCTATTATGTTCAGTATAGTCACCGAAGCTAGTGGGGGTGGAAGCACTCAAAGCTTTTACTGAAAAAGCAGCAAGACCGTGTAAATAGAGTCACTCTGAAGGAAAATCTGACACTAAAATGCTCAGTAATTATTGTAAAAGTGTTTATACCATAAAATTTGGATTATTCTCCAGCACCTAAATATTTACACGAGAAGTGCTTTGTTATTGCATCTGGTTAGTTATTGAGACAAAAAGGTCTTATATAGTTTCAAAAATGCGACAGGTTTGATAAACTGATGTTAAAAATCCGTAATAAACATGTAGCAGAGTAAATCTTTTTGAGTTACCCTCCAACGCTGACTGTGTCTGACAGACATTTAGAAGAAATGTTATAAGACACAGAAATGTTTAGAAGATATATAAATATATAAATAAACATTAAAAAAAAAGGAAGATAAGGATAAAGATCATGGATACAGTGTTTGGTTCAGTGATCTCTGAAAATTGGATTGCAAGACGCAGTTGTTTACCTCTAAGCTCTGTGAATATCATCAAAAACTACTCATCACTTGCCATGCTAAGGTAGTTGTATTGAAAAGGTAAGCAGCGACAGCAGTACCACAATCTGTGCCTGATGCTTGAAGCTGCGCTGAAAATACTGACATTCACACTCCAGAGCTGCCCTTTTAAATCTGCCCATAAATGAATTTCCTCTGCAGTTTGTGCCCTTCTGTCAAGGGTGTGTAGGTGTACGTTACTGTATGTGTCACCATGGCTCACCGATGGTGCAGTGTTCACCCGTCCAGCCCTGGTGGCAGTCACACTTGCCCTCTCGGCAGACTCCGTGGTCGATGCAGCGTGGGTGACAGTCCCTCTGCTCACATTCTGGTCCTGTCCAGCCTTCCTCGCAGTGACACACACCACTTATGCAGGAGCCGTGGGGGCCACAGTCCACCACACACACCTCTGTCGCAAAACAAAGAGCCATGGAGACATGTAGCTTCTGTTCCTTGAAAAGTCCTTTTTCCCCCTCCCTTCTAGACTCGTGTATTTTTGTATGCTGAATAGATGCATCTGCCAACGCAGAAAAAAAACGCTCTGATGTTTGCTAAGTGTGAGCTTCCTCAGTTAAAGTGGGCCAATAAGTTTAACTGTAAACAAGACATAAAAACCGTGCAAGAAAAATCCCGACACTGCAAGGCAACTACTTCAATGTCTGACACTATTTCATCTAAAGAGTCAAAATTACTGCTATCTGTTAAAAGAATGTTTAAGACGCATCGTTATACATGGGAAATGTCAGGCCTTTGCTGCTTTCTTGTGCGATATGGATCTCAGTGGACTTGTTGTGGAAACAATTCTTTTTAAAAAGAGTGTAGACTGGAATGCACGACAGACATAAAAAAAAGAATAATTTGCATAGAAAAAATGTCCTTTTAAGTTTTATCCTGCTGCTACTTTACCAAAATGCAGACTGAGTGGTAAGAAAAAATAATATTTCTTCATCTACAATTTATCATATTAATCTTGACATATGACATGATCACTTTTATGGATCCAGGTGAAAATCCTATGTTTCCCATGTAGCCTTTAAACGACTGTACACTGCAATATGCACGGGGTGTACTGAAACTAGTTCAAATGCACACTGAAGAAATGAAAAATTAAAGGTTATAACATTCAAATATTCTGTATGTCCCATTGGAGCACTCGTGTTGGCCACACCTCCCACATTCCTTTCGCCTCTCAGCAAGGTGCAGACAAACAAAGAAACAAAGAAACAAAGAAAAAGCTCTGAAAACATAAGATTCAGCCATTTGTTTGCACCATTTTGAATCTCTGAGTTCGGTATTTGGGGAGTTGCCATGTTGTAGTCTGGAGCCAGACGAAAGGGTAGAGTGCCAAGTTATCAGCTAAGGCTAGCAGGGTGCATTCATACACTATATGGATGCATCTCACAGATAAGTACCTGCTAATTAGCACCAACATAAATAATAACATGCCATCTGTCGTAAGGGCGAGTGGAAGCAAGTGGATGGATGGATAAATAATGCTAGAAATTCACTGATTGACAAAAAAACAAAGAAATACGAAGAGAAAAAAAACAGCGAGACCTCTAGCACGATCTTAAATAACTGTCCACAAAAAACGTAAAATTTGTAACATAATTAAATTTAAAATGTGCTAAAAGGATCAAACACTACAAACATGGAGGATAGCTCCAGTTCAGTGACTCAAATTAGCCGTCTGTCAAACCACCACCTGTCTTTCAGAGAAGCCCCTCTCGCTTGTTAAGCAGTGCTGTATCAATCATGTTTCGTGGTCCAAGATCCTGCTGCATCCACAGAGGCTGCAGTCTTTTTAATGTGTCGTAATGCTGTTTTATTTAATAGAAAGAATCATTTTCTATGACTATGTGGATGCTTCAGAAAAAAATCAGGGCCGTTTCACACAAAAAGCGACATGCTGTGCGCCGACCGCTAGGTTGACCAAGTCGGAAATTATGGTTGCACTGGCTGCTGCGCTATGCCTGTAATATGGAATTTCTGTCTATTACAGAGCCTGCTCTGGTCATTCTGTGTTTCTATTGGTTGTGTGAATGTTTGACATACTGTACTGCTGTCAAAAGTCAACCATAGCAGGTGCTCTTCGACTATCCTGCGCTTCACCGTTGATATTAAGCTTTGGATCATGACTTTTTCCACAGTAATTCAAACAACACATCAATATATTCAAAACCATCCTCGTGTTGTGGATGTGATCTTAGACGTTCTATTAACGGTTTTTTGAGGTTTTTTCTCTGTTTTCAGCATTTTTCTTGCTTCATGTTTGGCTTTGCCCGTTTACCCTCAACAAAACCTTTTACTAAGGGAAAAAATTATTAATTATATATTATTTATCATTTGATTCTAAGTCAGGTAACCCACCTTTACTAACTCTTCAAATGTCGTTGTTATTTATTTTTGCATTTCTGTTTATGTCCATAATGATAGAAAAGCCATTTTTGTTGTTGTTTTTTCCCCGAAATACTTCAATCAGAAAATATTCTATCATCTTTAGCGGGAAACTAAAGAGCTAACTTCTTGCAAAGTTCCAACTCCACTAAACTTTGTAAATCCTGTTTTCATAGCTTCTTGGATGTTAAACTTTGTTGAAAAACCTGGGAGAACAGCCACACTGATTATTTTGTTGGAGCTGAAAGAATTCAGACTGTTTTTAACTTTTACCCGCCCCTGAGTGTTTGATTTTGGGAACCAAAGGAGTCTTTGGACCTGGAAATGACGTCAGACTTAACCAGCAGATAATACATAGAAAAATAATCCCATAAAATAAACTTCTTTCTTTTGGACCAGGCTGTAAACCTGCTTTTCTTCTTCTCTCAAGTTTGGCCTTTTAACACGGAAGTCTATGAAGGTTTATCTGCTTTCCGAGCCCAAAACAAGTTGCATTTGGAAGAAATGGGCACCTTGGACTTTTCTCTTTTTTTCCCCTTAACCCGAGAAGTTGCTTGTGCTACTTCTTTAGATAGCAAAGTGTATAAAATAATCACTTATAGACTCTTTATAGGTATATAAAAATAAGCACTTGGTCTTCTTATTAATAACGTATGACTCATTCGACATCTAGCTGATAGGAAATTTATTTCTCAATAACATCTTTCTCCCATTTTCAGTAAAACTTTATTTATTTATTTTTTTTGCCTGTCCCATTTGGTTCTTTAGCCATCAGAATTGTTGTCTGAAGACCAACAAGGATACCCAATGGATTTACTTTGCCAAATGGATCATCGTGGCATTGCCGTATTGGTCCATTTGATCGACCTTTGTTTTTATTATTTATTTTATTTTATTTTCAGTTGTTACAGACGGAACAGACACGAGTGAGGGATAGGAAAGGGAGAAAGAAAGAGGACGGAAAAGAAAAACAGAAGGGTCATTTTCAGTAAAACTAATGTTCATGACAGTATCGTAATAAAAGGACATTTCTTTCCAGCACGCGCACAATCAACAGTTAATTTCTTGCTTTTGCTGTAGCTCCTGTAACTATTTTTTTAAAATTCTAATTATTTCACAAACTGTTTTTTTTTTTACAAGTGTGGTTACCATCAAATGAAACAAAGCCTGTCATCACCATAAAAGCATTGAACAATGAAACACTGCAATTACTGTGTATCCAAAAACTTCCAAAACAACCACTTTTAAGGTTTTACATATTACGAACACTCATTTGCATGGCGTCTTGGCAGACTGAGGCGAGGGTTATGGATTTAAGTGGGTTCTTATAAAATGTTAGATCAGCATGTCTTCAAGTATGGAGTTCTGAAAAAAAACTGAGCAGCTGTTATAAATCTGTGTTATCTTTACAAAATTCAAATGATTGAATCCATGGGTGGTAAGTAAATCAGTCTGTACGAGGCTAAAGCTAATGCTCAACAATCTGTGGCTGCTCTTGTCTGGGAATAAGAAATGTTGATTTCCTGGAACTAAGAGCTTCTATCAAAGCTTTCGAACAGAAGAGCCATAAAGCTTTCTGCTGTGACAATAGCCGTCAGTGTGCGAGACGAAAGAAGCTCAAGTATGTCCTCAAATTCTAAGTGACTATAAATGCTATAGAAAATTTAGAGCCGCATGACGAAAAAGTTAGGTGCTTTTTTAAAACTTGGTATAGCTGTCAGTGAAAGCAAATTAGCCAGCTTCATTCTGCTGCCCAAAATGTAACAAGTCTTAGATGTTCATGGTTTTTTTTGTTTTTAAAACCAATCCACCCCTGCTGCTTTTCCTATGTTCATCCCCTTTACTGAGGCTCTTTTAACTCTCTGTTCCAGCATTCTGAATAGAGTTTTTCTTCGATTGACGGACCTTGGATGGTTCTGATTAAGCTGAGCCGACACTGTAGAATATTAAGTGTGCCTCTGGAGAGGAGTCATTCAATTCCAAAGGAATACCTCCTTCCCATAGAATCTATGCAATCAATTTTTCATTAGTCCAAAAGTGTTTATCTGCCTTTAACATGCCCCTGACTGAGAGGTTGTGGGCGGTCGATTCATGCTACGCGCTTGTTAATTAAAGTTTATTTAATTAAAGAAGAACCGCAGCATTAATTACGAAGGAATTCTCCACCCACCCAGGTGAGTAAACTCCCTAAGTTGTGGACCGCACTGAGGCCACCCTCACTATTGACAAGCCTGAGATATCTTGCTGAGTGAGAGGATTGTGTTTGAAATGTCAAAAGGTTTAATAGAATAACAAATGACTTCTCTTTCAAAAAACAGAAAATAAAGTGAGACACAAAAGAAAAGAAGAAATTTTTTTCACCAACAAAATTCCTTTTTTTTTTTTCTTGAGTGCCAACCAAACTGGCAACATGCTGCTTCAAAAAGCCTGCACAGGCATCTCAAACGTACCATCCAGCCTTCTTATGCTTTAATTTCTGCTTGAAGTTCAGCCAAAAGTAATATATTCAACAGCCTTTTATACTGACTGAAACAAACTCCAACTTTCTAGTTTTAATTGTTTGACTCAGCATGTGTTTTTCTCTGGTTTTAACGCACAGAGAAATAGTGTAGGGAACTGCAAATAAATCATCTACATCTCACGCACAGATAACAGATGGGAGGGGCCAGCCTTTGAACTATCATGTCACCTACCTGTGTCGAGAGATAAACCGCCTGAATGCAAACCTGGTAACAAATGAAAAGGGTGTGCTGTGAGCAGCTGGGAATACTAATTGTTCTCATCTCCTCGAAAATAAACCTAAAGCTGCAGCAAAACTACATTGCATTTATGATGTTAAAAATACATTTGTGTTGTTCTTCAAGAAGAACATATGCCAGGTCAAGGAAAAGTAGCGTGGAGTCGACGCTTTTGTTCTGAACATATGCTGCGTTTATAATCTGCACATGCTACAAGTGTTCACTACACAACTTTGACGGCGTGATCACATCGGCAGTTTGAGTTATTCAGCCTGTGACAAAATGAGGCAGTTGCCTTTTTTTCCTTTTTTAAAAAAAAAAAAATCATTTAGGTTCAAACTGGTAAGCAAATCAAAACCCATAACATCAGATCTGGTAATCCAATTTAAGCAAAGTCATATGCTGGTTTTGTAGGTTTTTTAACAAAGAAAGTTTAGGAAGAAAAGCAAAGCATGAACTTAGCAGAACTAGGACAGATTTCAGTCTAGACTTATGTCCAAACATGAGTGACTCATGTCATTATTTGTCTCCTTATATCCAACAAAGCCTTTGTGTCGAGTTTGTTTCCTGGAGTCAGGTGAAATTACTTTCTTACTTTCATTTGGTAAACAGCTGAGATTTGGGGGGGTTTTTTTTCAGATATTTTAGAGTGCTTGTGTCATGTAAACAGACATTTGGTATTGTTATTCCCATTTGCCCATTTGGGAACGCTTCCTCATCATAAAACATACTGTCTTTAGTTGAAAATGTTGTATTGTGAAAATAAACAAGAAACGGGGTGGTATAAAAAAGGTGTAACCAACAGCAGTGCTCATAAAACACCAAAGCAACATGTATTCATGGCTCTTCAGATGAGAAATGTCAGTCAGCCAAACTCCTATTCATCATTATCTGTTGGTGCAGTCCCAGGCTATGATTCAGTGGAACTCAACAAATGAATAATTTTGTTTCCTTTGTGCTTTATGTGTGAGAAAGCTGAGAAACACTGATTTATGACTGATTTAAAATGTTCATTCCAAAACGTGGCATATTCATTTAGGAAAACAAATTGTTCTTCAATGTTCTTTTAATGATATTTCAAAAACATCAGTGATAAATTACCTCAAATTGTGTCGTTTTTTTTTTTTTTTTGTAAATTATTAAAGATCAAATCATAAATCACACAAATTTCTCTTCTAATTCCTTTTTTTAATTTCTATTCAAAATTTAAATAATTGTTGCTTAGGTTTCTTAATAAGATAATCAGAAGTAGATGCACCGCACTGTGTGAGACAGCTTTTATTTCGACTTAAAACCGGTAATAAAGGCTTATACATCTGCTGTTTACGATACCCGGTGTCTGTGCACAGCAAGAGGGGGAGTTTATTTGGAATACACGCAGAGAAATGTGGTACCAATTACTCGTTAGAGAAACTTCTTCCACAAAAAAGTGAAAAAAAAAATACTATAGATCTCGCTGCACTGTCTGCATTGACTTGTTTGTGGAACAACCCTGCACTAATCAGCAATGCGACAGACAAATACAATAAAAGACTACAGATTTAACACCAACTTGCTTTAATTCTATTTTGGCAAATGTGTAGAATTTGAAAAGGTGCCTAAAATATGAAAAAGACCAAAAGCAGAGCTGCGACACAAACTAGGCAAACTTCTGTCATTATATTAATGAAAATCAAGTTAAAGCTGAAGCTCAATTAGTCGGTTGACAGGAAAGCAAAGGAACGAAATAGAACGGTATTAAATAGTGTGTCACCTTTCAAGGTAAATGGTCTTGCTGAGATCCAGTGTGATACGTTTTTATTCATTTCATATTTAGCTCCAATTCACAGATTTCTTCTTGACCTTAAGGTATGTGTGTGTCACCGTTTTTCATCACATTAAGGTTTCACTGAGCAAACTATTAATTAAAATGAATTATTAAATAGAATTATTCTTTAATGACTTTGAAAATAATAATTATTACATAACCTAAAATCATAAACCCCACACACGATAGCTTTAGGAGGTGGAAAGAAAGCGAAAAAGCGTTCTGACCTATGGAGCAGTCGGCACCTGTCCAGTTCGCCTCGCAGATGCAGGTTCCCGAGTCGGTGTTGAAGGTGCCGTGACTGGAGCACTGCTCTGGACAAGTGCTCTTCAGGATCTCACAACTGATCCCTCCCCAGCCTGGGTTACAGTGGCACTCGCCATGATGACAGGCTCCGTGACCAGAGCACGTCGGGTCCACACAGTCCACTGAGGACACACAGCAAGTGTGACAGCAATGTCAGTTTACCACTTTTAGATTGGATATAACCCTACTTATTTATCCTGGCCACTTTGAGTCTGCTACCAGCCAAAAATCATTTTAGAGTGGAAATACTTGAGTGCAAGATGATGGCTGGTGAGGCGCAGCTGAAATTTTTTGCAGGGTTTGGTGGTGGCCAGTAGTAATTTTCCACCCTATGTTCAACCAGCTCCTCTACGGTATATTATAGGGTGCTTCCAACATACTGGCAGCATAATTATGCTCCATTACAGGCGATAGGAAAAGCAGCACAATTAGTGTCTAGACAGATACAATCAATTACTATTAACAATTTGCAGACCAACTTGCTGATCTAGGTTAATAATTGGCAATTATGACCAACATAATCAACCCATTACTAACAAGGGATAATTTCCTGCAACGTTTTTCTGATTGCGCCGTGCATTTCTATATCTACTCGGACGCTGATAATGATTATTTGCCAATTTGTCAAACTGGAGCCCTTACTTGGAGCTACAAAAGCAGCTTCCTCCCATAAATGTTTCCTTCCCATATTGTTTCACTTCAAAGAAAACCACAGTATATTCATTAAAGAACTTAATAGCATTTTACATGTAAGGTCAAAAGCTCCTGTAAGCTGTAAATCTGAGCTTATAATTGCTTTTTGTCTGCGTGGAGATCAATAAAGTTGAATGCACTGAAGTACTGAAGTGAACGGGGGAGGTGAAAGAGCTTGACAAGAGAGAAGAAGGAGCACTTCCTTAGTAAGCAGAGGAACAGATGCCATTGACTGATTGATTTTAACAAGTGTCTTCATCTGTGGAGCCTTCCAATAGGTGACTGCATCAATAGACTCTGCTCAATCTGTTCCAGCTTGTACCCTGATGTGTTCGAAACACTAAGAGGGAGTTAATTCATACAACCCGTATCAATAACGACATCCAAAGCATTATCTGCTTGGTGGAGTCGAAAACACCAATTGTTTCACCAATGGACTGTGTCGATTCCCCCCGAGCTTCACACAGGAATATGTTGCATCTTGCTGCTTTGAATCCGGAGGGATGAATTCTTATTTTCAGGTTACCTTGTTCACAGTTGGTTCCTTTGTGTCCTGTGTTGCACGCACAGTTTCCAGCAACACAGAGCCCATGTCCCCCGCACTGAGGATCAATACACTGGGACGCAGGAACGTCACACTCGGTGCCTTTCCAGCCGCTGTAGCACTGACAGCGCCCCCTGGTGTACTGGCCGTTACCGCTGCACAACACTGGACAGGCGGCTGAAGAAAGACATCAGGTACATTTTTATCATTCTGTATTGTTTTTTGTTTTTCATCTAATGTAGATGGGAAAAACATCAGAAATACTGTAGATTTTCAGTTACATGAGAAATCTGATACCCTTTTTTGTCTATAATTTAAAAGTAAAGCAAGCAAGCCCGCAGGCTTAGCTTGCCAAAAAAACAGCCAAGAGAATGAAAACTTCCTCGAGTCTTTAGAGTGGTTGGTAGGCAAATTATGTTCCCAGATACAACTTCGTATTCACGTATCGATTGTGCACTTGTTTTAAACTGAACTTGTAGTTAAAAATGTATATATTTCTCCATCCAGTCTCTTCCTCTTACAGCTGTTTGCACTTTAGACAGTGGGGGGAAGCTGGAGTACCTGGAGAGCACTATCCACACAGAAAGCAGGTGGTGGAATTGAACTCAGGACCTTCTGTCCGTAACTATATATCACTTTTTTTTTTTTTTTAAGCAAATTGATCTGGGAAGCAGGAACATCTGCATGGTTCCAAATGGAAAGTCATGAAGATGCTGGAGTTAGTTGTCAATAATGTGAAACTGCAACAATTAAGTGCAAGTACAGTTATAGCCTGTGATGACCAAAAGCCAGAACACAAATCGTATCAAGAATCAGAACAGGAAGCACCTCAGTCTTACAGGAGCAGGTCACAGATAGCTAGATAGATAGACCTACACACAGAAAAGGCCTGTACAATACATAAGCAAATATTATATTTGAGCTGTTCTTTCTGGTGGACAAGCAATGCATGAATATATCCACTGGAGTCTCTTTAAACTGTCTAAACAGCAAATTCTGCATTTCTAGTTTGAGACTGCTGGAAACCTACCAACTGACAAACATACCATTATAAAAACAAAAGTGTATTTACTTCAGTTATATTATGGCAATCCAATTTTCTAAAGCACACATATATATAGTTGTCTTTGTTTGTTTTTAATTTAGCTGAACTGACCCTTTAAGATGAATAAAGACGCTGAGCAATTACCTCTGGAACAATATGGTCCTATGAATCCTGGGAAACAGTGACACGATCCTGCCATACACTCCCCGTTCCCATAGCAGTTGTGTGTGCACTCTGTCACCGATTCTGTGGGTACAGCAGCATGTAATTCCAACAATTAATAACTCATCAGATTGTCACATTACAACAAATCTAAATTTCCTCTTTAATACAACATTTGACAACTGTAAAAATGTGTGAAATACTGCAAACCAGCCAAGCCAGCAATTTTTCTTTTATCCCCCCTGCATTAATTTAGAATTTCTAAGCATCTCTTATCTGCAGTGCTTGTATCAGTCATGGCATACATTTACAGCTATTTGTCCATGTCTGAATAAGGTCTAAGCCTCCATAACACTATTCTGCAGACCAATTGTTCCCATGTAAGCCATGTTAAGTAAAAGCCACAAAGGCATTTCAAATTACAACAAATGTATTTCCTTGACACAATTTCCTTTTTCTTATTTCCTCTAACGCTTCACCACCACCCCAAACCCTTGAATGACTGATCATGCCCACACAAGCAATGCAATCTCCTGAGTGTTTACAACTCAAATCCTCTCCGAGTTGAAGTTAATCTGACATATCCTACAGACAGATCTTGTGTTCATTCAACAGACCATCGCTCATAAAAGGCACCCCCAAAAGACTGGGACCCTCATTTTGATCTGCGTTAAGGGGGCAAACTTTTTTGTTATTACTCTAGCTTGTATTGGATGTTCATTGAGCTAGCGTCGGACCCAGGCAATTTTGACCTCACACGTCAATACCTTTATATTTGTAGGGCCAGATCAATGGAACCCCCGAAGGAAATAGAAAAAAGAAAAAAACGTTAACTCAACCTCAGTGTTTTTCCTACCGCAAAACCCACAAGGAAATTTCACAGACTTCAGAACACTGAAGAGGTTGTTAGGAGGGAAGGATCAATGCTGTGTATGGTCTTGCATTATAGTGTTGAGCACAATAATCCACTACCCTCCAACGGAAGCCCAGATCTGCCTCCTTGCTTTCTCAAAGTTTAAAAAGCTCAGCATGTTTGTGTGGCAGCCAGATTTTCCAAATATCTAAGTGTTTGTTCATGCAGGCACAGCTAAATTAAAGTCTTCTGAACATGTTATTACGCACTATTTCAACTGCACTCATTCTCATAGCAGATGTGTGTCCTCATACCTTGGATGATGGTGTTATAGGACACGGTCTCCACGTTCCGTCCGTCATTATAAAACGCAAAGTGCCACACTCCTGAGTCCAGGTACTGGATGAATCCAGCTTGGTGGACGGCAACTGGGTCTGAGCGGGCCCTTGTGTCCGGTTCACTCAGAGCCCGATGCTCTTTGGCGATAAGCCGACTGCCGTCCAGTAGCTCGACAAAGTCATACTGCAAAACAAAAGCCAGAACAGATTCCAGCAGATGCAAAAGATGGACCTTTAATGTCAGCCTAATTAAATCAGACAGTAAAGGAGAGAGAGAGAGTTTTCAAAAAGTTTTGATCTTTTTAAATATTGAATGCTTTGCATGCACAGTCTGACAGGGACTCAAAGTTAGTTGTAAAGCAAGACAGCCATAACAGGTTCGTGTACACAGCAAATATTCAGAGTATAATAAATGTTGATTTTTCAGTGAAAGCTATTTGGAGTTGATAGATGTGGTTTGGAGAGGTGTTTGAATACTGATAGAGCTGATATGGCTCTAGGGCAAATGCTCAGAAATGTTCCAAAAATATATTGTTACGTCGGGTGGGAGTGAATTTACAGACAGGCTGGCAATGTGTTTATTACAATCTGCTAAATTAACATTGATAATGTAATAATGGTGATAGTAAAAATTCTCATTTATTCAGTTCAGGAGCACCTGTCCAGAATATAAATAAATACCATGTTTCTCAATCACGTCTATACACATTTTACACAGTTTCTTCAAATTTAAGTCAGTAGACTCGATTGGCAGGCAGTGAAAACCGACATCATTGATGATAATGGTCCTGCTAATTTTCTTTTGATATCTGTAGATTGCTAAGAAATAACCATATGGATTCCAAGATTATTCCCATGAAATAACCATCCACTGTACTGAATGCAAATCAGCATTGGATATCATAAACAGTAGAATGTAGATGCAAATCATTAAAAGAATCAGTCTAATCAATGATTCGTTTTGCAATGCTTGTGCACTGTCAAGTTTGGTATCATTTGGATGAGTGATTAGTTTGATTAAAATATTTGTTACACAGTACTTTACTGTGAGATGTCTAAAGAACCAACGCTGACTGCAAGAGATTATAATATGAACATTTATGACCACATATAATTTGATTTGACGTAGCTTTTTCTTGCAAGGTGAGTCTGTGTTTGATTATTTAGCAAGTGCATTAATTGGCATTAATCTCATTTTATGTTCTTGTGCTGTGTTTAGTAACTTTTTTCCTTCCCTTTTTTAACATGATACATGTATCTGTTAGCTTTCACAACAGCAGACTGCCCGAACAGCCATTTAGGAAAAATGTGTACATTTTAGGGACAGAAAATGCCCTGGGCTCTCCCTGAACAGGCACTGTGCTAGTGAATGAGAACAAATGCAACTTAAAGACACGGTGACCTCAGGCGTTTTCTTTTTTATTGTTATATGTGAGGAATTTAGCAGCATATCGATATATTAGCTCCAAACAAACACTGATTTAAAGGGTAAACAAGGAGTAACGAGTTATTCCTGCCAATGAGTAAATTGGTACATCTGGTCTCACTGCACCTGCTCGACACCTGAGCCTCATTTTGACTGAAGCTGCAAGGTACACAGAGCTCTGCAGCAGAAAACAGTGTAACACAAAAATCCTCAAACATGCTACAGGCTGCAGAGGAGTACATCTGATGAAGACAGCAGATCCCCTGGCTAACGCAGTTGTTAGCGACACAGATGCACTGAGCCTATAGTGAAAGGCTCAGGCTGGAACAGAGTCTGTGGATTTCTTAGGAGTGGGATGCATACAGATTGGCACAGTAGCTGTTTTTAAAGAGCTCCAATTCAAATCCAGCGATGAGGCTGTTTGCAGAGGGCTTTGATGAACTGTTTAAGCCATTGATTTCTGACTGACACCACAGCTGAAGCACTTTTAAAGGGAAAATTCAGACACATACGTTTATAAAATTTGACCACAAATGTTCCGTTTATTTCAGCTGGAAGTCAACACTTCATCATTTGATTTCAGTAATAACTGAATTTACAAATAATTTTAACATTCTTTTGTAATCCACATTAAGGGCGATAAAAAAAGACACTTATAATCGAGGACCTATGGAATATTCTGTCTCACGGAAACACAACAAATGTCCAAATGGATTAAGAATGGGGACAAAAGGTGAATTAAAACAGGATTTAGTGCTCAGGAATGTGACAAACTCAAAGGCCCAGGCGACCTTTTAGTTGACTTGCAAACGACTGAGAAGAGAGCATTAAGCGAGGGGCAGGAAGAGTCAATGCTGTGATTTAAAGCGTTCTGAGCAGAGCAGGGGGGCAGGGTAGGGATATTAACCTGGCGGAAGTTGACTTCTTTGTGTTGTTGACTTGAGGGAGAAGTAATAAAACAGTTCATCCCAGAAACCCTAAACTCCCCGGCCAAGTGCATACATCTCGACTAGCTTGTGTGAAAGGCCCCCTCCCCAACTCATCTCAATCCAACAATACGGGTGAGTAACAGTCAAGAGACCAAGCGTGAAGAGACTGCTGGATGCCCCATGGACAGAGGAGGAATGCTCAGAGGCGGTGAATGCCTTTAGATTGAGTGGACAAGCCGTAGTCGTACAACAGAGTACAAATTGCTAAGAAGAAAAAAAGAAAAAAGGAAAGTTTGTTCCTCCCAACTTCTGGTTTGTATCAGCACAGAGAGACACTCAATAGCAGATGGAGGAACTCTATATTTGAGAAAGGTGGAAAGGCTGTTGCACTTAAATGCAGTCTTGTCTTCCAAGCTGTGAATACGACGAACAGTCAATATCTCTCATTGGGGTCTTTCATGCTCAGTTAAGTAAATGCATTGATTTGTGCCCCCAGTACCTGAATAGAATGTAATTTGGAACAATGGACACAGTGCCCACCATTGACAAGCTTGAGTGTCAGTGCAACAATTGCTCGAGACATAAAAGTAGTGTCTTGTTAATTAGTACCCTTTGGTCTTTGATTTCGTTGGGCTACCTTTTTTTCACCTTGAAAGTGCAATCCAGCTCACCTATTGTCACTTGCATTGGACTCTCTTCCATCAAGAGTGGCCCTAACTGTCTTCACTTGAGTGAAGCCCATCTTTACTAAGAGAGAATGTCGAGAAGGTGAAGCTAAGAGCTTTTGCTGTCAAGTGTGGTGGAAAATAGCCATTGTCTGAGTGCTTCCATCACCATCACTAGACACTGGACATTCAGATACCCAGAAATGCCATTCAAGTGACACATCAGACATTTTGGAAACACTTCAATTTGCAAATGGCAGCCATTTAGTGGAAGTGAAAGCTGTGCATGCCCACACACATGGGCAAATCAAACCTGAGAGCAGAAAATTGAACTACACCGAGTTCTAATTTGCAAAAGCCCCCATATTCATATAGAAGTAAAGCAAAGGAAAAAAAAACAACCCTTATGTAATCTGAATTTAATCTGTCAGTTTCACCCACATCTTCTTTAGGACACAGTGAAATGGCTTCCACAGATAATAGAAAATGCAATCAAATTTCTAAATCCTGCCACCACAACTCTCTTCAGTAGATATAAGCAAAAAAGGCTTGTTCGTAGTGATAAACTCACAGATAATTACTGTAATTATTCTTAAGAAAAGTGTTCGGTGAGAGATTTCAGTAGCTCGTAAAACTTTACGGTTTTTGGTTCAGTGTCACCGTTTGCCTTTTTTCCAGACACAGCAGGCACCCATTAGTGAAAAGCCTCTATTAACCAATGCACACAACCTGATAATGGAGCACTGAGCAGCTAAAAAGCCTTTACAAGGTGATTAATATGTCAGTACTGTGTTGTGCCCTAAAGGTGCAAATAAATAAATGATAAAAGGTTAAAAAAATAAATCTTTACATCCTTAATTGGATGTACAATAATTTTTGTTGATGCAAAACATTAAACATACAGGGTATTATATGTGCAAACAAACTGAGAACAACAGAAAAAGGCAGTGCAAAAGGAAGGATTTCCAGAAACGTCAGGATATCTTCACTGTTTTGACTTTATGTTCATATCCACCATTGAAGGACGTTAAATGTAATTAAATCTGTTGAGAGTTGAACAGAGCAGCAAGGGTGAGACCAGATATTGGGGTCCTAAATCTAGTTACACTAGTGACAAAGAAAGAACCATCCAAGTTATCCCCAGTAAGCACATTCTCTAGCAATATGCTTTCACCGCTTATCAATCGGACTTTTCAAATATAAGACGATGTGTTTTGGTTTTCTTGACTCAGTTTCACACTATCCTAATTTTAAAGAAGTTACATCAAAGCCTTTACCTGAGTGTGAGATGGTGCAAGGCCCTTTCGTCCATAGACTCCAATCAGTGCATTTTTCTGTACTGAAATGTTGAACTTAAGAAAGCCTGGTTCCTCCATGTTTATTTGAGAGTGCCAGAACACACCCGGTGGAATGCTCTGACCCACTCGCTTCCCTATGTCCACCTGCCCAGTATCGATGGAGTTGTTTTCCGGATGAAGCACGCTAGTCCTTCCTATAAGAGAGAAACAAACCCGAAACCATAGAGTTAAGGTGATATTGACTGAACACAACCATCCAAAAGTTTTAGAAGAACTCCAAAAATAAGTATGAATTCCAGCAAATAAATCATACAAAAACTAGTAACTACACTACCCAAAGAATGAATATATAAATAAATAAATGAATAAAAGCAGACATATTGAAGGATTAAGAAAAAGGATTAACAGCTTTCTCACAACAATGGAAATAAGTACTGAAAGTTAATGCAAACAGTTCCCTCAACTTTTAATGATCGCTCACACAGCCTTCGTCTCTGTGCAAAGCCCGTATCAGAACCGACTTTGTTACTACACCTTCTGATTATTACACTCTACTGCAGGAACTAGTACAGCATAATGCTATCAAAATGGTGGAAAAAAGGAAGACCGACTGGTTGGTCATCCTAGAGCACGATAATGAGCCAAAATATCAGAAGAAGAAAAGTGGACAATGATGGAAGGGCAGCAGAGTCCCCATATTTAAACCCCATTGAGCTGGTTTGGCATTGGCTGGACACACTGAGAAGTAGGGGTGGGTTTTTATAATCGATTCATCGATTAAAATCGATTCTGGCTTGGATAACGTAAAATCGATTCATTAAAATCCTGAATCGATTTTTTAATATAAATTTATTTTGTCCGAAATGCCAGAATCTCTGGTGACATCTCACAAAATTTCAAGAACCACCAAACAGTAAATGAGAGCAGGTACAGGGATTCTGCACATAGACTTAAACACACAGCGCGACCCGCGGATCAGAATCAGTTAGATGTCGCCTTTCTCACAGTCGGGGCTGAAAGCCGACAGCTCGCTGATTCTGATCTGTCGGCGGGTCCGCGCTTTGTGTTCACGCCCTTTATGCGCTGATTCTAAAGCTGTTAGTTTGATCTCTCTCCAAACAATATTGACCGAACCAGCAGCTAAAGAAGATCCAAACGCTTCACATAAACATCGTCATGAATTCACTCTTTTACTGTTTCGCTTCCATTGCGATGCGCAGCTCTCTCTCTCTCCCTCCCCCCCCCACCCTCTCTCTCTCGAACAGTTTCGCTTTCTTCATTATTCGCTTGCTTGTTACGCACAAGTCTACCGCTGTTTACAGGCTGTCGGCCGCTGTTTTTTTCCCTTTTACATTCTTCCGAAAAGAAAACCTCATTTCTGCTGTTCAATACTGAACAAATTTAAACTTTTTAATATTATTCAAAATGCAAAATGCTTAGCCGTGTGTCTAATAAAACCGCTGTAACGTCAGAGGTAATGTTCATTAATTAATGGTTTTCTTTCGTTTTTGATGTACTGCAGAATATTTTTATAAAATCCCAGGCCAGGAAAATCACCTTCATGTTTTTCTGTGTTTTATCTTCAGCTACTTTGACACAAAGGCATCTGCTGTGATGCTCACACCTTGGATAAAGTCTTGCGAGTGTCAGCTTCCTTTTTATAGATACAAAAATATGTAAATGTTCTGATCTGAATTATACTTCTGACTGTCAAAATTTCCCAGATTTAAATCGAATCGAATCGAATTAAATCGAATCGTGGATCGAATCGATTTGGGACCTTGTGAATCGGAATTGAATCGATTCTAGAAATCAGTGAGGATACCCAGCCCTACTGAGAAGTTACATTGTGCAAGTTCCAACAACAACTGGAAAAAACACATTTTTTTTAAACCATTTGACCAACAGTGCAAATAAGTCATCGCAGAATCTTGCTATCCTCTCATTTTTCATATATCTTTTGCTTTGCAGCATTGAATTGTTTTATTCATGCACAGGGGCATAATAGTCATATCTTTTCCAAATGAATTGTGACTGAGCAAGGGAGTATTAAAAGTAATGGTTCCCTGTAGTCCATGATGCACTGCTCAACAACAAAATGACCAGATATAATTGCCCTTTTATAAGACTAAGAGGCCAAGTCTTCCATTTTTACTTTGGTCCCGGTGACTCATAGACTAAGCCTTCATATCAGATAAGGTCTAAATGGAATCTGTCACATATACTGAGCACTACCTTGCCAGACCAATAACAGCAAATCAAAACAATTTGGAGAACGATGTCTTTAAACTGTGCCCTCCGAGTGGCAAAGATGGAGAAATGGTGGGTTTAAATATAACTCATACTCAATTAAAAAACTGTAGCTTGCGAGGTGCTATTATAAGAATGCATTTTATTGTTAAGAAGAAAAAGCTGTAAAGCATTTTTAAACCCCTACCATCTAAGGCTCTGCTGAGGAAGGAATGCAGCTGGATGATACACTTGCATACCTTTACTGCTTCTTCTGTTCTTACGCATTATAGAGTGTGGACATAGATATACTGTAGCTGTGGCTATATCTGTTTGTGGCAGACCCCAGTTATTTGCATGCCTCAGTGTTGTGCGTGTAATGAGGCCATTGCCTGTCACTTTAGCTTCAGTCAAAGTGAAGACTGGAAGCCAAGTTTACCTCCAGGGAGAATAATAGCTGACTATTGATTGCCTTTAAACAGTCCAAAACCTGTCTCATGCTATCTTAATTAGCAGTACTTATGAGGATTTAAATCTAGTTGAGTTTAAACAACTGAGCTTTTGCCTGGCCTACTCAACTCAATTATTGTTTTCATGGCTATGCATTCTAAATAATGTGTGCGCTTAGAGATTAATTTGGTGGCTTTTGCTGTAAAGGTGAGCTGCAATGGCCCGCCTGCTTGTTGATGAATACACAATGGTCCGAGATTATGATTAGAGAGTAGAAAGCTGTCTGGAATCAGTTAATTAATATTCAGAAGGTGAAAGATCTCAATAAATTTGAAAGTCTGGGCATTGAGCTGAATGTGGAAGCCAAATGTTTTGCAGCCGGAATTTGTCTTTATTGCTATTTAGACCTTTGCTTGATTTAATTCATTTGTGTGTCGTTAAAACTCACTCTGCTTTTTGTTCTGACATTAAATTTCAAATGCATCAACTAAAGAAACCCTTGATTTTAGATGAAAGTTTTTCATTCATTGGCCAATAACTAATCAACACCTCCCCTTTCCTTTAAACTGTTTAGTATTCAGAATATTTAAAACCCACACAATATATTTTATGTACAATCCAAACTAAAATCCAGTGAAGCCAACAAAAGAATAAATAATATTAATATTGTGCATTACATGTCATTCTTATTTCCTCACCATCAGCAGAGAGAGCTGTCCCTACACTCGACTGAGTGGGCCCTGTTTTCCCAACTCCTCCATTTTCAAAAGCCGGCTGGTTGTCCAACTCTTGGAGCTGCCAATTGAGGCCGAAAAGGTGCATTGCTGTGAAATACACAAAAAAAAAAATAACTGCGTGGGCTTGTAGAAATAACCAAATAGTAGCACAGAAACAATCAAGCCACTTAAACACAAAAGACCAGTGGGAGTGCACAATAGTTGAATCCGATGCAGGGTGAAAACAACAACAGTTTAACTTCCAATATTTCAGTTTAAATTTTGTTTTCAGTGATTACGCTGCCATGGGTGGTTTTTATGTAAACACAGCACCGATACAGGCCAGACAGAGTCATTTCAATCAATAGTTAGCAACCCCGTTGCTGTGGCATGTTTCCTTGGGGAGCGCGGTTCATTAATGCTCCAAAGTGCCTGGACACAAACCGTTACTGTATTTAAGAAAGCAGCAGGCAGGATTTCTATTTTGGCGAAAAGCTTCCACTTCAGACAAGCACACAAGATACACTGGAAAAGTCGTAACTTCTCCAACACTAATACAAAGCAGGAAGGACACAGATGCAGCTTTATGTGTTAGAAGAAGATGGAGGAAGAGAGAGACACACAGAGAGTTTGATGAAAGTGTAAGACCATGTATTGAGACAGACACTCACAGCAGGAGAGGGAAGTGAGAGGGTAAGATGCTGCAACACTCTAGTTCTCTTACATAACTAAACTGTGACTGGCTTTCATTCAGACAACCAGCTTTATTGTCGCAGTATTGGGTGCAATCAAACTGTTCTTCTTGTTGTTTTGGGAAACTGAGGTACTTCTGTGAGCACAGCGAGAGGGCCAATCTCCTTCAAAGTCACCAGCCAGGAAACATGCTGAGGAAGCATCTTGATTTCCGACCATTTGATCTGCGGGAGGAACTTTTCTCCAACACCCATCGCTTGCTGGGAAGATGGATGTCGACTGCAGCAAATAACTTGAGAGGTGGATGTGGGGCCAGAGAGACTATCAAATGTGAAGGAGACCAAGAAGAGACGGAAAACTGTATGTGCAATGTATTAATAGATACTTTGTTAAGAAATCAATTGAGTGTGTGTGTTTTTTAAAGGCTACTGTTGGAAATGCTTGGCATCAATTGAGTCACACAGGACTCGTCCTTGGTAGATCGTATGAACAGGTGCACTGGTGGCTTGAATTTCAGTGAAATAATGGGGATAGCACTGAGTGATAATGTTTACCAGCACATTCAGGTAACACCATGCTGAGTGTCAGAATCTTTTTTTCTTGCAGGTGCTGCTGAAACAAATCAGCAGCATCACCTGTAGAAATGGTTTCTGACTGGTTCATCAATAATTTTGACAAGTCTGACTTTTCACAGGGAGCACCTCCCGATGTGAAATCCTGTACGATCTGAGCACACCTGTTCTTTTTTTCATTCTTTCTTTTTTCTCTACCGATTCCCACATATAATATTTCAACTTTTTCTGAATATTTGGCAGTGTTAGAATCCTAGTAAGTCTCAGTTCAAATATAACAATCAGATAGGATGTACGTAACATATTTTGAACACCCTACAACAGTCTTATGTATCCTCAAAGTTAAATACAAACACAGTATAGTCTTCCATGGTCATATTTTCAGTTTTTAGGACAACATATTGGTGGCTTTTACTGAGGAGAATCCAAAAGAAACACGGTCTGTTAAGCTGGGCCCCAAATTGCAAGGCTCAGCTGGGGACACGGTGCATTAACCTAAAATGAAAAACCCTCCGCCTAGAAAAAAAGAGAAAAAGGAAACAAATATTGTGGGACATAAGCTTAGAAAAATGATTAGCTGCATCAAAAATAAAGCAGGTAAAATAAAAGTTTGCATAACTTTTAATATTTTTTCTAAAGCTGTATTTGCAAGAAGAAAAAAATAAGAAATCTTACTCTGGTAGAAGATTGTTTGCTTCATCAAACGAGACACTGAATGGCATGTGTGCACTAACAAATACAGTGTAGATACAGTCCCTATTAAACTACCAGTTACAAATTTTTGGGTACACAATCCATTACAATTTCTAAACCTTGTTTATTTATTTTGCATTATGGACCAACAGTGGCTGATTAAAAAAATGTTAGAAATGGTTGATTTGAAAATAAAAAGGATCAGCATAATGAAACATTAGCAATAGTGTCCAATTAATAGCCGTGGAATTCAAAGTCCTTCAGGGATCCTGAATATATGCAGCAAATTCGATTGCATGTGGTTCACTCAGAACCACAAATACAAACACTCGTAAGTCTGCCAAAGCCATTAATCCTGTGAGGATGATTCATTTCTCTTTCAAATTTCAAGACAATCCATTCAGTAGTTTGGGGCAAAGTGGTGACCCTACAGAGTAACTGACATGCCACAAACAAAAATCCCACTTACCGAAAAAACAACAAATAAGCAAATCTTTATACAAATCTCTCCCTCTGTAAAAAAAACTGTGTGACTCAGTTGGCTCCTAATTGTAGATGCAGAGTCTATCTGCTCTGCAATCCTGTGTCCAGAATCACCAGCCATCCACCAGAAAGGAAACTGTGTGTGGCGGTATGCACTTGTGTGTCCGAGGCACCACAGAATCACAGAGAGCCCTTCCCTCGTTTCTGCTCTTAGCGCACTGGGGCCTGAATCCCTACTTACCTCATCAACAAATTGCTTTGAGGTGAATAGCCCTCAATTTATGAATTTGCATAAGTTATTCCTGCAGCCTAGGTCCATTCAATTAATATTTATGGAACCATGAGAAATTCTCTTCCTGAGAAAGAAGCTGGAAAAGCTAGCCTTTAATCGCTGATGTCAAAATTTGGCCTGTGGAACATCTACATGGACGATGAATAAGAGGCTGAATTTGTGAGTTGGCAACACGTTTGTTTGAGCTCTGATATACACATCCAATACTCCCCTGGCTACTCTCAGAGCAAATTCCCACACCTTGTTCACACGATTCTTGTTAGTGTTGTTACTAGACAAACAGAGTGCCAAATGAAATATGTTTCTGATTTATAGGTAAATAAATAAAATAGGCAAACTACTGTTTTACAGGATTCACAAAGCAGTCAGAACAGGTGAAGCTTTTCTAATACCTAATATCCCCAAAAATCTTTAGTGAGTTTACCTGAGAGAAAGAGAGCTTATCTGGAGTGACAGAATCCCGGCAACAACTTGTAACTCAACAGCCTCAAAATTATTGAGTTACAGCTGTTTGATGGTTGAACCTGCTTCATACCATCTTTCTAGAAATCTCCCCAGGGGATTCTGTGAAATAAGCTCTACAGCTTAGAGTACACCTAAGATGTTCCTGTTCTCTGGTATAGTGTCTCCATCACACTCAAATGGCTTAACAATTTTCTCCACCACAACATCAACCAACACAAGGTTTGCTTTTTTGGTCCAGTAGCAATTTAAGAAAGCTCAGTGTCTTGGGAAGTTTCTGCACTTGATTGGCACATCAAGTTTCTCCAACACAGTACTCAGCTTTTTGCATGGGTGGAGGAACCTGCCCTGGTAGATTTTATAGCCTTGTTAAAACCAAAGGTTCCTGCTATGTGTATATTGTTGTGATAGCCAGCACCTTAATGAGGCAACCTTTGAGTAAATAAAATGAATAGTGCAAAATTGATTATTTTTTCTTTTTTTGTGGCACAATGTTTCAGTGAATGACTTTCATCCCAAATGAGAAATCTATAAGATGCACTTTCACGGGGCAAAAAGGTCCACAAAACAGTGGATGGTTTGTTTTTAGACATTATTAATATATTTTCTACAGTTTTCTGACATTGAAACACAAATGCAAAATAAGGGAAGTCTTTTATCTTCATTTACTTTCAACAGTATAATCAGTGAGGACATGCTTTGTTTATGCAGTTGAGTTTTAAGTCCATTCCTAAAATCCACACGGTTTTCTCCCTCTGCATTCAATCAGAGCATTAAACCTGTACTCGGTCCTGATTGGCCTCCCTATATCTGAACAATCGCTGAAATTCTTCCAATCAGGCCAGTTTGCAGAGCTGGAACACGAAAGCTTCACCTCAGCAGGTTTGCCTCATTTGAATTGCAGGAGCTGCTGTTGTCGGTCAGCCAGGGTCTGATTTTTGTTACTGTTCTGCTGGTGAGGATTTAAGTCTTCAAATGTATTCAATAAAAAAAAAATAACCCAAACAATTTATCTAAACTATACTTGTTTCCAAAAAAATCATTGCTAATAAAATCTTAACCTCGGTTTCAGAACAAAAAAGACATTGAATAATATGGTGCAGGAAACACGGTCTATTTCACATGCTGCAGATGAAGGTGTGCTTGCATTTGTCTTTGAGCTCGTCTTTGTACCAATGGGACTGTGTGAACTGACAGCGGAAAAGTATTAAAGTATGAGTGCACATTGTCGCTATTTGAGTCATTGCACCTGGCAGGTAAATTGGCGGTGGATGAAAGAGAGAGGAAGTGGTGGAAACACTCTGAGACACCTGAGGCAAGTGGCAGAGGGCTGCATCTGTTTAACTCACGCTCCCTCGCATGCGTGCACACCTCGCTCGCTCGCATTTCTGCACCGAGCGAGATGAGGCGCACACTCTGGAGTCGGGCCAAAAATACAATTACCAAGCATTCGACAGGTCTACAATTAAACGAGTTGGTGATTGTTGGGATGAAAATGTTGTAAATGAATCCAATCTGCTAGAACTGTTAGTAACAACAGCTGAACAAATGGCAGTTTCTGCACATTCTTCCTGAGTAAACTCTGCAGATCTGTTATGAGCACAAGCTTAAAACAGACAAACAAAAATAGCAACTGATTCCTTTCCACGGAGGAGCAAAGGTAAAATATTTATGTAGACATTCATTTTAATTTTATGATACAAGATCACGAACCACAACCAAGTAACTAAACAGTTAAGTCAATAAAGGGATTATGAATATTGATATTGATATAGCACATTTATGACCTCTCCTCCTAGAGCACTTCCCTCTCTATTTAGCAATAAAACACTAGTTATAGGATCTTCCCAACATCGCCATATTTCTCCTTATACAACTGTGTCACATTTCCCCTGCCTCCAAGCTGGATGAATACTTATATATCCGCTCTGGGAGAAAGGCACAGTGTAAAGATTAAGGGCTTGGATGACAAGGGAGGGCAGGAGGAGAGATGAATCTGTAACGGCTTTATTGCTGTGGTCAAGATTATAAAGGTTAGCTAGAAGTCAGCTCTGACACGCTGTAAAAAATAAATAAATAAAAAAAGCAACAACATCAACAACAGAGCATTCAAAAGCCTTCTTGAAGGAAATATTGCCCAAAGGAGGGTTAAAAGATGAGCATTAGTTTATCTTCCTGACCGAGATAAAAGCATTTCCTGTTTGACAGTATAAACGAGTTTTAGTTGTAGTGCAACAAAGGCTTTGTGGACCAAGGTTACATTTCAAGAGTTTAGAACTGCTTCCTTTGTTAAAAGAGTTTAGCTCCCAAACTTGTTCCATTCTGACGTTGCCATCTGTGCCATTTGAACCTCCCTCCATGCCTGCGTTTTAACAGAAACCCCCAAAGATATGAAAGGCCTGTCGGCCTGTGAGATGGGGATCAGAAGCATGAGGGTGATGCACACCCCCCTGTCAAAGGGAAACAAGTATGAATGTCTTGCTGGAAAGTGTACTGATGGCATGTCTGCATATCTGACTGAGAGCTTAGTCAGATACTGAATCATATCGCGACGTCTGCAATTGCTGCAAAAAGGAGAAGGCAGTGAAATAGCAATATTCCTGGCAGAGATCAAACTTCATTGAGATTAAGAGGCATGCCATCTCCATTCACACTAGCCAGCTTGCCTCTCATTTGTTCCATTTGACCAAATGGCTTGTCTGAAGGTTGTCAAATGTCAATGAAGATGACAGAGTCATATTTTTTCTCCTTACAATAGAAAGACATACATTGCTCTTGGCACAAAAACAATTGCTTTTCATGTAATCAGGTGACATGCAATGTCAGGCAATAACAAAAACTATGCAGTGGCAATATTTTTAACCAAAGCTTGGGGTAAACTTCATTTTGTCTGGCTAGATGGTTGGTTAATTTTAAATTTACAAATATGAGAACAGTTGGCATCTAACAGTGTAAATATGTGCACGATAAACAATATATGGTTCCAAAAAAATATTGTCAGTGGATGCTAGGATTTTCAGGCTGAATCTGCTCTTAATTGCTATTTCAGAGAATCAAGGGGGAAATCTTGTTTTTAGACCTCAGTGAAGATGTTCAGCCAAGAGTAGTGGGTAATATGAGCAATTTAAAGATTACATTTTCACCTGCTGAACTCTTTCCAAACGGATCAGCAGCAAAACATTGTGAGTACTCGAGTGTGTGGAGGATACGTTTGGAAGAGAAGCGAATTTAAAAAGCTGCTATAGCAGAAGTATTGAACTGATAAGACGTGCAGATTTTATAGGGAACATACATTGTGAAATTAAGACGAGGTGTGTCTATGATTGTGACATAAAGAAACACTTAAACTGGGTTCAGGTGTTCAGGCATCAGAACTAAATTCCTTGAAACCAATACCATGTGGCTCTTTTAGCTTTTAAAATTTCAATTAGTTTTAAATAAGGTTCCTGAAAATGAGACCAAAAGCTGTGATACAAATGTCCACGATCTCCTGCCCCGGTTCCATATTCCTATTTTTGTCTTCCCACCTGACCCAACCTGTGCCGCTGCTGTGTGGATGTTTGTAAAGAGCTATCATTACATTACTAATTGAGACATAATAGGGCACTGAAAAGATGCTGTCAAAATTCAGACATTAAACACAGACAACAAAATAGTTCAATTTAAAGGTCTGTCTGTGAAGAGACAGGAGCAGAGTTTAGTTATATTCTGTTTAACACATATTTTAAGAAGCATGCATTTAAATTGTAAAATAGATTTGGTAAGGTACATATGTAATAATCCCTTACTAAAATTTTAATTAGCCACATAGTCATGATGCATTTTTAAAGCTAAGGCTGAACTGGAAAAATATAAGAATCGTGATCAAGGCATCATGTCTGGGGTTAAAATTGTATATTTCCCTTCATTCTTTCTTCTTTTATACTCTTTATTCTCAACCTAAACAGCAATATATAACTTTTGTTGAAAAAAGGTACATTCTTGACAAAAAAAACCCTAACAAACCAAAAAAAAAGAAGCTAATTAAGTTGTGAACAGAGCTGTGCATTTGGAGATTAATCATGAAAAACTGTTTCTGATTTTACATTGCAATTTATGTTTATCTTAGCCTTACCTATGCAGTAGCAGAGAATGATGGACAGAACCACAGCTATGCCTACAGCAATCAGGGCGGTGCATTTCCAGGAGCAATGTTTAGGGGACTTCTTAAACTTGAAAGCCCCCCTGGACAGGCTGTTTCTGGGCAAAGGACGCGCAGGTGTGGAGTAAACAGTCCCCGTTGCCATGGTGTACCCAGGGGCTGCTGCGCCAAAGAAAGGTGTCGTCCCTGTGCCCGTTTTAAAAAGAAAGTGCCTGTAGAAAAACAAAAACAAAAAAAAGCATTATTAAGTCAGTGGTTCTACCTTACACAGTTATCATGTGGTTATCTTTGACAAAATGGCCCCAGATTGCTACTGGTTTTGTGTCCAGTGTGCCTCCAATAGTCATATACAGTTCCAAAATTAAACTTACATAGTTAAACGCATAAAGATTCAATATACCCAGCAATGCTACAACTCCCCATGGCTCACACCACAGGAGGAACTGGGTTATAATCTACTATCCTGTATAATCCTGACATTGGAAAAGGTGAACAAGAAGTACCTCATAAAAACAATCATCTCCCACTTGCCCTTTTACAACTGGGCCTTTGCTAATAGCCCATTATACCTGGGGTAATTAAGAGGGTTTAATCAAATGCACTACGGAGTGATCGTCCTATTAACTTTTAAACCCCACGTGAAAAGCTCTTAAGTAAATGAATTAAGCCTTGTTGCCACTCTTGCCACTACTTAGAGATTAATACCTAAATGCCTTCAGGCTTATGTGGACAGCCAGGGAAATTGGACAGATTGACCATGCATTGAAAATGTTCTTCCAATCCTCAACTGTATAATCTTATTGCAATGCCCGTTTTTTGTTAAAATAAAGAAGAATACAGTCAGAAAATTGATAACATGTTTTTTTCACACCAGTATTGTAAACTCTAGATGTAAGGCACCCCAAGTAGTTTAGCACTCCAGAAAATACTTAACAGCTTCATTTATGAGTTTTCTCTTTATGAACACTTGACTCACTCATACATGAATGAGTCACCCACACCTGTAACACACAAAATTACACCTGAAAATAGCCATATTGTACCACCTAATATCAACTGGAACTCGGCCATCTTGTGCTTAAGTGCTGTAAGATTATGAGAAAAAAACAAACTGCATAAAAGGTGAGGACAACACTAAAACAATACATTAAATACAAACATCTAAACTGATATAGTAATAAAATGCAGGCTCCCAGGCAAACGACGACTTACATAAGACAAAAAAAAAGTTAGTTAAATACCACTTTGAACAAATGTGCTAAATTAGTCAAATTTCACAGACCAAGGGCAAGAGAATGCACCGATTTGCTTTCTTATTCTCACATTCTGCTAAAAGTCCTACACAATGTTTTCCACAAGTCGTGTTTAATGTGTTATGTAGATTCTCCTGGAGGAGTTGGTTGCCACGGTAACCACTAATTTAAACACACCAGTAAACCGATAAACCCGTGTTTGCTCATCAATTATTTGTGCAGCATCTGTGAAGTCTCAAATGTAAGTTTTGTAAAGGCTGTTTTAATCCTGACTGTGATTCTGTACTAAAGAGCTTGAGAATGGCTAATTGAGCGAAAAATCTGAAGTCGAGCAGTTAAAGACTGAAAATCCATGTCGTAACACTTACTAATAATAATCAGACTTTGGCTGATTATATAATATGAACACATGACTACATAGTTCAGGGAAGCTCTGAATGCCCCTAAAAATTATTCTTTCATCTTTTGCTGCATTCTTCTTTTTCCAGACTGAATATTAGTCTCTAAGTAAAGTTGATTAGTGGCGTACAGATTTTACACATGTGACAGGAGGACACATCATCATCACCACAATGCAGTTCTTGTATTTCAGCGGTGCCGCTGATATTTCAGGTTTCTTGTTTCTCCTGTGAGCATATCTCTGAGGTAAAACCTCCACTGATCAATTCTTGACTAAAAGAACAAATGTCAGATTTGTATCGTCTGGCTCCTCAATGCTTCAATTGATACGTGCCATTGTGATCAGACAGGGATTCCATTTAAAGGTTATGAGGTTTCACTGTTGGAATGACAATGCACCTGCAACCAAGAGAAGTTCAGACCACTCAGTCTGGAACAATCTGTACTGTAGCTGCGGCAGACTCTATAATATGCAGTTGGGTATGAATTGAGGTCAAAAATTGCACAACGTTGGAGGCGGCAGACGTGTAGTCAGACACGCAGGCAAACAGACACGGCTATCGGGGGAGTTAAGTGTAAGTGGATGCAATCTGATGAGGTAGACAGAAAGAGACATGGACGTGTATGTGTGTGCTGAAAGGGTTATGTACTCTATCTGAGGAAGGTGAACACCGAATGCAAGTTAGGCAGATGATCTGGAGACAGTTTTGCCTCTAAATAAATGCAGTAAATCTGTGTGTCCTTTATTTGGGCAATGCTATGAATACATTATCTTTTCATTCTCAGGAAAGAGACTACTACTACTAGACACTAAAAACAAATACACAAAGTATCATTTTTAGCAACTACTAGACAAATCCAACAAAATGGTATAGATATTTACAATGTTTAGTTGATTAACTGACTGAATAATGCAAATCTACCTTCACAGATCTGCTACACCAGTAAAACCAGCAGCCTAACAGTATGCAAGCCCCCTTAGTGCTGCCAAAACACCGCTGATCCGTCAAGGCATTGACTCCAAAAGACCTCTTAAGATGTCTTGTGGTAACTGGAACCAAGACCTTAGCTGCAGATCCTTTAAGTCCTATAAGTCGCAAGTTGGGGCTTCCATAGATCTGACTTGTTTTTCCAACAAAACCCACAGATGCCTGATCGGATTGAGATCTTGGGAATTTGAAGGTCGGGTCAAGTCGATGTGAGCCGACATGACAGTTCAAAATCTCTGTCATGTTCCTCAAACTGCTTCTGAACATTTTTTACCGTGTCACAGAGTGCATTATCCTGCTGATAATGGCCACTGCCATCAGTAAATACTGTTGCCAAGAAGGGATATATGTCATCTGCACCAATGTTTAGATCCATTTTTAATGTCCAAGTAACATCCACACGAATACTAGCACTGGCTCTTCTTTCCACAGTACAAACCTTGCGGCCATCTCTCCTCTAGGCAAAAAACAGGCATGCACACTCCACGGTGCCAACTGCAGGTACTTTCAACAGTAGACACACACTGTGTGTTTTGACAACTTTCTATCATAGCCATCATTACAATTTTCTGCAGTTTGTACTACAATAGCTTTTTTTTTGTGCGATCACTATGGGCTCCCTGGAGCAGTTTCACCACGTGTGCCTCCATAGACAACCTTTGGTAGTTACTAACCACTACATGCCAGAAATCCTAACAAGACTTGCTGTTTTTGAGATGCTCTGACTCAGTTTTCTTGGCATCACAAATTAGCCCTTGTCAAAATTCAGAGATCTTCAGACTTGCCCATTTTTCCTCCTTCCAACACATCGGCTTGACGAACTGTACGCGCGCTGCCCAATATATCCAGCCCCTGACAGATGTCATTGTAAGGAGATAATCAGTGTTATTCACTTCACCTGTCAGTGGTTTTAGTGTTGAGGCTAATCAGTGTATAATTACCAAGAACATACGGCACATTCATTAGTGGTTTAAAACTGTAAAATCAGGTATACTTGCATCAGTTAAATCCCTCTTTGCTTCGTACTTGAGAATGCAGGGTCAGTCTGAAAGTGTGTGCACCAGCCTTACCAAGACTAATTCTTATATGGGACGTTTATTGAACTTGGCGTTTTCAGTAATTCTAGTGCTGATGGTTTTCATGTTTGCCCGCACTTTTCTCTAAAGAGCAGACTGAAGGGGTCTAAAGATGAAATGCTGTTGGACATGATTAACAAACAGCAGACTAGTGTAAATGTCTGCAGCTATAGACACTGGATGACCGGCTGTAATTGATTACAGCCGGTGTGATGCAACAAGGCACATTACTATGCTAATCCAGCCAGCCCCAGTGATAGCAGTGTGGTGTGTTGTGAGTGAGCGAGAGGGAAAAGAGACAATCAAGAGAGTGTGAGACTGAAAGGGATAGAGAGCGAGTGAATGGCTGTGTGTCAGTGTGATCGCAGTGTGTTTGTGTGCACGCCTGTCTGTCCCATTGAGATGCCCGAAAACACAAAAGCAGCAGCCAGCCTGGTCTCCTCTGCTCTCACAACATTGCTTGTCATCATGATGACATTTGAAAAAATCCTCATAGAGGACAAAAGACTAAACAGTGAGTGGGTGGATTTGTCTACGGCTAACCTCCAGCTGTCGGGGTGAGAGAGCACACTAGAAACAATGTAAATCGAAGCCCTGCGAATATGTAATCTGGCCATTAGCCGCTTTCAGTATTAGCATTAGCATTTCAAGGTGAGAGCTGGAATAATCAGGCTGCTTTAAATACAGCCAAAAAAAGACTACAGATGTGAGTTGGCATTGCGGTGACTTGTTTTCACACTTGCTGCAGTTATGGTCTCTCCTCCAGATTAGCACCTGCCCTCTCAACAGTGGGTGTTCAAGCAAGTGCTAATCTGTTAGAGCTAGCTCTGCACTGTGAATGTATTTTTGCGTCACCACACTTTTAGTGCCATTGATCAGCATGGTTCCATCTTGAGTCACTCCACCAGACATGCACATGGATTTTATCGTATTTAGTGAATCTGAATAGGTTTGATAGCTTAGTGTTTATGTATACAATGATGTGTTTTTTTATAGCATAACAGCATGTCTGAGACAGTCTGCATGAAACCCAGTTTTGAGATATATTTGTGGTTCCTTCCAATAAGGTTACATTTATAATGTGTCTTTTAGATGAATCTAGTTTTCCTTATAATGTAACACTGTTCATGTTTAAAAAAGATGCACTACATTTTGCCAGCAACAGTAGCAGCACAACCACCAGCAGCACCAGCAGCAGTTGTTTATAGACTAGTCTAAAATAAAGGCTAGAGGGAAATAATGCAGAAACCTGGAAACACCACAGAAATGTGCTTGGCACCAACGATGTTGGCAAAATAAATAAAAAGCAAAACATGCAGAAAAAGAAAAAAATGTCTTGAGGATTACCACTTTGTCTACACCACCATCCATTTTGGCAGGTAACCAGCCATCGCTGCATGCTCCTTTCTCTTCCAAAAGGCTAGTTGGCTGGTGTCTTACACATGACTAATCAGTTCTGGTGCAATCATGACACAGTGGCTGTTGTACAAGAACAAAGAAAAGTTCCCTTTCTCCTTTGTTATCTGAAGCATGACCGTCTGAGTCATGATTTACATGTACGTCCCACACAAACAACTCTGCACGCACACGCATAAACCAAATCCTCTTGGATTACTTCTGCAGTTCTTTTTCACCCCCGAGAACAATTCTAGTACATTTTCCATGAGGAAAATGCAGTATCTGAGGGACACATGATGATTTTAGAGCAGAGACATAATTTCATTTCACCAAAGGACTCCCATGATGCATGAATCCAATGAGGATTGACAGTACATTTATAACTGCAACGTGTGGCTATGCTGGCCTTCAAAGGAATCATCCTCAAATGTCATAACGACTTTTCTACTTGAATCTCATTGAAATGGAGTGCTAAAAATGTTGAAACTTCCTCTTTCCATTTAGGAAAGCAGACACCTTCATGTCTTTGCTACAGTGGAACACACACAGAGCTTATAGCTTACACCATAAAGGCATCAACATTACTGATACCATATCACCCAAATGATTAAGCACTGCTCAAGAATAATTACTCCAGATGTACACCAGTCTCTTAAGAGACATGACAGTTCATTTTACAATGAAATTCAATTGAATATTTCTAATTGAAAATATCACACAGAAAAGTGAAGCCAAGTCATGAGTAAGAGGAAAACCTGGGGGGCTTATTAAAACTACTCCACACTTTTTTTAAGGATCTGAATGTCTCCTTAGCTCTTCAGAATAACAGCGAATATAAAGCTGAACATGCACTTGTCAGCTAATTGAGCACTTTACATTACACGATCCTAGCACAAAAGTTCACCTCGAATACATTTATACAGTTATTTGAAAAGGATATGATAATATTTTTCCTTTACAAATTATAGCTGGGTTCAAGTTGTAAAACATTTGATGACTGTTTCATTTTAATTTTTCTTTATCTGCTTAATGTATATGTTTCATATGTTTAAACTGCTGGAGTAAATGAGGCAAAATCAAACTCTGATTTTTAACACAGCTGTGGCAGCATAATCACAGTGGGATCAGTGATATTCGCTCACCATATAATAATGAGCAGGAGTTACAGCAGTAGTTACTGAGTGCAGCACTTCACTCATTTTAAAGAACACTGAAAGCTATTCATTGTGAAAACTAGTTGGTATTGAGTCAAATTAGTGCACTCGTGCTTTGAAGCCCAACACTTTTATGGGAGGTTACACACACAAAATTCATTATGGCTAATTGCTGTAAAAGTAGCTAATGCTGTCAAATGAGTGCTTTATTTTCAAGGAGGTCTTGATGTGACAGGAAATATATTAAACAAGATCATAACATTATGATTTATACTTGACACTTTTTTAATCAACTGCCTTGTACAGAATTATTTATTGTCTGCGCATATGGCCACGTCTACTACGCTCCATCGGAAATAAAATTCAAGTCACTGTTGAGGAATCAAAAGAGATTCATATCCCTGTGGTACTCTGGGCCACCTTCTTATGTGCTGTGCCAGGACTTTGCAGCCCCAAAACCCCCTGAAGGCTGCCTAATGAATACTTTCTTGAGCTTCTGTTTACATTTCCCAACCTGGTGGTTTTCTTGACATCTATAATTATGTGCTGAACCGGGTCTTCCCTTTTGGCCCAGTTGGTTCTCGGCAACCCCCTGTTCCCACCCACTGACAAGCACTTGATTTAGAGTCCACTGTGGTGATAGTGATTTATGCCTCAGCTGATGATAGGTGTGCACATATTGTTTTGTCGATATAGCTAAGACAGCTCAAGGTCATTGAGCGGTTAGTATTCAATCACCACATCTTCCCAAGAAAGTGAGACTGTCACCACGTATCCCAATTGATTCAGTCAGATCATAGGAGATTGTTACCCCATGCTGCCACACGCAAAATTCAAAGTTTACATTCATCTGAGCCTCAGAAAGGGGACGCTGTGCCAGTGAAATATCAGGCTAGAATGCAATCATCTACTCTAGGCCATTTCTGAGTCACAGCGCAATGTACCACACTTCATTAGCCAGGATATTTTGAGCTCACTGATTAAGAAAGATGTAACTAATGTTTCAGGGGGAAAACTTGGCAGTGGCTCTTATGACAAAGTAGTGTCTTGCGCAGCAGATTTTGGTATAACACACTCTCTGCTTACCAAGTTTCTTGTTAAGTTATGGCCTCTCTGATTATAACTGTCAAGTTCAGAGATATTCACATACTTCTCCCTAATCATGTATTTTCCTTCTCATTGTGTCTCTCCGACTTAGCAATCACCCCTTTAGATTCATACAAAGTGTAGAAATGTGATGAACTGGTATATAGGGAACTATATTATGTCATGAACATGTGTCAGTGTAATATCACTTTAAAAATTGGTCGAGAAATCCTTAAATTATAGAGTGACCATCTCATGTTTGTAGGAATGGCACCAAAACATTGATAAAATCATCAGCTATTAAAAATCTGTGTTGTGAAATTTTCAGTGTGTTCCACGGCCTTGGCTGTTGGAGTCCCCCGCTGTTGTCTTGGGGAAGTTGCAAGCTACGACTATCATCTACTAAGACTGCCATGTATTCAGTGCCTTCTTCCACCGCTGATCCTGTATATGGGTCCGTGCAGATCATTAAAATGATCACAAAGATGTGCAGAAAGCATAAAAACACAAATATAAAGCTCATTTTTGGCAACAAAAAACAAACTGCTGGTTCATTAATGACAGACTGAGTGACTGGTAACTCTGACTGTAAGTTTTAGAAATATGGGCTGATGTCTTAAAAGCACATCAAACAGGCCAGTGGATTAATGAGACAGGTCACCAGATTTAGGACACATGAAACACGTGACCAAAAAAAAAGGCATTAAAATTCAACACGCAGCACACAGATATGCCAACTTCCACCTCCCTCACTTTTCAAATGAAAAATGCAGCATGTAAAGTGGTGAAAATACATCAAGTATAACATCTGGACCTGAATCTTTCAGTTCTGTTGTAGGTCACCATGGTTCACTCACCTGCTCTCCAGGGCCACATTGCTGCCCAGGACCCAGCTGTCCTGCAGCTGGACGCATTCCGCCGTACTCTGCAAGTCAGCCGCCAGGCCGGCTGTGGGTGGTGGACTTGGGCTCCTTTGATTGGCCAGTGAGCTGCGGCTCAGGGAAGTGATGGAGGGGTGTTGCCTGTGTGGGGGTGGAGCTGGTGGCAGAGGAGGTGGAGCTTGCTGACTTGACAGATGGTCACCTGGAGAGGAGGAGAGAGAAAAACAGGCATCAGCATAGGAGTTTAAGAATCCCTAATAGTGGGAAAATCGAAATAATAAATAATTAATTTTGCTGATTAAAATTACACCCAGACTGAAGCGACGCGACTGCGAAGAGAGAGCAGATGGGTAAGATTATGCATTTGCCTTATATGCGAGCTATGACAGCACAGTGCCACTTAACAGACCCAGAAAGGTAAATACAACCGAGAGCAAGACATTAAAATGAGATGCAACCACTGCAAAAAAACAGGAAATAAGAAGTGCTTTTATGGCGATACACATAATAATTGTCACAAAACGCCACATGGCTGACAGTTGGGTTCTCTTAAACAGAAGGTCACTTAGAGAGGCAGCTGTTCTTTTATGGGCGCTTAACGCAATGTTTCATGTTTGATTACAGCCAGAGAAGACTCTCAAATAACTAATGACCAGAACATCCATTAGAGCTCTGAGAGAACAGGTTTTCCAATTTCACACAAAGCTGTGTAATTGGCCCCCAGAATGGCATGTGGTGATTATCTATCCATCTTCCCTGTTTAAAAGGTAAAAACCCACAGTGCTGACAATTCTGATTTGCTCCAATGAGCCCCAAATGGGTATCGTCTTTCTTGCCTTACAGAGAGCCTGAAGAATATTGAAAAAGTCGGGAGTTGTGTTTTTTGTTTTTTTTTAGGAGCTCCTGTTGTTTTTGCACTGACAGCATGATTTTTTATGAAGCCTAGAAGCCTATGAGTTTAAATTTACAGCACATGAACACAGATTTTCAGTGTATGATTTAACCTTTGCTTACTCAACAATGTACACAAGGATCAAAATCTGCGCTGTTGGCTGCAAGGAACAGCTTCATTGAAAGGACTCAAGTCATCATTTTGAAAGGATCCTTTAATGACCAAGCAATTTGCATCCTTGTCTATGTGCTTTCACTTTTCAGTGTGCAACCCTATGCATAAAACAACCTATTCAGTTCTGGCAAATGAGCCATTTAGTTCCATATAGCTCAGAGGAAACATGAAAGCCATTCACAGCAAGGAAAAATCTTCAAGTAAGTAAAAAAAGGGAAAAAAAAAACGTTGGGCTTTTTTTACATGCAGTAGCAACGTGCACCTACATACACACATACACATGGCTTTTTAATATTATAATTTCCAAGAACATCACTTTCATCTTTAGACACACAAACGAGGAGATAGGTCTTCACATAGACAGCTAGACACAAAGTTACACAGATGGACGTGACAGAGCAGAATCAGTAGTGACAAGAGTCCACAATGCTGGTTCAGAAGGCCAATCAAAATTTAATTAATTCCTGACTGCAATTACATAGCATCAGCATGTGGCTGTAAAGTCCATAAAAGCAAATCATCAGACGCAGATGAAGGTTGGTTTTTTTCTCCTTTTTGTGGCCCATGATTAGAGTTTTATCAAATCCAATCAAACACAAGCCTCTCATCACCTGACATCACCACATTCAAAGTCAGTTCTGAACGCTAATTGCCTAAGATCAGCTACAGTATGAGTATTTTAAAAAATATATGGTTGACATGACTTAGTAATAACGAAAAACACAGCAGCCCACTCATCTCCCAGGCTAGACTATGGGCCCTATTAGAAAAGTGCTAAGTAGGCTAATAGAAATGTGGATTATCTATCAACACTGGCTGGTTTTACTTCACCTTTGGGTCTAATTCCACTGTATGAGCCTGCAGCACCCGTGAGCTCCACTTTCCAGCAGAAGCACTTTCATGTAATCAGCATGCACCAGTGTACCAGTGAAATGTCAATGAGCAGGAAAGGAGAATGCAGCTGAGGGGACAATCAAGACGATAACACAAGGAAGTATCTAACGTGGAAGCAAGTGAAATGTTTACAGCAAGAAAGTATTATTTTAAAAAGCAAAACGTAGGCACATTACTTTATAGGGACTACAAAAGGATTTTAACGAAGCTGAATATAATCTCCAACCAATCAAATGAAATATTTCACTAAAATCAGTCCGTAAAAACAATCTGTCCTACCGTTACACATCATAAATACTGCACATGGGAGATCTGAACAAATCTTTATTTTAATGCCTTAATTACTCTTGTTTATTTTGCAACTTACCCTGAGAGTTTGAAAATGGAACTTACTTCAAACCCATAAAAATGTGGTACGCAGCGCAGGTGGATTATGGTTTTTGGGAGCAGTGCCACCACAGTAAGCAAAAAGATGAGCCTGAACACTTCCTCTGTCATCAGTTTGATTACTCCTGAATCAATTTCTGATGATTCAACATGTTAAAGGCATGCCTGAACTATAACATGAAAATAAGCTGTTTCATTTTTATTTTTAAATCTCAGAGCACATGCTAAGCAAAGTGCTCAGTAAACACAAAATTCCCCAAACCTTCAAAGGAGTAGGATTTGTCATGCAGAATTTGAATGTATAATCCCACAATGAACTAAGAGAACATAAAACCCCATGAACTACATTAAGCTGCATCCTATGCAGTGCTTTACAAACTGCTACAAGGCTGCTGTGCCACAATCCACTGAGGTGCCTGTTACAAAGACAGATGTAGCAGGCACTGAACAAAAAACAATGGTTTACCTAAACAGAAAGTGCCAAAAACTGTCTCAAAATGTGGTAAATATACCAGATTCTCGATGTCACACCGAGGGAGAAGCGACAGCCTTGGGAAGCTTGATGAAATGGCGTCTCTCTATATCAGCACATACACAGTATAAATCTAGGGAGTAACCCTATTGACCACCTAACTCTTTGAAGAATTGCACTGAGATATATCACAGCGTTATGCTCTTTTAAGTGTTTATATCTGAAACACAACTATGTGTGGACTTTAATTATGCAACATATGTCATCCCCTTAATCTTTGTCTGGTTAAGATCAAATGGTGAGCTTCTAAGTGAGACTTGTCTGTATTTTATTATAAGAATCAACATTTTAATAGCATGCTACATTTCATATATCGAGCCTTTCAAGTCAGAACATTCTGAAATCCTAGGCTGTATGTATAGGTCATAACAACACATACTTTTTTTTTCACGTGATCAATTTCACTGCACACAGTAGGTGTTCTTATATCGGAGTAGTATGAGGTGCAATGGTTTCTGGTCTCTAATTTGAGATGTGAGTTTGAATCCAATTTCACTCAGGACATGGTCTGAGACACCCTCTCTCCTTCTGATTCCATGTTAAGCAATGAGGAAAAAGTGGTAGCAGGAGAGTAGCAGTCCACTGCACATTCTCTGTGAACTTCACTGTCAGATTTGAAGGCTTGAAAAGCAAACCATGCTAAATTATGGGCTTATGGTGCCATAGCAATTTCATTTACATTATCCACGGCCTAGCAGATGTTGGACTGTGTGTTTAAAAAAAAAAGAAGAAGCAAACTAAAACAATGACCCTTTAAGAAACCTGGCATTGTCTTCCATCAAGACACAGAGGGAATTAAGATGCCCTTTAATGTGAAGACTTAGTGACTAGAAAGGCAGATGAAACAGCTGTGTGGTTTATGGGGCTTTGCTTTGAAATCAGATCAAGATGGATGCCTCCTTTGCATAATTCCTCAACTTCAGCTTGTCATCATTTCCATCAGCAACATGGTTTAAAAGGACCTTTGTGATTAATACTGCATGCAAGTGCTGAAATGACAGACTCATTCTCATCTTAATGACGCTTGCGGTATCAAATGTAGATTTATGAAGCCCCTGCATATTTGCATAAACACCAACGAGGGTGGATCTTTCTTTTTAATTTCTTTTAATACTCTGTTTTTAGAAGTTTGTGATCTGAAGACTTTCCTACTGCAGTGTGTTTACAAGAGAAAAGTGCACTGAGTGGTATTAGTGAACCAGAAAAGTCTAGGACGACACACCTACACAGTTTTTATAGAAGACATTTTTTGCTCGGTAAGCAGACAACCTAAAACAGCTTAGATGTGTCTGTTCACAGATTTGGTCCATTCTGAATAACTGTAACAGAGGCTATCACTGTCAGTAAGCTGAGTTAAGCTATCACTACATTTTCTAGAATCTGTTTCATACTCCTTCTTGATACTGGGGCATTTAGACCAATTAGGTTTCTATGATGTTCATCCTTTGAAAATATTTTTTTTTGATTAAAGCATTGACAAGCCTGGAATACAGCGCATAATGTTCCAACACTGAGTTGGGACACAATTAAAAGCCGTTTTGCACCCACTACGCTTGGCAGCCTTAGTGAAAGCCTTTTCATATTCATTGTATAAGTACTGCAAAAGGTCTTGTGCCATTTTACTCTCCATTAAGAGACTGATGCAACTGCTAATGGAATTGAAAGGGCATTTGCTTTGACTGGCTCGCCCTTCTCCAATAGGAAAATTGCAGTATGTGTGCATCACAAGAATTCCATCAAAACAGATCACAGATAACTTATGGAGGCCGTAGCTTTCCTATTACTGCTTAAGGTATTCTGCTTACTTTTTATATACGCACAGAGGAATATTTACAATTACAGAAAAAATGCAAAAAGAAACAGTGAAAAAAAGAGAGACATGAAAACAAAATGCAGAACCTTCACTCTGCTTGATTGAAATTCAGAAAACATACTGTTAAAAATGGGAGATCACTTAAAAATCCCAGATTGACTTTTATGTGAAATGAATAATAAATGGACTCTATGATAAAACAAGCCATCTAGACTAGGTAGGATGTTCAAAATCAATACATTCTTTCTCATCAATGGCTACATTTCTTTTCACCTCAGCTGTTGAAGACAGCAGTATTCTTTAGTAGTGAAAAAAGACAGCAGCTTTTCACTGAGAAGCCCTGAAGGTGGAGTGAGGGTGGTGTTTCGTAATGGGGAGGGGCTGGGGGGTTGGGGGGCAGTACCCAGTGGAATTTGGAACCATTAGAACAACCTTGCCCTAGGTGAGTTTTGGGGATTTACTCTGCAAAGAGAGTTGGCAATTTTCAGGGACTGGGGGTTTTGAGGAAAAAAAAGAAGAAGAAGAAGAAGAAGAAGAAGAAGCAGCAGCAGCTGTGTGAATTCCATCATATTTCCTGCCAGAGTACCTTCAGTGCTTTTGCAGCCTTGCCCACTCTTCTCCTGACTTTCTGTCTGATCAAAGACAGAAATTTCTTTTAAGCCATTTCTTAGCAGGGGAATCGGGATGTAACCAATATTTCAGGGATTACATAATTATTGCATTATAGACACAGACATTCCATTTACCCACACATAATGTGCTCCTACACAGCCATATAGGCATTCATCAGCTCACATTGTGCTTAAAATCTCTGCCATTTATTTCTAACGTATGATTTGTAAATACACTTAGAAAGTTGATTCCATCGGAGAGCAGTGAATGCGAGCAGCTTCACATTACTGTTTTTCCATCTCTCCTCTTCTCTCTCCCTCTCTCTCCTGCAGACATTGCTACAGATGGCAGATCATCATACAGATGATGACTGCTTAGCAGTTCTTTCTGACAGCTCTCCGATTACATAGTAATTACACTCCTTCTCAAAAGCTGCTTTGACAATTAGCCTGCTGACAAAACACTTGGTTGTATTTATTCATGTGTGGACAGCTTCGGCTTCCTTGTTTGTCCAGAGAGATCGCGTTCGCACCTAGATAAAATGCTACAGTTTCTAAGTTCAGCGCAGGCAGCACAGTTTTAAGCACTGACATTGCACGCACCACTGTGTTTTCTTGCACCTAAAGAAACCAGGAACAGTCCACAGGGAAGTGTGCCAGTTCTCACTTTTCTAACATTTATACTTGATCTAAAGAAGCACTCGAAATTGAAACAAGAAGAAATAAATCTTTTAATAATCAACCAAAGTGGAGCTGCACTATTTGGTAACTAGCTATCGATACAAGGGATTATATGTAAACACATATAATGTAACACATTACATGATCAGTGTTACTAGGATTCAAATTTTAGTAGCAGCATCATGACAAAATAAAGCAGTGAGTCATCAGCTGAGATGATGGAAGTCTACACATATCTCACAGCCATTTTTAGAATGCTTTAAAATGTCTGAAGTTTACTAGTCGGCAATTCTCTGTGGATTAATCACAAGAAATGATCATCTAATTTATTGATATAAAACAATTCATTTGCTTTAAGAGTATCAGTCAGTCAGTTAGATTTCTCGAAACATTCAGACATTAAAGATCATATTTCCCAGTCTCGAATATACAGCATAAATTTGCAACCCTCACGATAGCCGCAAATTCTTGATCTGTTTGTTTACATCTTTAACATGCTATTGACAGTAACTGCAGCAGTCTGTCATTTCCTATCACTGCATCTTCCTGTTTGATTTTGAAAGAAGAGTGGGAGCACAGTTAACTACAATATAACAAGCTGTACAATATAAACAAATCACCAGCTTGTAAGACATCAGGACTCTGGAGAGACTTGCTTTTCTCAGAATGTGTTTAAGTCCAGTGCTTTTGCTGGAAATCTCTTTTTTCAAAGGTTCTTGTGGAATTATTTTGAAAAGAAGTTGCCAGTTTCTGAGTTTCCCCTATAAGTGTTTGGCCTTGAGAGTAGTGATTCACTCTATCTAAATTACCATGGTGGGTTGAATGGCTTGAGCCTTCAGTAAGAGGCAGCAATGACTGCCTGACGGAGCCAACATGAAACTTTAGCTGGGGTGGTCCTAGGCACCGCAGAAAAGCTTTTGAACATTCAGAAGATTGCTGGAGAACATTAAGCAACTTTTTTTTTTTTACTGCACCAAGCTTCTCAGCATTAGCAACAAAACAATGTTATCCATTTCTGCTGAAATGTGACTCACTTCCCTGAATGAAGCAATATAGATCTGAATGAGTAATTACAGAAAAAAAAGTTGTCTGCATGATCTTACGGGTCATAAAATATGACGTGTATTCTGAGAACTATTCATGTGCCTCCTCATTCATTTACAGCTCGCTTCTCCAATCACTTGAGAAAATGGTTGCAGGAAAAAAAACAAACCACTCTTGGTTGTAGTGGCACAGTCATTTCCAATGGTTGCTATAATTGCATTTCCTGTGCAAATCGCTCAGTTTGTGGGGAAATAAGACAAAGGACAGAGTATTCATCTAAAAATGAGAAAGCCTATCTTTTCCTGATTAATTGTTGGCATATTGTTCTCAATTGGATGCACTCCACTTGCAAGAGATGACTAATTTTCATCTTCATTGAGGAAATTTGAGAAGAAGGAGATTTATAATGTGTATCTTTCACACCACAATGAATAAACAAATAGGATGATCTTTTCTAGATGTTGATATTTTATAGTGAGCAAAAATTTCAAGCAGGGCTCTGTAATATTTTGGTATTTTACACCATTACCATTAAGATAGTAACTATATGCATTCAGGGGAGGCCCAGACAAGAATAAAGTGTTATAAATGACACTGTAACAGTGGAATACAATGAAATGTAAAAGAGGCCGCATAAAATAAAGATGAAACTGTTCCTTCTGGTTAGGAATAGAGCAAACTGCATGTTTGAGCCAACCAAGTCTCTTTATCAAATGCACTACAATGAACAAACAGTACATGTTTGCTTTTATATCTCCCCCTTACCTGTCACCTTCCAACTATCCCACATATAATTCACTAGGCCAACATTTCTTGCAGTGTCTGGCTTGAGAGCTGGAGCTACAGCAGAAAGGCTGAAAATCCCTCTGCTTTCCAAAGAGCTTTCCTGAGGCCAAGGCTATGAATTGATACCCCACTGTTGCATTACTCTTGGCCACAGAGCAGAGCGCGGGACAAGAATAATAATAGGACAAATCAGTGGTTTATTCTTATAGTATTCACAGACTTGTGCCTTCTAGTGGTGGGGAGGGTCGTGTTACAGATGTCAATATCCTCCATGGGCATAGGTGATAAACTTTATGTGTGCTAGCATGTGTTAGGCAGTACAGTCTATACACATGTGCGCACACAGGCATGCAGACACACTTTAAAGCCCACTGAGAAAAGCCTTCTAGCACTACTGATGTTTTGGAATTTTACTTCAGAACACCCTCTGCTTCTCTCTGCAAGAGGAACTAAGATGTAACCCGCTTACCCTCTGAGACTTGGTGCATGCTCAATCAGCAACATGATATGGCCCACGGCTCTGCGCTGAGGTCACTGCTGGAGTTGAGAAGACTGATCATGCATAAGGTAGCAACACAGTGTTTTCTCCACTAATGTGCCAGGCTAGACATGCAGCTTCTACAGCTCCAATTCAGCTGCATAGTCTGAGCTCCACCGTGAGGAATCTGGGATCCTCCTAAAACTCTTTGTGCTGAGCACTGACATGGAAAGTGCAAGTTTTTTTGTTTTGTTTTTTGTTAGACACAAAACACAAGTGTGAAATAATGTGACTTATCAAACAATTTTGGTCATCCTATGAAGCAGAACGCTGCTCTGATCTGAGGACTAATCCAATCTAATCAAGACGGCTACTTTGGTACAACCCCAGTTGGAGGCAAAGTCTCTTGAGTGGCCCAGCATCACAATTCATTAGTGAAACTGGCCTTTAAAGTTTAATCTGGCGTGCGGTCGTTCTTAATTTTCAACCTCATCCCCTTTCCATTTCAGAGTGGCTCTCACACATGTCCACATCCTGTTAATCAATAATAAAAGTAATCAGGGAAGTCAGATGTACTGTCCTTCAAAATCTCTCTAATGCTCCTTTGCTTGACATCAGCAGACAGGGCTGTCTGCGTTCCAGTCTTCATTCACCTTAGAAAATACCACCCTAAGCCTCATCTGTCATGTATTGGCTGCAGCCTAACATTTCACTTTGTTTGGCAGACATTGATTTTTACCTCCAAGGTGTTGTCAAGGAGGCATCCAACTCATACATACCTCCTCTGCTGTCTCTCCAGAGGCTGCTTTAGAAGGAACTGCAGGAGCACACACACACACACACACAAAGGAAAGCTCACGAAAATGACTACAAGGTAGCCTAAAATATTGCCAAATTTCTTGAATAAGGACACTAGAAGGGATGAAATGTGTGGGTGATAAGCCGAGGCTTATCAAAGCAGCATTTCTCAGAGCCTATTTTTGTTGTTCGTGTACTGTAATAGGCTTGGCAGCAAGTAATCCAGACTGAAGTATATATTACAAATACACATAGAGTTCCAAAATGATTGTTGATGTGTATCAAAGCACATCAGATGTACAAGTGCAGCCCCATTGTGGTTTTTTACGTGCTCTCCATGCCAACTCATTCAGCCAAAAAAAAACAACCCAACCATAAAACAGAAGTAGTCAAAACATTTGGTCACTAAAATGCCTTGAACCTACTTCAGTCGATGTAACCAGTCCCCCATCCATGTTAATATTGTTTTCCATGATAGCAAGATAACCACCATTTATCAACTGCCATCTCACCACAGCCTCCATCCCACTTTCTACACGCACACACAAATACACACATTTGCAGCCTAGTTGAGCAACACTTTATATTCATTAAGTGTCAAAATCTTATAACAAATAGCTGCTTTAAAAGAGCAACAGTATATTTCGTTTAGGAATTATTTGGCACCAATAAGAAATGATCTATGAAGCAAGCTTAAAGGTAACATCCTTCTGCAGTTTATTAATAATACAAACAGCAAAAGTAATTAAGATAGCCCAGATTTACTGAGAATTTCACCAAAGTCTACAACTTTTAATCATCATCCCTGCTTCAAAAAATGCAGAGGAAATAATACACAAACTAAAACTTACATGTCAGCTCTGGAAATTTCACCCACTCACTTACAAGGTTGACCACTCTATCAGCTCCTTCATGTCTCATTAAACACTTGTTTGCTTGGAGGTGCATAAGTTTACTCACAGTTATTTTCTAGCCACTCCTCTTGCATGCATTTCTGGCTCTCACTGGGTACAACTGACAAGAAAGCAGCTTCAAAGATGCATATCTAAAGAGGCATTCTAACAAACAAACGCGAGGGTATAGTTCCTGCAAGTGACATGTTTGCGAATGACACACCTCTGATGAGGCTGTCTATAAGTATTTACATTGAATGTTGGGTTAATTTTAGCATGCTAGCATTCTGGGGCAATAATAATATGTTAGTATTTAGCAGTTTTGATGCTTAAAAATAATTAGAACGCACATACACTGCTTGTTTGAGTCCATTAGAATACAAGTCAATCGTTCATACTGTTTATGCGCTTTCTGAATATTATGAATATATGAATATTTATTTGATTGCAGTTAGACATTATTTGGGCAATTTTAGGCCATTTTAATATTTACCATGTTTACAAGTTCATAGCTTAGGTTAGCATGTTATCACGAAAATATAAAAATGGCATGTGTTTTAAATTTGAGAGCAAAAACAAAAAATAAAAATATTATAAGGCAAATGAAATATAAAACAATGAATCTATTAGTTGTTGAGACAGCCTTGGTTGCAGGTTTTGGGTGAAACCAAAAACTATTAATGTCAAAACCTTTGTGGTATTAAATGAGAAAAGACAAGGCCACCACAGTCATGTTGCCATCCCCTAGGATCAAAAATGATCATATAAATGTTGTTCAACAGTTTCTGGAAAGCACTGGACTAGTAGACACCAATGTAAGCATGACTATTTTGCAGAAAAAGCGTCACCATCCTAGTAAAAAGGTTCACATTTATGGAACAGAGTATGCGTTAAAAATGACGTCTATTACCAGTAAAAAAAAACCTACTGCTTCTGCACTAAAGATAAATAAGAAGTAAGATGTAAATCTGATTTAATAATCCCAAAAATCCATTCTTCTTTTCTTTCCAGGTTCATTCATGTACATTTTGATGTAGTATAGCAGAAGTCCCCATCATGACACAGTGTAAGAGTGTCTTTCTCTAAAAGGGCACGACTAAGGTTTGGCTGTGAATCTCTCAGCCTGCTTAAATCTCTCTAACAGCATGCATCATAAAGCTGCTCTGTTTTTAAAAGCATGTGATAAATATTCTGAATATTTATGAAAATGAAAGAGACCAGGAAGAACAACGTCTTCATTCAGATGCACAGCAGACTGATAAATGTTTCTTACAGCTGACTGATTTATATATTAGAAATCTTCTCCAAAAAGGTCAGAAGTTCAGTTTCTGCAGCAGCTAAATCTTTTCGCTGTGCAAGTTGCTGAATTGTTTTATGCCTCCTTATTGTGACTCACTCTGGAAGAACATCAACTAAATGTTTGATATGAAAAATGTATACTTTACTGCAGCAAACAGCATAAGTGGAAAACATATCATTTAGACTAATGGTGGCAAATGCAATGATTGCCCTTTAACGGCTTTGATGAGTGTATGCATAGAACACCCCTAAACCTAATGATAAAACTTTTGACTGCAAAAATGAAACCACATCTGCAGCTTAAGGATCTTTTCCTAAACGATAATAGCTGTGATATATTTAGACAAGTTCACGCAGACACATATGTGTGATCTGTGTTTCTCAATGTGACAATGTGTGTGAGTGGGCAAATGATGTTAACACGGTGAGAGCAATGGAGCAACACTGAGCAGGTAGCAGTGGTGTGTCGACAGCATCCATGCTTCCCTGTGCACACTCTCTATTTAGCCCCTTCATAACGACTCCGCAGAGCTGTGCATGTCTTCAATTTGGTTCCTGTACTTGTAAACTATGCAATTTGCGTTTCATGCCACAGCAGGCATCAATTAGCACTTCTCTCACGCCTCTCCATCTGAACTGCATCAAATTTGGTTGTGTGCTGCTTGGAACATGATGTGAATTTGTCATGACTCAACTGAAAGGGAGGAAATGTTCAACACTGGGGAGCTCGCTTATTGCTCACCTTGGGCTTTTAAATCAAGACTGAATAGCAGATATTGTGCTTCATGATTGCAGACTGAAAAGGTATTCATCACTATTGCTGAATTATGCGTGGGGAAAAAAAGAAACAAAATGATTGTAAGGAAATAAAATACAGTTTGTGTGGGATGCACCTGGATTTCTTTTAAATTGCACGGCAAGTAAAGCAAACCTTTCTTGGACAGTTGTCACAGCACTGAAATTCAATAATTATCTTCGAATTGTTGCTGTTGTTAAAACTCTTTTGAAAAGGAAAATAAAATTTGCTGAAATCAGATACCTCCAAAGGCTTCAAAAGATCAAGCCTATTGATAGACAGGGAAAACTGAGCAATAGTGATTTTTTTTAGGTTTGTCAAATTTTACCGCAGAGTATGTTTTAGTAGCTAGTAACCAAAAGTGTCAAAGTGGGAAGCTGTAAGGAGATCTGAGTTGATATTTGGATGCACAAGATGGTAGCACTCATCAAAGTTATATGTCTCATCTTTAATAAACCACATTTACAGATTATGGTCTTTCTATAAATTTCTTATCTTTAACCATATCCCTATCATATAGTGCCTAAAGATCTGAAAACAGTTGTGATGCTGTAAAATTGATTAAATTGAATCTATGCAGTAGCTCAGGTAAAAGACAGTTTTGGAATTGGTGTTGATGGAAAAATAAATTTCTCTCTGCAGTCCATTGTTTCTGTTGAAACATCAGCTTTAAACTGCACCGGCCTGCCTCGCAACAGCTCATCCAGCAGAGCGTGCATGACTGTGGAACGTCTCTGTGGTGGAAGACACAGATCGTCCTTCAGATTAGGCTTAATCATGTTTGCTTTGCCTCAATTAGATAAGGGAGGTGCGCCATCAACACACGAGCTTTCTCATGCCTCCTCCAACGGTCCCTGTGCTTTTCCTCCCGCTCACCAAATGGCAGCAGTAGGAGGCAAAGGATGGTCCACATTCACACCCGGCTGAATCATTTCACACTGGAATACATCCATCAGAATAAAGATCATAAAAGCCAAGACAAGACTGACAATGGAAACTGAGAAGTGAAATCTCAGAGAAACGGCAGTAGCAGCAACATATGCTTTAGTATGACCATAAGTTGTCAATCTATTAAAAATATAGCAGCTAGTTAATATTCTTGCAAGAAATAATATTGTATGATAATACTGTATGTGCTTTACTCTTGTTCAGACTGAAGTGTACTGTAGTGTATTGATACACTAGAAAGCGCATCGTTTACACCACAGTCTGGACTCACTTGTTTTATATATCAAGTTTCAACCATAATCCACAATGGACTGCTGCAAATTGCCATTTGTTTCCTTTCTATTCAACTTGTTTGATCTCTGCAGCATATTATGATGCTATATCATGACAGTAGAATCCATTCTAATGAAAAAAAAAATCTTGTTCAAGAAGCATACTGCAGTTTGAAAAGGTTCAACAACATAGGCAGCAACTCAACATGCAGCGCTCATAGTCCAGAGATACACTTCACTGCCAATCCGTAACGCTGGACATCATCTGATAACACATTTAATCCCACAAGACGATCCTTTCTCACTGTCTGTGCAAAAATCATGTCAAGATGGGGCGTTTAACATCACATTATGATAATTTATCACACAGAGTAAATTTTCAATTCAATAAATGAGGAAAAAAAAAAATCAGATCCAATCTCTGCTTGATTTAAAACCTCAACGTGTTCCAGATATGCACAAATAATGTCAGACAATAAATTTTGACCTCATCCTGATGTTTATTCAAGGCACTGTCAATAATGTAATCCCTATGATTTAGTTCAAAATCAAATCTGCCACATTCAGGTGAAGGCCTTTTTCCTCCTACATATTCATAGCAGCAATATTGACTAAATGTCTTGTCTGGCTAAATACACAATGGGAAGTGTGATACTAGAGGATCAGTTTGTGTGAATATAAGCACAAGAGAAATGCATACAGGAGATTCTGGGATTACCTCTCAAAGCTAATATGCTATCCCAATCTCTTCAGTCAGGTCTGGACACTGAGGATTTACTGTAGCAAATGTTTAGGCAGAGAAGATAATAACAGCGGACAAACTACTATTACTGCATGAATTAGAAAGAATCAGAAGCTTTCCAGCAATGCCTAGCGTCAAAAACAACAGCCTCTGCTCTCAAAACTTCATGCTGTAAATCATACTTGTAGTGAGTTCACCTGCGGCTACAGTAGCCCTCAGAGGTCAATAACTATGGCAAGGCACATTTACCCAGAGTCTTTGTGTTCCCGGAGTGACAATAGAATCTCATTGTCAGGTGTTTAGTCAGATAAGGTCGCACACCCGCAGGGATTAGTGTCTGCTTTTCATCAATGTAATGCTTTAAAAACAGGTTTAGCAAACGTGCGGTGGATCAACCAATTTAAATGCTAAACCTCTTTCTCTCTCAGAAGATTGGGGCCAGGGGCTAAACACATACAGATAAACAAATCAACTTAGCTATAAAGACTTACAGCAAGGGAAACAAATGAATGACCCTCACACCTTTATTTGTAGACAGACTACTGGGGAAATGGTGATATAGCCCGCAAAGTGTTGTGGTGATACTTGCAGTGTCAAGTTCCTCAGTTGGATAGAGCCATCCTGAGGCACTGTATTCACAGCTAAACATGCAAACAGTGCTTCAGTACTTTGAAATAACAGCAGTGGGAGGTAATTCTTAAATGTCACTGCTTGTGGTTTAACATAACTCGGTTGTTGCTATGTATATGTACAGTAAATATATGCAACACCACTGCTCAGATGCTACCCACAGCAGTAGTTGAATTAGAAACTGGCTGGATCATGCTGGGAAGTGACATTACTCTTTGAGAGCAGCATAATGATCACTATCAATCTCTTTATTGTCATGTCACATTAGTGAAATATCAGGGAGGAGTACTGGACAGGGGAAGGAGACCGCCGAGAGACATCCTGTACCATGGCGGCATGGCAGTGCATTAATCACAGCGGCGGGACCCTCTCTGTGTCCAAGCTGAAAACTGTCAGGGTAAACACTTCAACCAATAGAGACGGTAGTGTAACACTGGGAGAATATTCCTTGCTGGTGTCCCAACACATTGGCAGAGAACGCCATCTTTTGCTTTGCAACACATAACTGTCACAGATTTCTCATTTCAGATTCACATTTTTCTCTTAGGCCATCTCAAAATGTCGCTTTTGCTATCGCCACTCATCTTTTTGAAGAAATACAGAGCCGGGCAGGGAGACAAAACGGTCATCATTTCATAATCAGCCAGGCTCAACAATGATTTCCTGCTGTAGATATTCAGCTCAGTCATACTGTATGTAATAACAAGCAGGAAAGATGCTGTATTTTAAAACTATAATACCACATCTGACATGCACCATGAAACAGCTGGATGAACGCTTCATGACTTTCAAAGCCTATATGGAGAGCAATCCTGGAGAACTCGCAACGATTTCATCCATTAACTCCATCAATCTGAGTTTGCTCCATCAATTCCAGTTAGTGTCGACTGTCTCTGGCAGAGAGCTGCCACAAGTGCCCCGGCTAAAAGAAAAAAATAAGGAGGTGAAACTTTGCGTCTAGTATAGCAGCACACATGTCATAGTCAAGTGGTTTATAAAACCACCCTTTCCCAACTCCACTACCCCTTCAAGATGCTACCACTCAAAACGTACAGCATGTTAATGATGCGCAGCACATTCGCAAACAACAAATTTTGTGAACTTTTGTTGCAGTGATTCGACATTCTTGGCCACATCTAGGTCGTGACTTCAAAGTTTTGCTTAGTCTCCATTTGAAGGCAACATCAAAGCATGGGTAAGCCAATGATTTCAAAAGGCATCAAGAGCTAACCAGAAAGGTACAGTAACTGTGAAGGGCACCTTTGGGCTTCCTATGATGGATGATAAGAAAGAGAAAAGACAGAGAAGAGAGGAGAGATGCAGGGCGGGGAGAGGTAGGAGAAACGGGTGAAAAGAGAAATTACTGGGGAGAGAGGTGAGCTTATATGAAAAGTATCCTTAATTAGATGTAATGTTTGCCCTCTTCCACAAACTCCTTCATGTGGTGCCAGGAAAAAAACAAGAGACCAAAGCTGATGAGTCTGGGGAGAAATATCTGCCTAAGTGGCCTTTTATTAAGGGATAAAAAGCTACTCTTTGCCTCTGTTCCCATCCACTGCCCCTGATTAAGAAAGAAGTAAAGGCGGATAATAGGAGGGGCCACGGATTTCTGACATGTCCTATTGTATCCAGATGTGACAACAGCCTGGCATTTGGCAGGTGAGACAACCTAACCTTTATCTGTCATCTTCACTTAAAAGGAGACGATTCCGTTGCAGGAATTCTAGAAAATATCAGTGTTTCTGTATAACATCATATCTAGCCTGAGGAATCCTCACAAAATCAATATTAAACACAACAACCACTTGTTGTAATCAATATTTTCACTACTCGTTCTCACTCCCATTGGAAGTGCGTTGGCACAAAAGTCAGAAAAATTTAGTTCGAGTGGCAAAATATATTGGCACTCAAAATATCCCAATATCCCAAGGCATCATTATGAAAATTAACACTTAAATTGGCTATGACAGTGAATAGTGATGATCTAAATAGGTATTATGATTATGCTCCTTTTATCTAAAAATGTGTCTGACTTTGGCACTTGCAGCAGCCTTGATTGATCAAGTGACATGCTAATGAAAGCTCTGAGACTGAGAGAGATTAGATGGCTGCCAAGTTTTGACCCTGGATGTGAAAACATCGCGGGCTAGGGATGCTCTCATAAAGCTGCTAAATAGCTTATTTCACCTCCAGCTCTGGTAGCCACCCACTGGTATCACCATGTGGATAATGATACCTGTAAATGTCCACAGTAAACAGCTGACGAACTGTGGCTCCAGACTTTTCCCATCGCCATTACATGAGGCAAGGACCATCATTATCCTATGAATTCTGGTCACCTAGGTGTTATGAACAACTCATTAGCACAGACTAGATGGTGGTAAAATTCAATAACAGCGTAACATGCTGAACTTTTATTATCCAGGAAAGTTGGCTGCACCCTGCCAAGTGTATAAGACTGGAGCAAACTCACAGAATTTAAAAAGGTCAAATATGAAGATAAAGAATACCAAACACAAACAACACTTTCACAGGCAGTCAGAACCCTGTAGTTTTGCCCACCTGTCAGTTCAACTCTACAATTTACACACGGGGGAGAACTATCTGCCTTTTTTTTGCCACCATGACATATTTTCTTGACACTGTAGAGTTTGCACTGCACAAATTCCTTACTTTCTTACTTTACCGGAGTATCCATATTATGACATTTTATACTGTACTTCTCACACTGCTACAACTATGGTACTCTTAGCATGACTCAAGACCAGAAGCTTAAATTTAATATTCATTTCATTGTTTAACAGCGAACATGCACATTTTATTCGTTGCACTCCATATAGTTAAAACCTCATTTGTACTTACTAAAAACAGCCACGTCAAAACTTATAATGTCGTTTGATCATTTTAATATTAGTTATATAGTTTTAATTACACAGTTTCTGCATTAAACTGAAAAAAGAACACGTTCATTTTTAGATAATATCACACATGAAAATACTGCAGCTTTCTTAACAACAGAATTCAGTGTTTGATCCAAATTTCAAGTCTGTAACTTAAAGTTGTCTATTGTGTTTCTGTTATTGACACTGGCATTTAAACACCTACTGCATGTTAATTTTCAAATCCGTATGATCCATGAATGCAATTCCATCTGCCAGAACATTTATTTTCACTTCATTTTTCAGTCATCGAATGTGAGCGGCGGTGTGAGTTCAGCCTGGCTGTTTGACACAGTGAACAACAATCATCTAATCCAAAGTTTAGTTTTTCACCAGCACATTTCAGCGCTGTTAATACGACAGTGTTCAAATTATTAGACTCAGTAGTGACTCTTTATTTTCTTATTATTGTAAATGCTATATTAAATTTAACATTTAGGTTACTGCAATTAAATTTAAAAATTTAATTAAAATTTCCCAACAGACACTGGCTAAAGCTTTCAGGTGTGCTGATTTCTCATCCACATTATTTGACTGAGTTTTAATTAAAAACAAGGGTTCACTCTCTCCCACATGACACCACTCTGAACAATTTCACACTCACATGCTTTCCAAAAACCTTATTAAGATCATTTTAGATGTGGAAATGAAGATAATGCACGGGACAAAAAAGCTTTGTCTCTTGAGGAATCAGGTCCAGGTGCTGTTCTAATTTTTAATTGATTAACCTACCTCACAATCTAACGAATCTATGTATATGCAGAGTGGACAGCTGTACTTTATATAGCATATATCCATTGGAATATGCATACTTTACTTTATTCCAGAGAAATGCTCTGGAATATAAGTTTTTGCATCATTTTGATTAAATACACAAGTCAGGTTTATTTTAGTTTTAGGTAAAAAAGGTAAACTCACTATAATTCACTGACTAAATTAAGACTTTAGCAAATGTAAGTAAATAAAAAGTTACATTTTTTAGCGATTCTTAGTTTAACGTTTAAGGCAAGTGATGCTGTTTTCACCCTGGTTTTAAGGTGAACCACACATAAATTCAGAGATAGGCATGGAGAAATTGTGCGCTGTCCAAGAACAAAGTCCTCATTCAGATATTGCATAAATTAAACAACAGTTCATCCTTTCATTGCATAAATTATAGAACAGTTCATCTAGAAACCACGCCATAATGCACAACAGCCTTTGTTGGCTAAGGCTCTCACTGGCCCTGAGCGTCCTGACGTGTGTTTGCCAGTAAGACTAAGAGGAGAATGAGACTGGCAGAGCTGACTGGTGAAACATGAGATAAGAAAATTAAAACAAAATTGCTCAGACCTCACTGTTGATGCAAGTGCCGAGCAGCTGTCGTCCACTGAGAACAACCATGAATCAAAAGCAAGCCTGCAGGAAGTACTGATAGTCCATCCGTGCTCTATTATTTGATACTAAAGTTATCGTTCATATTCTGAAAGCACATGCATGCTGCCGTTCAAACTTTACCCCTTTTTTAGCATTTCCGACTCAGCGTGTGCAGAGGTAAATTTTCCATCTTCTCCAGAGACACTTCTCCACTCTTTCAATGTAATTACCACTGACATATATTAAGATGGCTGTATCACAATATACCAACCTCCTCAGCACCATGTCCACCCCCTCAATTACTCCAACACACAGCTGCACAGGCAAATAGGACCGAAATCCAGCTATAGCAAAAACAATATCACCAAGAGACTGCTGCTTCGAAATTACAAACCTAATGAATGTTAAGATAAGCACAAAAAAAAAAGGATGCAAGCAATTATTTTTCACTCATTCCAGCAGCTAAAAAATATATATGTATTCACCTTCCTCCAGAACTCACCTCATGGCCCAGAGAATAATTCGTAGTGATGCCTCATAAGATGCATTGCCTGCAGAGGAAAGCCTCATTGCATTTACCTGCTCACCTGTAAATGTATGTGGGACTGCCACTGTATGACCCTTTGCAGTACTCAGACTTATTCCTCTGTTGATGCATCTGCTCTGCTTACATTGGCTACCACTCGCTACACACCAATTACTCTTTGTCTTTGTAGCTATTGGTCTGCTAAGCACTTCAATCCATCTCTGTCTCCGAGGCCATGACGTCAACCCGAAATGATTAATCAAAAGCAAGTCAACACCCAAAAAGCAACACCTATGTCCCCTGTTTGCGTACATTACCCATAATACTTCATGGGTATCATGTGAATACGGAATGGGAAACGAATTACGAGACCAGCAGTTTCTTTTAAAGCATATGATATCTAATTGTTCTTACACTGTTTATAAAGCTCAGGGCGATATTTTCTCATATTGCATTTCATACAATATTAAGGTTCCATTTCCCCCATTTCTTGCACATAATAAAGTGCTAGTACTAATGACTTGAGAGAAACAATAATCCCTTTACCATATGTGCTTATGCGAAAGAGCAATGCACCACAAAAATGCTTCCAGGTTACCAAGAAGCAACCTGAACCTGCTGAATGCGCCTTATCTTATTCTATAGTGCAAATATTTCCAAGCCTGTGGACATGATTTTTACCAGAATGCTATCATCAATTTACACGTGTTAGGATGCAGTACCATTTTAAACACACGCCACCCCCACATGAAAAAGATCTATGAGGGGATTGGGGAAAAAAAATAAGAATACAATAGGCTGTAGATTCCTACAGTAACAATAAGGCCCATCCAAAGAAAAGATCTGCTTCTGCACAGCCCTTGCAATGCATTAAACATTATTTTGCCACATCCAAGTTGTTGACAGATGGAATTCATGTTCAACTCTAGATTTGTCAGCACAGATGTCCAGGAACAAACAGCAATAATGAAATACAGTAAAAAGAAACAGAAATGCAGAACAGATTCGATTTTGGATTATTTGAATATGTTTATTCCAATAAAAAGAACTTGCTGTGTTACCTTGAAGAATCTCTGTAGCAATTTCCCACTGAGGCTTTACTGTATCAAGGTCCACTTCTCAGGATGCGATGATGCTGCTTGTATTGGATTTACAAACGCTCTGGATCTCTCCTCTTCCCACTGCTGCCAAGCGAGCCACACACTGCACGAGAACACTATCACACTGACACATGGATGGCACTCAAGTGATGTCAAAAGGGTTAAAACCTAGTGGACCGGAAAGTCACACCAGCATCGTTCTAGTTGCCAGCCACCGCTGCCGCACTCTCCAGCAGCTCTTCACCACCTCCCCCTTCTCTTTTCCTTTTTTTTTTTTTTTTAAAACTCAACCTATCTCATGGGCTTCTCCCCCTCCTTATGCGAGATGGTAGACGAGAGCGCTGGGCGATTTGCACCACTCTATCATGGATCGTGTTACGCTGTCTGGCTGTAGCGGCGGTCACAGACGATAGGCTGAGGAGCTTTGCGTGTGTGTTTACCCCTCCGAAGAAACAGCGGCATAAGAGAAGCGGGAGGGAGAGGTGGGATACCACCCTAAAACAAAAAAAAAAGAAAGAAAAAAAATGGAGCGGTTTCCAGAAAAGATTATCGAGCTAAGTGACAGGCTTTGACAGAAAACCTGGATGTGAATTCATGAGGGAGAGTGCCGCTGAGGTACGGCATGCAGACCTTAAAGTGCCACTTTTAAATGGCTCTCTTTCACTTTGACATCATTTGGTTATCACATTCTAACACGAGCTATGATTCATCTTCGCTTTGCTGACCTACATATTGGATACCCTTTGTCTGGCATATTAATTTATTCTTTTATGATATCTTATGCTTAATTATAGCATATAGAGTGGTATAAATGTGATCCTTACAGCTGCAGACAGGAGCAACAGCCGCATTTGCCATTGGAAATGTTCATATTATGTGCTCTGAAATTTGTAGTTTACAACACTGACAATCAAAAATAATTCATTAATGCCACACTTTTATACGATCTGTCAACAATGGGATGAGAAGCTGTCTTGTTTTGACCCATTCCTATTCATTATGTTACCAGGGTTGTTCGTTTACTTTTGACAGCCTGTTGAAAAAGAAATCTGTGTTTGTTCTGATATAAGACATACTTTCAAAAACTGTACTTATCAAAAGAAAACAGTTTATTTCCATAGTCCACTGTGAACTGGAAATGGCTTTGTTCTAATTAGCTTTCTTAAGTTGTTTTCTTCAAATGTAATCTAACAAAGCGAACTGTAAACCCAAGTAAACACATCACTATGTTCATTTGATAGACGCTGCTATATTTATTGTCGTTATGTTGTACTTCTAATTTTATACGATTTTCTGTTTTTGCACTTGAGTTGATTAGCATCCTGGTTTTGATTTGATTTGCTCCGGCAAATGACACAAATCTATAGTGATTTATATAATATCACCCAAGAATGTGGCTTTTTTATTACTCATATTTCCACCGTGCATATTTCGTCAAACTCTGCCCCCTATTAGGAATTTAGGAAATTGTCTAGACATCGTTTATCTAAAGCCTAACACATTTCTCAGTTTTAAATTTTATCCAAAGCCAACTAACATCTAGAAGAGAGATGCTATAGACGCTAAGTTTAGTTTAAAAGTCCAGAAATAATATCAACAGACAGGATAAGAATGAATTCTATGGTCAGCTTTACTTGACTTTGCTTCCTGGTGATAACAATACCTAGTCAGGTATTACAGCTATTCAGTGTTACACTTCAAAGTTGTTGAGGCAACAAGAGGAAGACGAGCTGAAAAAAAGAATGCCAACGTGTGCAAAGGCCAAGACAATATCAGTCGTAGTCAATTGTATGTCTCAAGTTCTAAAAACCTCTCTTTCCAATAATAGAAGGTGTCTTGTTAGCTTCAGAAACTTCACATCTTCAGCTCATAACAGGCTTTGTGTTTGCTCTAAAGCCCACAGTAGAACAGCCTGCCTGCCATCATTAGGGTTATTTCTTAAAACACTGGAAAGATCTTTGAGAGCTATAGATAAAATCTGTGAGTGCCCATGTAATTACAGTGTATGTGGATCAATAAATGGTTTAATACAGTATTGGCTTTGAAGATACCCTTAACACAATCTGCAAAAAAACAAAAAAAACAACAACCTTTCTTTCATTTGAAGCATCAGAAAATAGTGACCTTTAAAGCTAAAGTAAAATGCCAGTAAATTGTCAAATTCATTATTATGTGTTCAGATACTATGAAAATGTGAAGATTTTATATAAAGTCATGTGTTTTAGGCTTAAAGGTGTGGGCTTGCTGGTGAATGCAATCCAGAGATCACCTTATTCAGCATGTGGTTGCAGTAAAACACACGGTGGAATCAGCTGTTTCCTTTTTTGGGTTATTACATTTTTTTCACTAAACAGTATTAGTGTCCACTTTAATATATAGGCACTGCTTGCAAAACAGTGTCTGAAATAGAAACTATAGTCATCATATTTACATAAAGGTTCAATTCTCATCACATATGCAAGAGATTATGCTAGATATAAAACCATGAGATTATTTTTCAACCTTCCCCTGCCTCCATGTACCTACAGTTTTTTTTTTTTTATCATAGCCTGTATGAGATGGATGCAGCTGCTGGTTTATGAAGTTCCATTTGATGGCTCATCTGAGCTTTTGGATGTCTCCAACTTAGTTTTTTACATTTTTGGATGAAACAAAAGACACCGCTCACGTGGTTACAACGCATCCCACCCAAAATCACACCATGTTTCTCTCTGCATGGGGACATAAATTACAAAATGAAAATCATGTTGCATTACGTAGCAATTTAAACGACTGATTAAAAACATAAACTTATCAGAAAAGTGGTTATAGATAAATTAAGCAGTGGGTTTTTTTGTCCAAAGACTTCTTTGCAATTCGACTTTTTTGCAAGCAGATAAGTTGCCCCCTGTTGAACAGTGAGAAGAATGCATCTTTAAAGCACTTGGACTCGCATTCAGATCAAAAAGCCATTTACCTTTTGTAAAAGGGTCTGTGGTCTTTCTAATTCTACTTGCCCTCCCTCCTGTATATGTATCTGTTTTTAATACCAAAGCCTCTGTTTTAAATCTCTATAAAACATACTTGTTTAACTAAATAATGTGAAATGCATTTGTAAAAAATGCTGTTGCCTTTTCTACTTAGAAAACTACTTCTTCTGATAGGAGTCTAATAGGTCACACAGTGCTGAAGTGCATCATATCTTCTTGCACAATCAATTTGGCATTTCATGTTTTTTTAAATTATCATGTGGACGCAGCCGTCTGTAATAATCCACTTTAATGATCAACAACTAAAACAGCAAAGAACTGATAAGACTTCTTTGAAGGTGGACATCAAAAGTGATGCCTCTGGGGTTGAGAACAAGGGAGAGCTTATTTGACATTTTCCCACTGCAACCACACATTGACTCAAAGAATTTGGTCACGCCTGTGGGCTCAAGTAGGGAAATCTGTTTGGAGTTTGGTCTCCAGCTCTAGTAATCAACGAGTGCCCCAGTTCAGTACGGCTTGAGTGAAATTCATATTGAGTGGCCCATATTATATTCATCCTTCATCCTGAAGAAAAGGTATTTGAGACCTAGTGTAGGACAGACTATTTTAGGAAGGAAACATTTTTACATTAGTCACTTTAGAATACCTTGGATATGATGTCAATTTCCATTCTTTGGGGAATAACAAACCTCATTATAATTCCCACAGGATATGTCTTAGGCGGAGGGTAGAATTAAAACTAGACACAGTCACGTGGGTGAGTTAAAGCCTTATCCCATTGCAAGAAAAATGTTCAATTATCAGATTGAAAGTCTATTTTTAAAGATAGCCCACAATACAACCAATAAACTGTGTGATATTTGTTTTACCGTGTTGCTGGTAATGGCCAAAAGAACACGAGGGTTCATTTGGACAAGAAATAAATATCAGTCTGTTCGAATACCTACCTTTTTTGACACTCAGCCATCAAAATTTATCCTCCTGCTGTCAAAGCAAGTTGACCCTAAAAGCCCCCTTGATACCAAACCATCTCCAGCCAAGCAGCTCATTTCCACTACAGCACCATGTGCAAACAAAAGGGGGCAGGAGAAGCAGGGGCGAAAAAGCAGTCACACAAAGATGCTGCAGTAAATTTTACCCAAGTAAACAATATGGGAAACGGGCCAGGATTTTCTTCACATAATATGCTTAATTCTGCAGCTTAAGGGGGAAAACGGACTCTTATTTCTACTAAAGAGCTGGTGCTAAATGGCAGCTATTCAGCCCAGTTTCAATTTTGACATGCTAAAGCTGTCTGAGGTACTCAGTTACTGGGGAGTGGGATGTGGGCGGGGGTGGTAGATTTCTTTGCTCTCCTAGAGCACTATGGTTTCAGTCCAGCTGGCCTTTAGAATATGGATTATGTGGTGCCGTGGCCTGGCTCTCGCTCCATGGGGGGCTGGACAGGGTGCCCAGCTTCAGCGGACTCCCCACCGAGACCCCTGGGTGAGAGGACGCTGAAAGCCCTCTCGGTTCTCAAGGCTGGATCGTTGAGAACGTGGCGGTTGCTTCCCACACCAGCACCATACGTCAGTGTGACAGAAAACTCGAAAAAAAAGAAAAGAAAAGAAAAGAAAAAGAAGGAAAAAAATGACAGTGAAAAGGAAGATGGCGGGGAGAATGATGGGGGAGGGTGACTGGAGTGAGAAACATCGAGGAAGAAGCAGAAGCAACAACTGTTATTGTGGCAGAACTGCGACACTGCATTACTGCCAATCACAATGCCTGCTCTGCGAGGAGAAAAAAGGGGTGGGGAAAAAATAGAAGAAGAACCTTGGGAGTGCAGTGCAGTAGATTTACCTTTCAAAAAAGTCTGGGGCGATAATAAGTATCCAAATGACAGCTCTGTGCCACCGCATCCCAACTAAAGTTAACCAGAGGTCCTAATGTCGAGTGCCAGCAGCAGACACAAAGGTCTGAACAGTGGGGCGCCAAGGCAGCTAGCACAGCATGGCTAAATGGGGCAGGTGATTTCCCATCTCCTCCACTGCCCTCAAGGCACAGCCAATCACTGCTGGGGAAAAGTGCCGCACCAGCCTTCAAGCTAGGAAGCCAGTGAGTGGAAGGGCTAGAGAGGGAGCTGGAGTCTATCTGGGACCATGCATTATTCACATGCATTGCTACGGCACTAAGACCTCCACAAAGGAAAGGCCTCAGGTTCCATCAGTGCCGACTTGTTTCCAATCTATTATTGATGGCAACACTACACCATATACTTTTCCCTGATTTACTGGATTCTATCATTGCTTCTATAATAAAGTCTATTTCCAGTAAAGTCAGAACAAATGAGCACAATATTTCCAAGCATGGTGCCAGTGGGTGCTTCTAGTCACTGGGACCTTTCAGAATTGGCTTTAATTACACAAATCATGCCCAGTGTTATACCATTACAAAAACGAAAGATCTTTTGCATTGAAATGGGGAATGCACTTGCCCTAATATACACAGCAAAACCTGAAACATTTGTGTGAATCATCAATCATGTCAAGGTAGGTTACCATGCAAAATTAATTTCAGCATGGAGACCTCCAGTTAGACCTAAGTGAAATAAATGAGGTATCCAATTACCACATTATGATCACATGCAGCCGCTGTTAAAAAAAAACATGCACCGACAAAGTTAAACACTAGCAGCTCATCAGTATTGAGTGGAGAATTCAAGCTCCCAAACTTTTTTGTTTATGAATTCTTTATTACTTTAAGTTTGCGACTGTTTCTGAGCCTGCTTACACAATGCTGTCAGCTATTTTTGCATTGTTAGACAGCAAGGGACGCAGACTGAAAAGGCACAATGCAGACAGTGTTATCAGTAAACTACTGGGTGACAGAAAATATTCATTCAAATTAACACTTGTCATATTATAAAATGGGTCAAGAACTTTTAAAGGAGCATTTTGATACTGAGATATTCTAGTAAGCAGAGATGAAATGGCACACGGTTTGTGTATTTTATTCTTGCATTGTATCAAAAAGCTAAATTATCCTTTATATTAAGATTTTATCAGAATATGTTAAAAAAGCTTCGGCCCTTTAATTCAGAGGCCGTCCACATTATTACCATGCACACATCAAAGATTTCCCCTAAATCTCTGCAGGAAACACAATCAATCTGCTCAGTATGCGAGGCTAGGACAGCAGGCCATCTCTCCCTTTGAGGATGTCGACGCATTTGACCGATGTGCAGTCGATCCTCCAGATTGTGGCTAATCATCATTACCAACTGCTGAAACAATGACTTTCCTTCAGCCCACTCAGCTTCAAGAAGGGCACAAGGGACCTGCCAGTTTTTCTTATGGTGGCTTAACACTTAAGTTGGGATTTAAGGAATTAGGGCAGACTTGGACACAACAAAATGTGCACTCTGATCATCCAACCAAGTCATCAACTATGGCCTGGCTCCCACTGCAAAATCTGCCTCATGAATTACACAAAATTCAACAGATACTGTATTTTGGGGGAAAGTGTAACAGTGCTGCAGATTCAGTTGAGGGAGTTTTATTTTAAACATTGTAGCCTGAAAACAAATGATGACTGCTGCATATCCCTAACAGGAAAAAAAAAGTATAAGACAATGGGAGGAAAATGAGGACAGATGCATAGAAGGCAGTAGTAGGGGAATTCTCTAAAATGAACAGTGGATTATGAAAAATGGCTTCTTCCTTACAATGCTTAAAGGTTAGGTCTCTATTACACAGAGAGCAAAATGTCAGCAGTATCCCCTGAAAGAGTGGACTGTGATATTAATGGAGAGTCCAGGGAATGGGCTTCCCCTGACTGAGTTTCCCCTCTACTAGACACATTATTCATGTAGTTGTCAGCCCACACCTGGTGCATATAACACTAACATCTACAAACTAAATGATGGAAAGAATATAGCCCACCCTGGTAGGCAGCCAGTGGTGAAATGAATGTTGTTCATGAAGTATAATGGAGAGTAAAAGTACTGCTACTAGATAATCTAAGGGCTCTTCACCCGCACAACTGAAGTTGTCGCCCAGGACATATTAGCATAATGTTCAATTTTGTAGCTAATACTATACTTTCATTTGGCACTTAGCTACCTCTGAGACTTGCATGGATGGGCAAAATTAAGCACAGGGTCTGTGGAAAAGCTACCCTCAAGAACTGTAGGCAGGCACCACACGCAATGGAGATAGCGCTTCATCTCCAGCGAATGCTGTAACAGCCTTGGAACTGAGTCACCACCCAAAATAAACTGTGGTATGAAATATTAAAGGAGGAAATGAGTTATCATTTGTTTGAACTCCTATGTACATTTTTTTCTTTATCTCTAGTCCTGACCGCAGAAGCCCTTATCAAATTCCTCAAAGCAATTATCAAAGCATTTTCCGTGTAATCTAACCACATAACATTACTTAGGACATAAATGATAAAAAACTGTTGCGTTCTGTGGAAATGTGATAGACCCAGACAGAATGACATGATGATTTAATGTTACACAGCGAGTCATCAGTCACACAGCCACCACTTTATCTAAGATGCAAAATGGCTTCTGCATGAGGCACACTGTGGCACTGGATTATTTGTGAGTAATATTCTTTTGCCATGGTAAATATATTGTGTCATGCAGCAGAGGGTGGAAGAAAAATTCGCTCTCAAGCTGTTTTAATGAAGTCCCAAATGTCATCCTCATACTTCTTTCAAGAGCAAACTCCAAGAAACTCCTCTTGAAGCCTGACTGTCCCTCAGTGCATTTTCGAGTGATTTGAAAACAAGTCACTATTGTGAAAGGCAGTCTAAGAAGTACAAGAAAAAACAAAAAAACAACAACTGCTCCACAGAAAAGAGTAAGAGATGGGCAGTAAACTGGTGGTTTGGACTATTACAACCTTTATGACTGAAGACATTGTATGAATTTTGGAGGCGGCAGCGTGCTGTGATTAGGGATGTCTACAAATCTCTTTCATCATACAAAACTAGTTAAATGATAGAACGGTTTTGCCAATCCTGTGCCAAAAATTACTTTAATAATCACCATTTTATGATTCATTTGAAATTACCCATTACTGCTACATCTTTACAAAAAGACTACAAGAACAAGGGATTTCAGCGTAACATTAGAGCTTGAATTAGAACCAACACATTTTTTCTCAACAATACGGAGGAGAAGAGGAGGGTGGACAGCCAATTACTGGAATACTGTGTGTGTCATTTTGACACCACGCTTCGGTTTCTTCGCCAATGTATTAAATGTACCAGACATAAAGGCTACGCTGCAGTAATGATTGAAAGACTGAGCATTTTCGCATAAACAAACTAATACGGTGTCACTGTTTATTTTGACAACTTATGTCATCCTGCATTTAGTCACTGTTTGTACTGTGCAGTTTAAAATTAAGCTGAAACAACACACTAATGTGAAAGGATGTTTCATCTATGTTAAGATGCTATTCCACTTGACTAAGCATTTTTCGGCTGAAGTGTTTCTTCAATATTTCAAGGTGCTTTCTTCTATGAGTTGAAAAAAAAGTTGATAAAAAACAAGTGGCAGTATCAGTTCGACTTGTTTAATCTGCACTGGGCAACTTTGCATGTTGGCAGCTCCGAATGGCAATTACTGCAAACTGGACACAAAAATCATGTAAATGAATTGTAAACAGTAAACTCAAGTTTGCCAGTTTGGCCCGTCTACCAAAAGTGTGGGCGATGTGACAATTTTAGATCATGGGTAATCTCAATTTGGCATGCAATCGCTTTTTCAGAGAAATCATATCGATTATATCATTAAAAGGTGCTATATAGTGTTTAGGTAAATGTTTTCAAAATGTTTGTCCTGATGTCATTCAACTGTTTTTCCAATGAGGCTCTCAGCCCATGGAGAACCTCCAAGCTCAGTGTTTCAGACAATGGCTCATGCCATTGCATGCTAGGGCCGCTATTGACAGATGCAGTCAAAGCACTGTCCTCAGACCTAGAAGGTCCTGAGTCCAATCCCACCATCAGGCCAGGGTCTCTGTGGAGTTTGCATGTTCTCCCCGTGTTAGCATGGGTTCTCTCTAGCCTCCTCCCACGATCCAAAGACATGCAATTAGAGGGTTTTGGTTAACTGATGATTCTAAATTGTCCATAGGTGTGAATGTGAGTGCGAATGGTTGTCTGTCTCAATGATTTAGTCCTGCGAGAGACTGGCGACATGTACAGGGTGTACGCTGGTTCTCGCCCTAAGACATCTGGGATAGGCTCCACCCCCCTGTAACCCTAAATTGGATAAGTGGAAGAGAATGGATGGATGGATGGATATACATAACAGCTCTATTTAAACAATATTTCTAGATGATTCCTATAGTGTTAGTTGCATTGTGTTTGGGTCAGTATACATAAACAGCATATATAATAGTATATATATAGCATAACTAACTAACTTCACAGTTAGTATGAAGTTAAATTCACTCATCTTAAACTTTTTGAACAGATCACAGCACCAATCTTTTAGGGTTTTTGCTAAATTGAAAGTATTTCCTCCCTTGGTCTGAAAGCACGAGGACATCATTGGCACATTGCCTTTGCAGATTACTTATCAATTCAATTCAGTGTACTTTATATATAGCTCCAAATCACAATAACAGTTGCCTCAAGGTGCTTTATAGTGTAAGGTAAAGACCCTACAATAACGCAGGAAAACTGAGAAAACAACAACAATCAGATGACCTCATCTGAGCAAGCGCTTTGGTGACAGTGGGAAGAAAAAACTTCCTTTCAGAACCAGGCTCAGGGAGGGACGGCCATCTTCTGCAACTGGCTGGGGGTGAGGGGGTATACTCCCATACCCGACTCCTACTGTCATTCTTATCAATAAAGTGACACACACTTAGACAATAACTGCACTAGTCAGCATTTTCTATGTACTTTCCATTTGGTATGCTTTAGGGCACCCTTCTTTTCAGCATGTAAGGATAGAGGAGAATACTGGTAGGCACAGTACTGGTTATGATACTAACAAAAAAACAAAACAAAACAAAACAAAAAAATCAAAGAACAATCGCATCGAATTTTAGTATCAAATGGCATAACTATTATTCTGGTGACATTTGTAATTATGGACTTGCAGTGAAAACAGGATGTTCTGAAACATAGTTTTTAAGTGAGGTTTTAGCCATGAGTCACAGTGATTTGATCTAAAAAGATTTTGACATTCTTTTGGCCAGGTCACCCACCCTTAGCACGGTCAAGCCTGCTCTGGATATAAACTCGGTTTATTGTTGAAAATGTACCAGTGAAAATGTACTAGTGGGTAGTACATTTTGTGGCAAAAGAAAATCCAGTTGTCGCCTCTATGGTGGGATAGCGTCTGACAAAATGTTCTGACATGGATCAAAATTTGTTAATTTAATAAAGTTACTTCTGATAATATCAGTGCCTTTGGGTGTAGATTAGGGTTGCTTAATTTTGATTGGAGGTGATGGTAGGCTTTATGTTATGCTTTCACTGATGTGCACCGTTTTATGTGACTAACTGTGTTAATTTAGGATTTAGTTTCCAGAATTTTTATATTTTTTATGTATTTGTTATATCTAAGGCTCACATCTGTAGTTTAAAAAATAGGAAAAATGTAGTAATGTATAAAAACAAACACAAAAAGTCTAGCATGGGTTAATTTACTTAAATGTAAGCATATTAAATAAATAAAAAAGTTAAACGAGACCTGAATGACTGAATACACAGCAGTATATCAGCTTTGGCAACAATCAGGACTGAGCATGTTGCAATATATTTTGACATATTTCCTTTGTAAAAATCACTCTTTAAACAATCACCCAGACTGTTCCTATCGGCAATGATTTTCTTTTAGAGCTGCCATGCAAAACTCTCCAGACAGCTCCTTCAGGTAATATAGAAAAAGACAATAGGTGGAAAATGCTCTAACCTATTTGCCAAATGGTCTGTCATCTAATGCCCTGGTGCTGTTCTATTGTCTAATCCTTCTGCTGAAGCCTCTAAAAGGATACATCGGTCTAATAAGATGAATGGGCTTTGACCCTGAAGCTGCTAAAAGCCAACCTGGCCAATTTATCTGAGTGACCTCTACTCTTGGCAGAGACGGGCCTCACCTCTTTTGGAAGCCTTCAGCAGGATCAATAGCACAGACGCAAAACAATCCAAAACAATGAGCGTCTAGAAGTTGGGACTCAACAGCTCATTGGCTTTTTATGAACCTGGATTATGTGCTTAAGATGAAAGACTAGCATTTGATCATTTCTCTGTATTATCAGTCTCTTTCTACCTTGCCGTATCTCTTTTGTGGTGATAACAAAACCAACAACAACTCCAATATCTAAAGAAAAGTCCTTGAAACAATGTAAATAATGCCATGATGGAGTTGTATTTCACCTAAAAGTCTGCCCTAATTCAATAATGTGTTCTCAAATTCAAATGGCTAATGTAAAACAAGATCAACACACAAAAAAGCTAGCTTTATATTGAATCACGACTAATTTAATTATACAAATATCAATCACACCTAGTTCAGGGCCAGGATTGGTACATTGTGAAGTTCATTTTGAGGGGAAATGAGATTTCGTCGGCTAAATTAAGGATTCTGTTTCATGTTCTGTTTGTTGGTGTTGGGTTGTGTTTAACCTAGATAAAAGGCCCAGCTTGGATGTTCAAGGCAAGATATGAAGAAGAGAGCCTTTTACATGAGAATATGTTTTCTTTCTTTGAGCATGAATCAGTTTACATGGTATACAGTATCAATCGTTGGCCTCAAATCTATATCTGCAAAGTGCTTAGGTTTGCATTGGTGATTAGATGAATTGAACCGAGAACAGTCTGTTACTTGAGTATCCTTCATAGCTCGGATACCTAATGCCTTTTCCCTGCCTCTGAAGTGACCACAGTTTCAGGATGCTTTGCTCTGGGCGCTTGGCCAGAAAGCTTTATGTATTCTGATACCATTCATTTTTAATCAGGACCAGAATATCCTTCCAAACCTCTGCAAGCTGCCTTTGGCTGCGCGACTTCAATTTTGTTATGTTTTAATTGATTTGGCAGTCCTCCTTATTGTTTATAGTGTAAGTTGACTGTTACTATTGCTAATATTCCAAGTGAGAACTATCGCACTACTCATTTGAATATTTCCTATTTTTCTCTCCTTTTCTTCCAGTTGCAAAATTATACTTTTTCCCACTATAGTATGGTGTGAAACTATTGTCTGTTCAGCACATTTCACTCAGCTCTCCAAGCCGACATACCTATCCTCATCTCTGCGTGCAGTGGAAGGATTTCTGAGAGCCGGGGTGGGGAATCTTCCTCTGTGGTATAATGAGTTTGACAATGAAAGTGACACTGTGTCCTCTTTGGACCTTGCCGTGTGATCAATCATAACAATGGCTCACCATTTCCTCCTCTGGATACTGACCTTTCTACCTTAAGGAAAGCAAGTGTGTGAATGTGTTATAGCGTGCATGTGTGTGTTGCTCTCGGTTTGAGTGTGCCATCACCTTCTTTCCAATCAGCCCTTTAAGTCCTACATATCCATTAGAATGTCCTTTAGCAGAGAGTCCTTTTTCCCGCAAAAAGCAAACATGCCCTGAAAAAAATGCACTACTGAGAGAATGCTGGTCTCGTTAATGCTGTCATCAGAACTATTTTGGGCAGGGATAACACACTTGGAAATGTTAGGGAAGTGACATCAGGCTTATATATTAAAAATCCTACCACCTGAACAGCTTACAAGGTGATTGATGCTGTTACTCCAGTAAGCACAACTGCCAACGTTTTATGCAAATATCAACGACTGAGATTATTTTAGGCCGATTCTCTAATGGCTCAGTTCTCATAACAAGTGACAGAAAAGGGAATGATGTGTGGAGAGAGCTGTGAACATGGAGAGATAGGTGACCCTGCCTTCTGCCCTCATCTCCCAGATTAGCCATCAGGACATTTCATTAGTACTTTACTTTCTATATATTCTGCACTTGTGTTTCTAATTCTGTACGTGCTGCATATCCGCTTATATAAATCATCAAGATTAAATAATAACTATCAAACGCGTCTCATTATGCTTTAGCCACAAATGTCCCTTGTCAGCAATAAGGGGTCTAGACCAGATTTTATAGCCGTTTTTATGCCACTTTTAATTGTCATTTTATCTGCACCACAGATGTACACAGTGTCTTTAATGTCTTTAAGACAGCATAAAAAACCTAATCAATACACTGCTTCAATTGGGAAAATGTTATACAGTAACTGATGTGAGCAAACCGTCAAGAAAAGGTTTTAGATTCAGATTGTAAAATGTGAACATTTCATACTGCTACTGGTATTTTTTCTGGAATCATTTTACAAGATTTGTACATTTAACTGTAAATAAATAATAAGGAAAAAACAAAATTCAGAGGCATATTTTTGCAAATTGGGCCCCATAAAAATTAAGGAAGCGTATAATAAACTAAAAAGTACTAAAAAGTTCTATAATATAAAAGTTTTGTCTCGGTTTTATTTATTATTTTCTTCGTCTCAGCACCGAGTACTACTACAGGTGTTTCTCTGAGGGTGCGCAGGGCTAGTATATAGCCTAAGTGGCAAAACCCAGGGCATAAAATATTTGTGAGCGCACAGCAATAATTTAAGGCAACTCAGACAAGCATATCAACATTTTTATCAGCTCATTTCTTTTTTAAAAATGTGGTTGGACCACAAGAGGACAGTGTGCAAAGCAGTTTTAATAACACAAAAGACCACAAAGAATAAGGTTTGTAACATTCGCCCCCTGCCTGGAAACCCTCTATATTTATATATTTAAAATTCTTCTGTGCACAAGAAACAGCGCACAGCAGGCTATGGTCTGTGTACAAGTTTCCATAAAAAAATTTAGATTATTAACTCAGGCAAATATTACAGACTGTTTGATATAGTAAAGGTAAATTGAGATTGAAACCCTTTGATTTGCGCATTGTTTGAGCTAGATGAAACACTCACATGATGAAAACTCCCTGAAATCCTGACTGAAGTCAAAGTCTTTTAATGAAACATTTATTCAGGTGTATAATAGACTCAAACACATTTCCACAACCAATGAAAAGATCCAGCGGTATAATTTGGAGTAAAAATGTGCTTTTAATTGCATGTGTCAAAAATAAAATTAGTGCCGCCCAACACAATTAGCACAAAACATTTCTGCATTTTTTTGTTACTTGGTCACTTAATTGGACTAGATAAGCGTGGTTTCCCTTTTAATTTTCCTACACTCCTGAGATTATTAACACCACTGCAGCCTTTAGCCTAAAGAAATGCTCCATAACAGCAGGTTATGTGCTTGGAGGATATGTTCTAAGCAATTAGAAATATATATATATTCAGCGTGACACCTGCAAAGCAGAGGCATTTTTATATTCCAGTAAAACAACTACAACAGGAGAATAATAAGACTTTCAACTTTTTGATTGTGCGCCTCAGTATTGGATGATAAAGGACATAAAACCACTGCACCATGACAATAAATATAACAAATATTCCTGTGTCCCAAGATAGGGGAGAAAAAGGAGATCATAAAATAAGGAAGACATGAGACCAAATAAATTGGCAGGTTGATCTAGCCAAGGGACAACTTTTGAACACCCTGTGTTGATCCAGGAGAAGGAAGAAAATCCATTTTAGCCCATATGAAGAAAAAAAATAAACCCAGAGACCTGACTGTCCTCAAGGTTTGCTTTTGAAGTTATTTTTCTTTCTTTTGTACGTCTTTACATTGTGGTGGCTTTAATTTGCCAGCAACAAATTGGAAAATAACATTCTTCTTGATTACATACTTTACAAACAATCAGTAGCAAGTGTTTACCTATAGGTCTATTTTCTTCACTTCTTAGGAGAGCAAAGATAGATCGATGGATTCACACAAAAACACATTGATGGTCTCCAATTGCAGGAGACATACCAAACATACATGAAGCTACAAAACAAGACAAATGGATCAACGCACTAATCCCAGTTTCTTACAGTGATATTCACAGAGTCTAAATTGGTTTCCTGGCTATTTCCGTATTACACTGTAATGCAATCACTCAATTAGGTTGTGTGATGAAATGAAATGAGCCGTTTTCTCTCGAGGACAGTAAATAGTGGTCCTTGTAATTGACAACTGCGGAGTAATTCCTAATCTTAATAATATGTCCTGTAGTCTAACACATGCAAGTAATTAGATCGAGGCAAGCATGGGTTAAAACAGTGTCGTCTGTGACGCTCGGCTAAATTGAGGAGACGGAAGTCAAAGAAGCAAGTGCTGTTATTCGGAGACTGTGTGACAGAAAATAGATGTTGGACCAAGTAAATAGCTTTTTAAGTTGCAAACACATCTTCACAGGCCATGTAATGCTATAGTGTGATCAAAGATCAAGCCAAATACTGTCTGCCTAACAATTTTGCAGATAAGAGCTCCACTCGAAAATCTAAAATGTCTTAGTGGTGAAATAGTGGCTAACTCTGACATCAACAATGAGAATAAAAGCAAAGTGTACAGTTGCTCCCAAAAAAATCCACAGTCGGAGTTGGCATAGTTACGTCCAGCATTTGAGCTTGTTTTTCAAGTCTGTGAAAAAAATAAATAAATCTGTATCTGACTGTTATTTGGATAAAATATTTGAAAAAAAAATCACACTTTTTTGATTTTGTTACATAAATTAACTATTAAATCATAATTCTGGACTTTGAAGAGAGACTTTTTGTACATTTTGTCACATTGACATCACACAGTAACCAAAGTAACTAAAGAAAATAAAAAATCCCTTTTGCCAAACCATTGTTCACATTTTTAGGAATGGTTATTTTTAAGTAATATAAATAACACATTCGTCTTCGTATCGATGATGTTGGTGGAAAATATCTTTGAAGTATTATAGGGAGAGAGTGGTTTCAAGAAAATCTGCTTTTCCTTATTAATATGCAAATTTATACAACAAGGCACTCCAAAGTCTAATCAGATCATCTTCTCTGTGGGGGGATGTTGGGGTGTGAATACAAGTTTTTTTTCACCATGTGTTGCTGTTGTATTAATGTGTTCACCAGAAAGTGTCTTCACACAAAACTACACTGACACGACAAAAGGACAGTCTCACACACGGCGTATCGTGGTGTTGAGGCATGGGACCGATTCCAGTCTCCACACTCATGGACGGACTCACAGACGCTTCCACTACGTGAAGGAGAGCTTGTGGATGTTCCACTGCCAAATCTTCACATGCATAAAGGCTCTTGTGCCCACTGTTTGACAGCATTATGTGCCCTTTTTTAAAGTCTATATTTGAACCCCACCGAGATATCAGTGATGTTTACCTATCACGGACTCTTAGGTATTGTAATAGCCGTGATAGGTTGAAATGTGCTGGAAGGTTTATCTGTGACAGCAGCTGGTGACTTCTTGTTGTGGTTATTTAATGCACGATTGCAGGCAATAGATATAGAAAAAGGTTTATGGGTTTTATGATTTTTTTAAATGTATATACACTGTAATGTCACAAACAAGGAGCAACCAACAGACATAAAAAAAAAGAAGTCTTACAGCAGCAACCGTCAAACATGTTGGCGGAGAGGCTTTAAGTCATAAAACTGTGACGTAAATGAAGTCTTTGAGGGTTTAGTGATTAGGACTTAGTGCGGAGCTCGAGATTGAGCCGTGGTGTTGAAGACTAAATTGAAATTATTTGCAGTCAGTTTGTCGTTCGCTCGGACAAAGGTTCAAATGGCGATGACCTCTGCGCCGCAGCGGTGACCTCTCCTAGACTTTCCAATCTTCTCAAAAATAGAATCTAGAATCTTTTCACATGACTGATGAGCACAACCCCTGCTATGACACCTTGGCGTGTCATCACTGAATCCCACTTCCCCTGTCACCCCAAGCACTAACAATGTGAGCACTTAACTGGTGACAGTGCCGGCGAGCACGGAAGTGATGACAATAAATGATGGCAATCAAAGCATGTCTCCTCCTTTGACGAGGCACGAGATAAAGCTCAGACACCTTCCTAGCCCCATTAACAAGTGATGAAACTGTTTTCTCTGCCAGCTTTGGAGTGTTTTTCAAAACTATCACAGATGGCCAGGCCTTTTGACCCGCCCACTCCCCACCACTCGCCCCCCCCCAAAATGAGAGAAAGAAACCCAAAACAAACTCTGATGTTATTTATTCTTTTTGTATTCGGCTTGTGCCACACTGAATTATGAAAGTGGTGAGGGAGGTTTTCTTCATGCTACGATCAATAGGCTGATTCTGCTGTCACAATACAAGGCGCATATCTGAGACAGGAGTTTGACAGATGGCGTGTCACCTTCGTCAGCGTGACGCCCTGCGTGCATGCAGGTTTGTGTGCGTGTGTGTGCAAATGTCTGCACTCTTGCTTGATTTTTCTAATCTTAGAGATAAAGTGTGAGAAACAAAGTGAGATATTCGAGTGTGCGTGCGTGCACGCGCGTGCACGAGACAGGAGAGGAAGAGGCGCAGAGTGAGAGAACATGAATACATGCACACAGGGAAGCATGTTAGAGGATGTCTGATACGCTTTCATACTCCCACCCAAAAAGCCTTTGGTGCTTGCTGTGCTACAGCACACTTTGCAGTGACTCCTCTACTGATTTAATTAACCTTTTGCTGGCACTGTTCACACAATAAATTTGTGAGCTACATTCAACTGTAAAATGTGTATGACTGCAATGTGGACCTGTGACTTGGACAAATTGAAATTCTTTTCTGCTACATCCACTAGTAAACAGTCCTTGATAACAGATGTCTGAAAAGACATACAAGGGAATGGAACATTCACAGTGTCCATCCTCCATGAAAGCATCAAAGCAAAACACTTTTCCATGAAAACTACTCTGGACAGAAGGTTGAGGTCAGAGCAAAAGATGCTCCTTTAACCAGCAGTGACAGGCATCACAGTGGAAGTTGCTTTTTCCTAAGCAGGGGTCAGCAGGCATTAAGCCCCTCCTACTTAACAATAAACCCTATGTGTAAGAGTTTATACAGCCAGGAGAGCTGTCATGAGGTACTGCAGTTCTGTAGCTGCAGTACCTAACAAGTAAGTGCGAGCTTTTTCACACCCTATTAGGAATACAACTCAACTGGGCCATGCCGTTTCTGTTTCAGGCAGTCATTCATGTTTTATGAGGGGTACAATATTGATTTTGAAGCCTGCACTTCAACATTAAGGTGAAAAAAAAACCACTCTCCATGGTTGTTTTCATTTTTTACTCAGTAGCTGTATATTGATGTAATGGTCCTAAATAAATTTAACTATTTACATCACAGCAGCAGTTAAACTATACTATTACAATTTCATATTAAACATAAAAAATGCATTACCGTAAAGTAGTAGCAAGTGCCCCAATAAGAACAGTGTCTAGTCAGCTTTGAAGAAAACTTCAGCTTTGTTTACAAATTTGTTCATTTATTGAAATGGGAATATTTTCTGTATATTTTTTAATAATATGTGTTGTTCTAAATGTGTGTTACTAAAACTGGCAGGAAAGCAGTGGAGCAAAAATGGCTGCTTGTTCATTTTTGAGGTGTGAAATTTAATTAATCTCAAAGCTTAATGGCTTATAAAATTACATTCATTTTTTTTTTAATTCTGTAAAGAAAACCTGACATTAACAGAAAAAAAATGCATAGTTAGTCCAAATATCTATTTTCATTTCTTAAAGTTATTTAAACAAATTCCTCCCACTTCAGTGAAAAGTGCTTGAGTGGGATTGAAAAACCCCAGGATATGAAGTGACCCACATTCTGGGCCATGCAAACAGAGTTTCTATATCCTGTAAATGAATACATTCCAGGAAAGGTGGCACCTTAGCATATAAAGACGACACCAAATAAAACAATCTTTCTGATATTTTTTCATGTGCATTTAGTGTTTGAAAAAGAAGCTTAGAAAATACAGCGTCATTATACCTGACTATTAATCTGAGTTCAATTATATAAAAATTTAACGCAACTCTTCTCACTTTATTCCAATAATTGTTCTGTCTCTGAATGCATTTGACATTATTCAAGAGAAATTATTTTTTATTTCCATGCAGCATTGTTGCTGTAGAAAATTTGACTGTAATCTCCTATTTGTAGAAACTAAAAATAAATAGATAAATAAATAAAATCAGAATTCTTTCAAACATTTCTTTTAATATCCATTTGCCACTCGGAGCGCCGGTACACTCCCCACAGACATGGATTCCTAACTCTTCATGGCTGGTAGATGTCACAGCACTAATGTTACATGAGACAGTAAGTGAGCAACTAAGTAAGTGTGTGTCTGCGTGTTTATATGTGTGTGCAAATATATGATGTGTATTTATCCATAGCAAACTTATCACTGTCACATATAGGGGATGATAGTAAATAATTTCTGCATGATGAGAGGGAGCATATATTTAGAGAGTATCACTGTAGGCTTGCAAATATTTAAAAAGCCAAAGTGTTATTGATTATTGTTGCTTTTATTTTAATTACATTTTTTCCAATGCCATGTTATGTGTAAAAAGCATGATATGGCGCATACCATTCATATAGAGGACAAAACAATGGTGCAATCCATTAGGAAATGTAAGGATGGCTCATTATCACATGGCTATTCATACAGCTACAAGACCAATAAGACAAACACTTTAATCAATCAGTTTTGTTTTCCAGGGATTCTATCAGTTGCTCTGGATTATCTTAAGTGTAAAATCAATGCAAGCTATTTAACAGTTTTCCCCTCTTTCCCCCTCTTTCTTTTCAATAAAATTCCACCAATGAACAGTTATAATACAATTAGGGGCTTCGCATGAAAGAATTAGACAAGAAAATGTAATAAAAGCTGTACGTTGATATTATTAAAAGGAGATGATTATAAAAATGGATAATCATGAGCATAATGTCAACAGACTTGAACTCAGATGATTCACAGTCTCAGTCGTCTCTTTTGAAAAATAAAGTTCAGCAAAGGTCATTTTTATTTGCAAAAATGCAAATGCATCACTTCACAAAACAACTGCTCTTATTCAGTCTGTGGTCTCCAGTTGACCATCGAAAGCTGTACACTGTCCACTTATGACCACTTTTGGTCCATCTTTGAAAGGTGGAGCTCTTTCTCGTAGAGGTTAACATTTGCAGATGACGCTCTCTGTGAATGTGCTGAGGGCTCGGTACTTGTCTGTGTCGAACACTCTATAGAACAGAGCGAATTAGAATGAAATATTGAGTTCATTTATGAATAAGTGGGGCTGAACGGCCCCTTGTCGGAGCTTCAGCATGCATATTCAGTTGATGGAAACCTTTGGATGGGTCATTTCTCTTAGCTGCTTCATTAAATAGTGAAAGTCAAAAGTGCAATGCTCCTGACGAAAAAAGGACCAAGATCTACAGAGATGGAACACTGGCCAGGTTTTCCTTTGCTCTGGTTCAAACCCTAGATAATGATAGTGAGTGTGTGTGTGTGTGTGTGTGTGTGTGTGTGTGTGTGTGTGTGTGTGTGTGTGTGCGTGCATGTGTGTGTGCATGTGTGTGTAGCTTATTTGAACAAACAGGGGGTAGATTTTTCAATAATACCATTAAATTATGTTCTTAGGTGATTTTGAGTTTTGTAACATTTTTTGAAAAAATGTATGGCAAAGCAGATAAAGAGATAAAGTGTTTATTTTCCCTGCGAAACTAATTGAGACAATAGTGAGTTTAAGTCTCAGTGGGGTGTTGTGCTAGAGCCAATCAGCAGCAGCTTCTTGAGGAGTTTCCAAAAGAAACTCCAGAGGAGGTATGCCAAAGGGGTGTACCGCGGCGTTTGTATAAGTGTGTGTGTGTGTGTGTGTTCGCACAGTTAAAATGGTGGAGGCCAGGTGCAATCAAAGCTAGACAGAGAGCATATTGAAGAAATGACTGTTGATATAGTTTCACTCTTGGCGTATTCACCATCAAATATGACTGGAATCGAGCACTAAGGAGGTGAAGGCCATGTTTACAGGCACCTCTGTGGTTAGAGCGGAGCTTTTAGTGACTCATAAATGCATGCAGCGTATTGGGCCAAAGTAAAGGCCAGATTCAGGAACAAACACACGGACTTGAATTCTGATGGTATTTTGAAAAGGTAAAATACTTACTCAGCCCCCTCCCCCGGAGACAAGCTTTCTATGATGAATACTGCCATTAAGAAAATGACTTGTCTCAAATGTCAGACTGTAGCCAATGTTTTTAGATAAAAATTGATAGCACATGAACACAAGACATTTTCCTTTCTACCCTCTCTTTAATGTTCTTGCCAGTAAAGTGTAATCAACTCTAATTATTTAAACTGCCTGCCACTCTTTGAGACCACTGGTTTCTTAAAATAATTAGAGTTTTACATTGCATGTGTTAAAATGGCGATGGCTCACACTTTAATGGTGATGAATGATGTGCAATGTCATGAGCACTTTCAGTCATCAACTTCAGAAGGAAAATTTTGAAGCTCTACACCAAAACATATGCTGCTGAGATGATAAAGTTAATGACAGGCTGACTTTGAGCGTAGACAGAAGAGACGCAATGCATTTCAATAAAAGAAAATGATGGATGACGGAAGAAGAAAAACTGGTGAAAAAAGCACTGGATGTCATTTTGCAACAGATTTGATCAAAATGATGTTCCGAAGTGCAAACTAACCTTTCAGTGAGCAATAATAAAAAACAAGCATAACAACAGTAAAATGTGAAAAGAGTGGATCGACATAAATGAGTTTAACAACAACACAGCAATATAGCCATCTTACATGTATTGCCTCCATTTGACGCAACAAAGATTTGCCCTCTTCAAACACAGAACCTCAATCCTCCATCTCAGGTTTCCAGCATGATCAAATTTGCACTTCAAACCATTGTGCCCATTTAATCAGCCATTATGCATGCCCAGTCAACCACTGCAGAATTTCTAAGCAAAATCTCAGACTGAGGCACACAAAGCTATCTTTGATTTAACGCTAGCCCATGGGGAAACTTTATCAAACTCCTTTGCTTCCTGTGGAGCAGGACCAGGTGACTAGCAACTACTCAATCTGAAGGCCCGATTCCTTTCCGCATGCGGCAAGGAATCACGCCTTTGATCCAAACAAAGACAGCTGCAAATGCCTCTCAAGATACCAGCCCCACCAATCGCGTTTTCACATTGTTCCACCAATCAGAGCCTTGTCTCCAGCACCCACCATAATCCAACCTACTGCTGCTCTTTATACAGAGTGATTTCTCCCCCTTTGAAAAGCAATGAGGGTAAGGACTACAAACAAATAAGCATTTTAAGGTAAAATAATGAAACGTGTGCCTCACTCACCCATCTCATTGTCCGATTTATTGTCCATTTCGGTGTCAGTGAGTGTGAGCGCCGAGTTAGAGCGGCTGGAAAGGCATGAATTCTGCCCCGATTTTGCCCCTGTCCCCCAAAGAGTAATGGTACGTTCTGGTGATACAGGTTCATGGTTTTCGGTAACGACGGGTCCTCTGGAATAGCTGCTGAGTGGGTGGGAGAGGCCAGTCTCGGGGCAGAGAGCCAAGCCTCTGCGAGCCGGTGGCTCACAAATCCCGAGTTGCCTTAGCGAAAATGTCTGCCCTGTCAATGACAGAAGTAGTAAAGTTAACAAACCAAGCAACACCGTATTTAATAGCCATGAGCAGGGCTATTTAAAGAGAAAAAAAACAACAACAAAACTGTTAATCTAAGAGCATGGCGACAAGGCAGGGGGTAATTGCTAAATTAAAGCCTTAACAAGTTCCTCCAAAGCTACTTAACACTCATCAACTTATCAAGATCTACAACTGCATTTCTTTGACTCAAATCACACAAATAGTCTAATTAAAATTATAATAATTGCTATGTTTAAGATTACCAAGTTCCATTAGACAAATAGTCTGAAATCAATATCCTTGGATTAAATTACAGATTAAAAAAAAGTAAAGATGCTAATCACCTAATTATTATGATAGTTTTTTCGAAACTGTTTAAGAGACTGTTTAACAATAAATCACAGCAATGCTCTAAATTAGTTTTGTCTCCATTTCACATTGCTTAAGGGTTTGCTTATTTCTGAAAATAAAAATTAACCTGCAATGCCTTTAAAAGAGTCTGCAGCATGTTTTCAATTGGTTTTAAATGATGCAGGCATGCTGCCAAAAAAACACAAAAACATCTTAGTTCACCTCAAAGTCCTTGAATTAAAAAGTTCATATTTCAGTTTTATTCATTGCATATTTGGTTTTAACCATGAAATGAGCTGTATTTGCTTAGTAGATGCTTGTAGTCAGGCTCAAATATATATGTGTGTTCATCCAGAAACTGCTATAGCTAATTATTAATATTTAATGTAGAAATCATCATAGCTATAATGTATTTTATCTCCAGTATATTTTACCATTTCAAAATGAGACATTTTCATCAGCCTCTGATGTATTTAAAATGTTTTTTAAAATTTTAGTGAAATTCACACAGCTCGATTTTTGTCATATAAGCCATTTTAAAATGTACCAGGATTCTTATGCTATTGTGCTATACGCACAACACATAAAGAGCAACTAATTAACAAGAACATGTTCTTTTTCCATCATCAACATTAAATCTGACTTTTACTGTGATGATGTAAGAAACACTCGTTAAGGCTAAATGCCTGGATTTTAAAAAGAAATAAAGGAAACTACTCTTCTTCCCACAACTTCATCATAAATCCATTTATTCTAAAATGGACACCAATTAGCACCATGAAAATGTAAAAGTGTAATGGATAGTTTTTGTGATTGCAATCTTACGAGCCAAAGGAGTGCCATAAAATAGAATAAACTGCCCAAAGTTTTTAATTACAGAAATTACAGCAGTTTCTAACAGCCAATTAAAGAAGAGGGTTACTTATTGTATATTTTATCTTATTAGTTTAACATAGTCCTGCAGGGCATGAGCATTTTATGAGGTCAGAGTAGGCCACTACATCACACTCAATAGGAATTCTCTGTAAAAGTTTAGAAATATAAATCTAATTTATGCTTTTGTTTGACATCCTTTAATTGTGTTTACTACTGTCTAGCATACTGGCGCCATATTGTTATTTCTTGTCAAGCTTGCAGAGATAAAGTGGGAGATAAAACTGTGGGATAACATTTATTAAACAAACAAGCAAAAAAATCCTTGCATGAGCATTCATTTACTAATGAGGTTTCACACTGTTAGACATCAGCAAATGAACATGGATATAAGGATTTTGTTCTTTGTGGTATTTACTAAAGTCTAACAACAACTGAAATCTAAGAGCTTCTTGTTCGATTTAGAAAAATGCCACTATAAGATGGAAGACTTTTTGCTACAATCATTTTTTTGTACCCGGTGCCTTTTAAATGATAAACTCTGATGACACTGGCCATGACGTTAAAAAATGACAGGCAATCCGCACCTCTCTGAGCTTACATTTTGTACATTCATCTAACAAATCCTGAAAAATCCCACAGAAGGACAACATTTGTTCTTGCTAACCTGGCCTTGTGTACTCTGCAGTTTCCTTATGGACCATCTCCTTGACTCTTCCTCCAAAGAGCATTCGTGAAGGGTCATGGTCAAAGGCCTGGAGCGTCTCACTGGAGCTGTAGGATTTCTGAGTGGGCACGCGGCAGGCTCCCTCGTCCCGGTCTGATGAGGAGGCGGTGTAACGGCGCTCTCGATCCTTGTCTCTCTCACAGTGTCTCTCTCGGTCTCTCTGGCTCTTGGACAGCGAGCAGAAAGGCCGCTGCTCCCTCACCCTTTCCATGCTGCCTGCATGCTGGGTATCCAACTCCGCTCCCCTTCACCACCGGCACTCTCCTGAGACACTCACCACTGGATTATTTCACTGCTTTACCCCCTCTCCTCTTCCTCCTGTGGCTTTGATTCTCGTCCTGTAACCGATTTCCCCCCAAACCCTCCTCCCCACTTCTGAACCTCTGTCGCCCACTTCTTCAGTCCATTCAGCCTTCCAGCCACTCTACCTGGAAAAGAGAGATGAGGAAAGGAAGTAAGGAGCTCAGATAACACTAATCCATCTGCTTCATCTTCTAAAGCACACACTTATCCCCTTCTCATGGCCCCACCCCCGACTCTACCCCCACACCCCTGAAACCTCACCCGTGAACTGATATTTACCTCCTTAAGTTGACTTCGCCTCTTAAAAGATCACCTCTGTGTTGCATTTGCAGTCATGTTTATCTTCAGTGTGTTAACTCTAAATATTGTCCTTCAAAAACTTTCAATTCCAGTAATTTCAGTAAGCACTCTGTAAAAAAAAAGATTTAAAAAACAGTTTCTTCTTTTTTTAACTTAAAAGTTTAAAACTTTGCAATTTTCCACTGACAATGTTCCAAAGTTAACATTCTCCGAATGCAAAATTCTGCTTAAATGAAGGATAAATCAACAGGTTGACATGACTAGGAAAGCTTTTACTTTCATTATCACTTTAAAAAGACTTTTATTTAATTGATAAAATTAGAATGCCAAGCCTTTATATGAACATTCAATAAGTGTTACTTTAAATGCACAGAAGAACAATGACAAGATTAAATATTTCTATCAAAATTCATATATATATATATATATGCTGGATAGCATATATATATAGAGAGAGAGAGAGGAAAATAAAACTGTGCTTTTTTATCAATGTTGACGTTTTATACTTTTATACTGTATTTCCACATACACACAGATCATTTCAATTTACCATTTCTTAAGCTCCACATAATTTCTGCACCCACAACAATAAAGTGAAGGTAAACTGAACTTCATTTGAGGTACTAAAAAAATCATAACAGAAATCTTTTTTTTCCCAGAACAGTGCCTTTGTTACTTTGAATAGTCCACAAGTGGGCAAGAAGCAGCTATCACAAGAACCATTTAATCGGTTTAAATTAGCAGCAATGAAAGCTCTTCCAAAAATGAAAGCGTTTTTTTTTCTTTGTTTTGTTTTTGATCTCAGAGATTTAAAAAAAAATCCAGACACAGTGTCAAGAGACTGCAAGGTGATCAAGTCTTTATATTTGACAGATATTCATTTGCATATTTTAAACCAGTGTTTAATTTCATGCCTAAAATAGCAAAAAGACTACCTTTCTCTATTTACCATCCAGGGCAGACAGTAAAAGACTCTAATATCATACAAAGACTTTGAACCAGCTTTGTTTCCCAAACTCTCACTGTAATATTTGACAACTACAAACACTGCACTAGCTATACATGCAGTTTGTCTCTGGCCACAGAAACATTAGATAAATTGGTGTTAAAAATCCTAACTTGTTAGAAATTCAGAGAAGACACTCTCACTCTGCTCTAAATGTGGACAAGGGGGATGAGAATGTGACTAATCCACAAAAAACCCTTGAGTGGAATGTGGATGGGAGCCGTGGTGTGTCAGAAGTGTTTATTACCAGCCATTTTCCACTGCTTCCTGAGACACACACACGGCGCAGAGTCACACATGCCACACACCACAATTTCATTTCTCTCTTGGCTGAGCTGTAAGACTTGAGTATCAGACTCCTTCTTTCCCCAAATGAGATCTACTTCGTTTCACATCAAGCATCAAAACCTTCCAATGAAGCCAGGATAGCGTACCGTCGCACGGCGAGATAGCACCAGCCCCAGAGAGACGTTCCAAAAACTGAAGCAGTTGCGGGTGGAGTACAGGATGCAGGGATAATGAAAACTGTGAGCTGTTCTAGGCCTCTTAAACTTATTTTTCCCCCCTTCTCCCTGAGTTGCTTCATATCGCTCTGTTCCCCCGATGGGCTGAGATGCAATCAGTGACACACTCTCTTGTAAGGCTGACACTCAACACTCAACACTCCCCCCCACGCACTTGTTTTACGATGCCACAGGCCATCTCAATCACATCTCATCACTTTCAGGAAATTGTACACACCCGTCCAGATTGGCAGATTAATGCACAGGATGCGTCCAAGCGGACACGCCCAGAAGCCTCCTTGATTGCAAACTCCCCCTTCTTTATGGACTTGTAAGAAGATTCGGTATCTGAAAAACAGCTAATGCCACAAGTCTTACCCACTGAGCCACAAGCGACCACTATAGGAGGAATTAGATTTGTGTCCTAATCAGCCTACAAGCCCTTAAGTGACCAGGCATGTCCCCATAAACATTCCTCTATTACTCTGAGGACTCAAAGATGCCATCTTCTTCACAGCTCATCCTAGTGTCCTGCTTCGCTTTGTTTCCTCACAGCACACGGGGACACTAACGGTTCATTCGTTACAGTTTAAAATATGTACAAGAAGTCACAGAGGCTCTTAAGAGAATTCTGTTTTTCTTACACACTTTAAGTTTCAGAGGTTTTAAGTATAGTGCAGTATAAACTAGACTATGTAGTATGCATTTACTACATAAAATCTGCCTCTGGCTACCCTACTGAGAGTACATACTAGTGTACACCAGCTCTGTTTGATTAAATGAGGAGAACCTTTAGGGTTCATTATGAATCAAAAATCCTCGGTACATTCCCCGCCCTAAAAAAAAAAAACTTTTCTGTATCATTCACTTCTACATTCCCTTTTACCTTTGATCATGCAGTTGAATCAGGACAGTTAGTCACCCATGACCACTCAGTGGAACAGTCGACACTGCAAAATTAGTGTCACACAGAGGTCCTCTTGCAAGCCAGTGAGGCACGGAAAAAGATAGTTCATGATGTACGCAGCTCAGCTCCACACACGTCCGAACGACTCCCGTGCCAGTTGAGTACGGTCCCCCCGACGCCTAGTACTGTCCTACACCTCTGCACTTTTTTGAAGCATAAACCATAAACCATCTGTATAATAAGGTGTGAAGACACGTGTCCAAGTCAACTGGTTCTTCAGGGCAGTTGAAGAGGTTTCTAATTGAGATTTACTTTTTCCACGTCTCCCGTTTAGTACTTTATTCATCAAAGATGACAGAGGGGATGTCTTATGTTACCAACAGATCAGGGCTGGGATTCAGAAGAGATGACCAAAGAGGAGAGAAACCTTTTAAGATTGGTTAAATAAGATGGTTTATAATGAATTAAATGAATGAGAAAAATGTTATCGGTACATTAATCATCAAAAACATAAAAGGATACTTTCTGATACTTCAAACAAGGATTGCTAAGGTGGATCAGTGACTTTCTAGACGCCACTGAATCACTGATCTCAAATATTACATAACTAATTATTGAAATGACAAAAAATAACCAGTATTTTTTTTCTTTCTTCAAAAACCGATTTGATTTAATCTTTGGTTCTAGCAGAATGCAGAATCATCCTCCTTTTAATCTGCATCTGACTGTGTGTTTTGATTGACAGCGACCTGACCAACCAACATCTGTCACCGCATTTCAATCCAAATGTTACTAAATTCTGATTATTGCATGTGAGTGCCAACAAAGCCAAGGCAAATGCAAAAGATCAAATAAAAACGAAATAAAATAAATAAATAACTCCGGTAAATAAATAAATCTCAGGTGAAATAACTAAAGCTGTTCCAACTTTAGCAGGAATAGACAGAAATATTAAGAAGACGAAAGTGCGCTTCTTTTCTAAGATATCTCAGAACTGATAAGCATGCAAAATTAGATTAATGAACACCTACACCAGCTTAAATTGAGCTGGCAGACACTGGTTACTTCAGCACACAAAGCAAAACAAGAGTAGCCACTGCTGACCAGAGTGCTGAAGTGGCAACTATTCACCAAGCCTTTGTCCGGTAATTATATTTCCGCAGGGCGGCTGTACGTATCAGCTCAGATCTCCCTGTTGGTGACCTCTGTAAATAATGATAATAAAGAGCGTACTTGTCGTTCCTAGTGTGTCCCTCCAAGACAATTCACCTGTCACCAAGTGGCCTGGCTGGCCCCTCAACTCCCCCCAAACCCCCTCATCTTGTTGTTGGCCGTTTGCCGGAGCACAGATCAGACGGCTCTCAGCCACGGGGAGTGGTGAGAGCAGTAGATGGAGCTTGTGGAGATCAGGGCTGGCTCTCTTCAACACAGCCAGCACCTCCAACAATAGCCGCCTCTGACAGCTTTGCATAATTCATCTTGTCGAGTCTCTCTCTCTTTCCTCTTTGACGCTCCTCTCTGCCTCTCCTCTTTCAGTTTCTCTTCAGTTCTTCTGCTTTTTTGTGCCTCCCAGCGCTTGGAGAAGGGGCGAGGGAGAACCAGGGCAGTGTTCCATCAGATGCTGCCTGTTTCCCCCTGACACTAGTGATTTTGGAGACACAGAAGTGTTTGTCTGCAGCGTGATGCCCAAACTCTGAATTCTGGATGCCATCTGAACCAGATTGTGTTCGTTTTTTATTGAGGCTCAATGCCTAAATTCCTCACTGCAACAAGAACTGTAGAACTATTACCTAAAAATACCCAGATCAGCATCAAAATTGTGATTTTTTTTTTTTCTTTAAGTGCTGACGTGAATCGTGGGGAATCTGACCAAATAGTGCTGATATGCCACAACGACATTTTGGTATAATTCAGTCTTTATAAATGTACAGCTTCAGAGAGAGAAAGGCAGTTAGGAAGTGGAGAAAAGACAGCAAACAAAATCATGACAGCATTTACCAGCAATTAAATTTTAGCTGCAGCTATATCCTTAGTATACATGGTGACGGATGAGCTTACCACCCTCGATGCGACTCTTAGGAAACACGATAAAATCCTACTCCATGCTAGGTCTCTCGTCTCGGTGTATGATGCATATTCACAAGTAGAGTAAAGTGATGCAAATCTCTGGTACAGTCACTTCACATTATTCCAGGCACATGGAGCTTTAAGCTTCATCCCTCATAGTTGCAGCGCATTTAAAAGACAAACAGAGGTACTGTGACTATGAAAAATAAATCAAAAAAAGCTGAGCTGAACTCAAAGCGTTTTGTTTTCTTATTTTTCCTGCCTGTCTCTAAATCACAGCGGTCAACGTCTAATCTTAACCATTTTATTGTTCGCCTTTTGTGTATTATATGTGTGTGTGTGTGTGTGTGAATTAAATAATAAAAAAAGCATGTGCCAGTCCCAGGATACAACACAATAAGCTGAGCGTGGATGTTTACAAATCCCTCAAATAATCCTTCACCTGTGACTCATGTGAGTTATATATTCATTGAATCTTTAGTGGGGAAATTGCAAGCACAGCCAGATTCATTTTTTAAAATGTAATTGCTAGGTGTGGACAATTGGAATATAAAAACCCAGAGCTTTATAATGTTTTTTTGCAGTATCTCCTTGTATCTCAAATGGTAATAATGGGTTATTCAGTGAATTCACACACACAGGCTACAGCATTTATCTGTATCCAAGGCTACAATTATTGAAGCCAGTTCTTATCAAAATAGGTGCTCCCTTCCATATCACACACCCAATTACACGAGACAGTCTTAATTCAATGAGCCACAGTTTGCTTTTCTCTCAAATTGGTATCACTGCAGTGTTATTTCAAATGGCGGATCTAAAGAAGTAATGATGTCCATGGTCATTCACTTAATTGAGAATCTTGCAAGACACTGTCAACAATTATCATCTAATACTCGCACAAAATGAATTGACTCCATTGCTGACAGACTTCTACCGTCCTGCAGCAATTTAAAGAGAAATCCATGATCGAGCCGCTGTTACGGAAATAAAATTAAATTGTAGCGATGCAGCTGCAGAGTAACGATGCAACAGAGAAATCAAAAAACAATTGAGGAGGGCTGAAAGAAGCCGTATCTGTCCACAACAGTAAACTTGTAAACAAAACATAATGGGTAACAACAAAAATGACGCTGACAAGAATAAAAACTTCATTGTAGACATCTTATTTATTTAGACTGGAGTGCATTGTTTAATTACAGATTATAAATCCAACATCAGTCTTGCCTGACAGTCTAATCTGGACATCTGTAGAACTACTGTAGCCAATCAACAAGCACTCAGAGAGTGGATGAAAATCATTACTCAAACTATATTTTAAATTCTGCAAGCATACAAACCTGGCAACCAGATAAAAATTCAAATGCGCAGAGATATTCTAAAGTGCTGACATTGGGTGTCATTCAAATGCATCTCACACGATTGTACCACAAACTAAACCTCCCTCTTTTAGGATGTGCAGGAGGAGATGGAATATACGCAGCAGTCACATAACAGCGCTAGACAACCGAAGAGTATAAGGGAAAGCTTCAATGGAGAATACTGCAATGGGAGCGCAATACTCAAGAGCTGCTGCAACTGCTGGAAAACATCAAATCTGACCAAACACAGACATAGTGCAGTAGCGGTTAGTCTTCATAGGCGTTACAAAATAAATCAATGTACCTACGCCAATACTACCGAATTAGAAGAAATTTTAAAGCACACAATGAAAACAATTTACAGAGAATAATAGGTAGAGAGCGTTTCTTCTTTAGACCAGTTGTGCCACATAAACCCTACAATACATAAAGAAACTGGAGGGTTTTATTCTCTTGTTGTCAGCTTTTTAAGGCGTATGTAGGTCATGATGGCACACGATCAGACTACTGAGAGACTGCAGGCCTTATAAAAGAAACATCAATCTGAAAATTCACCACATCACACTGGTTTTTCTACTTCCAGGGGTGAAACTTGTAGAATCTGGCCTGTAATGATCGGCCAAGCCTGAATTCTGAATGCACACTGCTCTCCGCTGGAAGTCAAAGATTGCTGACCTGTATACCATTACACCAAATCAGATGCACCAGTTTTACACTCTTCAATGCTCTGATATTCAATATTTTCTCCTTCACCCTGCTGACAATAAGGAGACAGAAATGTGTTACTGACTGGCTTCCCACATAAACTAGCACCTTTGCCTTGTCCCAATCATCGCTCTTCGTCACCCACCAGACCTGAGGCTTTCAGCATCAGAGAGGTCACGTCAACTGAATTATTGAGGCCATCAACCGGCTCCATCGACAACCGTAGCTGACGCCCAACTTCCCACTGGGCTGTCCAGGGGCCACAAAAGACCAGACCTAAGGCCCTTGGCAGATGGAAGCTATTCTGGGAAACCTTTTCCAGGATCGGTATTTCTTAATGCAAGTATAGCAAAACAGCAAAAGTCGTTTTTCTTTAGAATTTTGGCAACATGGACCACTGCGAGGGGAAGATAAAAAATTCTTCAATTTAAATAATGAATCGGTTTCATCAATATTTTAATGTGAGCTGGACAATACACAAGTATGACTCTAATAAGCTATAACATCCTTTAAAAATGTAACAATTCCTGACATCGTATTCAGATCCTTCGAATATAATGTCTGTAGTTCATGAAAGCCGAACCTAGACACCGCAGAGGTATTCGCTCAGAGCAATTTTCACAAGCAGAGAGCACAATGCATTTCTATTTTATTCTCCCTGTGACACAACTAAGCACATTTCTGTTTGGCTCTCCCCACCAGCCTCAGCCTGGAGCATGCAGCGAGAGTTGCACTGTTACAAAGTCAAGCCCACTCCTCAATCTTGCCACTTGGTCTTGACCCAGAAAGTCCAACGGAGCATGCTGAGCCATAAATGTTAATCTGTAGGTTACAACAGTGTGAAGTGGTGCTGCCCCCAGAGCTGGACCAGCAGGACAGCATCCTGTGGCTAATCGCAGGTGGCTTTCATCTCAGCCTGTTTCGGCCAAAAACCTCAAAACAAAACCAAGAGGTGTCATGCTTGAATAGTCCTTTTTCTTGATTTTAAGTAATCCATACAAAGCCAAGGGAACGGCTTTCACTTCATCACAAACAATTACCAGCTTGGCTGCTTTGTCTGAACGCCTACGCACAACATCACCACCAATGTATTTGCATGCATGTGTGCAATGAGATCCAGAATTCAGTTTGTGTTACGCACAACACATTAGGTCATGCAGTCAGCCTACAATAGCCATGAGCTGGGTAAAATAACTGTTCCTTTGAGAACATTCCTCTCTCCTCTCCAATCAGAATGCAATGGCAGGATTCACATTATACTAAGCAGATATTCAAGATGAAAAATACTAATTAAATCCATCTTTAGTGCTGATATAAAATGCCATTTATATTCCCGACTGTTTCAAGCCCTTCCCGATATCCATATTTTAATTTAATAAAACTTGGTTATGAATTGTAGAATAAAATGGTGTTATATAAAGAAAAAAAAGCATATACCGTATACCCCTGAAACAGCTTACATTTATGCCATGTTTCCCCCCCAACCCCCTCTCTCACGCAGCATACAATGTAGTTAAGGACCACAGTGGTAATGCATCAAGTGCTGTCACTAAATATCCCTACTCTAAGCACATTTCAAGAGCGTGCAATCTCTTCCCTCCCAAATGCTAGGGTGACTTTCAGCAATAATTTGGCAACTTGCGCAGACCACAAACAACTTTTCTTTAAATGGTAAACTTTGCTGCAGGAGTCACATCCCTGACAGTAATCCTCTGAGGTGAGGTCATTAAAGCACATATGCAAATCGGTCCGTCAATGGAGGTTTTGCCATCGCGACGCTTGGTTTCTTTAACTTTCTAAAGGCCTGAAGAATGCACCGTGGCATGCTTTACTTTCACGCCAACTATTCATCATGATGTCTGGCTATTCTCATGGGAGGAAAGGGAAAATGTACTCAGAGAGAAAACAGGTGAAAGAGACTACAGCAGACAATAGCCAGACAGGCTGTGTGTTAATAGTAACAGATTAGAGGGCAGCAATTATGTAAAGTAAATATGACATGGAACCGATCCGTTGAGCCCAGGGAACTGTGGGTAGTTTGTCAGGCTGCATTAACCTTCACGTGTTTGCTCTGATGTGTTGAAACAGGCGACTCGGCCATGCTGTTTGCCATATCAAATGTTATAATTGCTAAGGTCATCTTCCGAGCCACTGTCAGCATCTACAAGTAATATGATGAAATATTATAAGCGCAGGCCTGTGCATCGACTCTCCTTCCATATCTCTCATATCTTAGAGGAGTAATTTTTACAGATGGAGAGCAGTCATTTCGATTGCCCCTTAACAATCTATAAAACTGTTTAGGGGCAGTATTCAAGCGGCATTATCCCTAAAGGAGGCAGTTCTCATCACACAGAATATTAAATTCTCCACAGGAATAATGAAAGGGGAAATTACTTAAGGATAGGAACACAGAGTGGCAGTGTTATGTACACAGTTCTTCTAATATTTCTGAATTAATTAGATCATTTTGAGCTCCAAGCGTAGAAAAGAAAATAAATAAATAAATAAAATCAGAATTTCAAGGACTCTGCCGCATCAGAAACTGTAGTCACCTGCTTTGATTACTGGGCTTGAAGCAGCAATGAAGTTTAAAGTTGAGGTATTTGGCTAAAGCCTGAATAAGAGGGGTCACAGCAGAAAAGCCTAAATATCCCAGTTCCAGATGCGTAATCACCTGCCACATTATGGCAAAGCGTGTACTAGACAACTACAGTGGGTTATTGCTTTTCTCTGCAGAGCTGTGTAAAATATGTCGACAGCCTAATATTCACCAGGTCTGTTCTGACTCCAGGTGTGTTTCTGAAGACTGTAAACACAACACACTTCATTTATCAGGATGCTGCTGCAGTCACCAGAACATTAGTCATATAGATTGTTATGTCTTATTCAGAAAAGTCAATTTCAATTATTACCAGTGCCTTGAAAAAAGATAATACAAGCTGCACTCATGTTCTGGGGCCCTGCTACAAAAACACATGTTCAATATCACCCAATAAGTGTCACTGTAATGCATTTACAGGCTTACACAAGAAACACAGACTGTGTCTCTGCTGTTTGAAGCCTTTCTTTGTTGCTATGTGACCCGATGCAAAGCCAAAAGCTAAAGATTAGAAATATATTGATCGCTTATATACATATTTTTAAGTAATACGCCTCTGACTACCTATCTAATATCTAATCTTGCTGTTTTATTTCTGTTTCATATTATTTAAATTTTCATAGAAGTATTTCTTATGATTTACAAGAACAGCGGGAACAGTTCACCACTCAGGCCTGAAGTGGTGAAGATCTACACTGCTTTACTGTTCCAGTCCTTGACAGCAAATGGCCTCAACTGCTGCAGTTCCTCAATAGCACTCAGGACAATAGCAATAAATCACTTTAGCTGGACAGATATTCTTGTCCTTCTGGGCTATCATATGGACCCAGATGCATGTTTTTGCAGATTGCGTTTAGTCTGATCCCTGCCAGAGCGAAATCAGATCAACGTTTCTCTCTGCCTCATGCTAAGTGCTAAGACAAGTCATAATTCCACATTGCTGAGCCACATGGAAAGTTGAAATTAAACCATCTGATGTCTAAACTGTTGTATTTAATTAAAATAACTTCTTGCCGGTTTTGAAATCCTGCTAATCCTGAAAACCAAAATCAATTTACAAATTGCACGTTCCATATGATTTTTACCAGGCAACAGCCCCTTCCTCCTAACCCCCAAAACGCATGTAGAAGGTTGTGATTTCTGCTGGCATTTGTCTGTACCAACATGCTTGGAGGTTCTGAACAACTGCGTAATACCCGACCTTTCTAGAGGCCTGTTTTGAGGCAAACAAAAGGTTCTTCTGATGAACTTTCTCCATCTTCTGCTCCTGAAGCTTAAACCACAAATGTGGTACAAGTTAATGTATTTCAAAACCTTTAACATTATTATTAGATTAAGCAGACCATTTCTGTGGTTGGCATACCGCTTATATTAGGCTCCTGGGTGTTTTTGTAGCAATATATTTTTGGAAAAATTATTTTTTTGTATCCAGACCATCCCTCAAGACCCCTTATGGAGTGTAAGTTTAGATGTGACTGTGATTAGATTGGAGATAATTATGTTATTACTGTTATCATTACTGAAAAATAAGAGTTTAATAATGTCAAAAGAATAAATAAAATACTTTTTATATATTTTTCCTAGAATTCTCAAAGATCTATGACAGCAAAATCCTTATAAACACACACTCACACACATACATATATATATATATATATATATATATATATATATATATATATATATATATATATATAGCACGATATATAGCACTCGTTAAAGGACATCAGGTGAGTTTTGGAAACTCATCTTTTTCATCACTTAAAACTGGAATACAATAACCCCCCACCACTCTGAACGGAATATCAAGAAATTGATACATCTTGCATCTGTAGCCTGCCCACTGCAGCAATGCATTTGCTAAACATATAGGCTATAACGCATAATCCAAATATTACCCAACTCATTTGTTTCAAGGTAGTGGAGAAGAGGGGCTGGGCGCCAGGTGGGTTTCGGGTTCGCATCTTATCAAAAGACTCAATACAGCATGCAGACCAAATTAGACACCATTACTGACCAGGGGATAACGATCCTGTGGCTTATTTAAATTACGCGGATGGAGTCTATTTAGAGTCAATGCAAATGGGGGAAATCTAACTACACACTGACCTGCATGAAGCGTCTTCGAGCCTGTCCGAAGCAGCGGCACATAAACTTCCAACGGTGCGCTTTAGTCCAAACTTGCAGGAAGCGGGGAGCTGAGCGCGACGCGATACGTTTCTTACAATGACCGCGTTTGCAATTCAGCACAGTGTGGATTCTTCAGAGAGACCTCTTTCACTACTCCCCGGAATTCTCTCGGCTTGATTAGAGGCTGAAGCTCGGAACAGCCGACTTGTGCGTGAACGTTGTGCTGCTGCTTGGTGATGGAGCAAGGAGCTTCAGCTGGCAGCTCCGCGCGAGAAACGTGTTTCAGCCTAGAAATCTTCCCAGTAGTCCCGGTGGCTGAGCTCAAGCAATACTTCCGACAATGCAGTTGTCCCCTCTCTGAGGTAACACCGTTATATATATTTTTTCCAGTCGCCAAGCACTTGCGCTGGATGTTTAAAAGCAGAAAACTCACTCGGTGAGGATGCGGAGTCTCGCCAGCCGCTCTGCTACTCCGTTGTCCGATATGCACTTGTCAGCTGATAAACTGCGCATCCCGTCGCTTCCCTCAGCCTCGCCTCTGGTCTGCCTATCAGGAACGGGTTAGGCCGTAGGGGTCAACCACACGGGTGAGCAGCAACAAGCACACAGCTGCACCTGTGAAGAAAACGAGTCCCATTATTAGACAAAGAGAGCGTTTACCTCCAACGACACTGTAATAACCAAAACTACCTTTGATACACTGCTACGCGTTTGTTGCTGCCACTTAAATAAGTTCCAGTTTGCATGCAAGCTAGAATTATATATATTCCTCAATTTGATTGTGAAAGCGCAGAGGCGGATTTACTCAGAGCCACAGCTTCCAGTCAGCCCACCTGCCTGTTTTCCTTCAGCCTGCTCGCTCCTCTCTTCTCTTTTGTATTGAGAAGCTGTTCATTAAGCTTACCTATGGCCGCACGCGCGCTGCCACATAATTGGCTAACTCACAAATCTCAATTTCTCACCTTCAGTGTGACTGACAAAGGGAAAGGCAGAGTGATGTAAATAAATGCGATATTTCTCACAGAAGACTAGCAGCTAAGGGTTATTCAAGCTGTTAAACTGTTGGGTAAACAAGAAGGCCACAACGACGACGCTTGGTGTTGAAATTAAAATGTTGCTGTTAGTCTGGCTGTCGAATAAAGATTGATTCATATTGTTTTGCTCCATCCACCATCTGTGGTGGAATTGATCAACTGCTGCAGAGATATGCAATAAATATGCACAATTTGAGTTCAGTCAACCTAAACCAACACTAAGAAAGGTTATTCTAATGAATTTTGTCTCCCCATCTTTCATATGAACCTTCAATAAAATACGAGCATGCTTTGTGCATGCTTAGATAGAGCGTCAGTTGCGGATCTTATAGAACGAATTGAAGTCCTTCACTGCTTTGTAAGTGTGAAAACTTCATCTTGATGAGCTCCAATTACAGAGATAAGTACACTTGCCTCCCAGCCATTCTCCATCCTGCTAAAACCAAAACCACATTTACTTTGAATTAGCTTTGTGATGTATGAAAACATATAAGACGCTATCTGATAGCCTTCAAATGGTAGCATTTAGAGGATATACCACGGAAAGCAGAGTTTCATTAATTACAAAAGCAATGCCCACTAATCCCACTAGAAAGGCATTTTGAGGCTGAGTCGTTTTGGTTCTGAGGGAGAGAGAAGAGAGAAAGACAAACAATACCAATGGTAGATCACAGACCTTCAAACTATGGTCTGCAGGCCCCACAGCTCAATAGGGGGCCCACTACTGCAGCTCTGACTGGGCATTTTTTTTAATCCCCTTCCTGAATTTACCCCACGTCTGACCACATGCAGTGATGAAGTTATCACTGAGGACAGCTTTTCTCCAAGCAAAATCAGCTCTAGCCTTCGATGCTTGATTCTTCTATTATACCCGGGAGCACATCAAAAACTTGCCTCCATCAAATGGCATTATCTGCATGAAAGGCAACTGCCCAACAATCTATCTCCCACTCTGCCATTCTATCTTCAGTCAAGGGCATGCACAAAAAAAAAAGAGGAAAGAAAGGACACAAAAAAGGAGAGGAATTCTTGTAAGGGCTGCTGAAGCCAGTACCCCTCCTTCTTGTCCCTGCTTCAAGTCAAACTACTTTTTTCCCGCTTTTGTAATATTCTTGGGGGCTTTTCAGAGAAACTGTACGTGGAAGTTAGTTACTAAGCAACATATTCACACATTTCATCAACATGAAGGTTCTCTTAAGTTCAGTAAACCAGAGGGTTAATGATAGATTAAAAGTCCTTTGGTTTTTTGAACCAAAGAAAATAGCTCATTCAGTTTCACAAAAATGTTCTTTTACTACGACTTGAATCAACTTTACATCCTTAACTGAGATTTCCCATACCTTAGACAAAGCTTTATTTTCTCCTAGTCACACACACAGTGCGTGTCAGTGCAGTCAACTGTGCCCTCTATTGGAGGCCAGTCACTTTCAACATCCAAATCCAAACACAAATGCACAAGCGTTTTACATGATGAAAAGAGCATTAATCAAATCTGGAACAGCACTTGAATAGGATGAAAAACTCAATCAAAGAAAGTGCTTGATAGCAAACAAATAAATTACATGCACACATGTTATAGATCAGTAGCTTCTAAATAGGATACCGTTTTATCAGTATGAACATGAAGTGCCAGTGTCTTTTTTAGAATGATAGATAAAAGTCAATATTAGTCCACAAATTGCAGGAATGTAGTAGACACGTGCAGCATTGTTATTTGCTGCATTTGCTTCCGAGGCTACGTAAGGCTTGCAGGATGTGTGCCGGAATATACAAAACATGAACCAGAAACATCACTATTGAAGCCCAAGAGCACAGCATACATTAAAGAATAAAACACCATATCTTTCTTGAGCCCTGTATGTTTTACATATGTACAGAATCAGCAGAGAAAACAGATGGGCCACACCACGGGGACAGAGAGACTTGTGGACATAATAAAAAGCAACATTGACAAATTATGCATACACTCCCTTACCCATCCTATGTATGCAGGAATTTGTCCCCAAGGGGTTAGACAGTGAAGCTGATGTGTTAGAAACTGTGTCTTGTCTTGTCCAATGTGTTTTAAAAAGCAAAAGTAACAATGGATGTGTTCCCTATATGTGCGCGGTACATTATATTCACACTGTAAAGGCTATTGCCTTTAGTTAGTCCAGTATTGTGTTCCACAAACTAAACGGACATGTATAAAGGGATTGGACAGAACTTCTCTTTTCATGTGGAAATGAATCACTTCCAAAGGGACAAAACAGCTTTCATCCTTGGTTATACCGTGAGGACTTTGGGGAAGCACCTTTTTCTATCTGAGGAGAAGGAAAATGAAAAAAAGAAGGATTTTAATACACAAACACAAATTTATGTCACATAATATCAATGTTGTTTTTCAATATAGTGTTAAAATCAAAAGGAAGTGTCAGGCTGTGCAAATGAATCTAATATTTATTCAGAGGTGTGACATCTCTCAGTCACCTAGAGTGGGAGTGTTTGGGAGGGCTTTGGTGTTCTTCTGAGGCTATTCTCTGAGCACGTCTATTGATTATGGTGGGTCCCTTCAGTATCACCAAGTCATGTTAGGAAAATGCCACACAGTCAGAAGAAAATTAGTGAAATAAAAGACATAAATATAAAAAAAAAATCACAGCTTTTCCTTGCCTTACCTTATGAGACAACATAATATAAACCTTAGCTCAAGGTTAATTATGTTAAACACGTCTGGGTTTGTTTTTGTTTATGTTGTCTTTAATAATCAGCTTTTGGACTTTGGGGTTAAAAAATATCACAGAAGGAAAAAACAAATCAATTTATAAATTTTAATCAATTTTTAATTAAATCCACCAACTACTTAAATTTTGAGTAAACAGAAGTTCAGTTTGGCTGAAAATGGACGTACAGTAAAAAAGAACACCTTTTGAAATATCAGACAGGCTCAGTGTCATTCAGAATTTTTTAGATGGATGGACAACCTCAAAGGCAATAGACCTGTGGCAACTCAAAGCTGCTGGTGGAAGACCTTGTGGGCTGCATTCATTTAATTTAAAAAGATTAACTGGTAAGCAAGGAGGGCAGCCTCGAGAGATAAAAGGATAAAAGACACCTTTTTTTCTGGGTAGGAGGCAGACATTTGAAGAATAGACATGAGGCTGTTATATTTTCTTTGAGTATCATATGAATACATATCTGTGTAACCTAAAAAAAAGACAGGCTGAAAACATTCTGGTTACTCATCAGGACGCTGCATTGAACTTCGTTTCCATCACAGTTTCATATTTTTATTTAGTTTTTCGGCTTACAATTGGTAGATGGTCTACACAGTACAACCCAGGAAAACGTGCACAGAAATATCAGGGCTTATAAAAGAATAAAAAGTAGTCTACCACTGGAATAAAATTTCTAAATTATTCCACGATTGACTTGAAAATGACATTTTCTTATCTTCAGTATAGCCCTGTAAAGATGAGCTAAATGCAGAACTCATCTTTCTACACTAATAACTCACTGATGGAAAAAAGGCAACAAATGTACCTTGCACTCTGAAATACAATTTTTTGATAAAGATTGATCACTTTTGTGTGCATGAAAAGTTAAAATTATCTTTGTTTAAAACAACCCAATAGTTATGTAACAGTAGTCTGAACATGATTTTTTATGTCTTAAGAGTTGTGTTTACAAAGTCCTACTCAGCCTTTCCTGCACTAAAAGCAAAGCTGCTACTGTAGTGAAGGTTGTTGTGGAAAAAATAAGAAGGTTAAAATGTTAAAATGGCACGCATATGAAAAATATATAAAACAGGGAAGGATAATGTTTAAGGACTAAGAATACATATCCTCCAGCTGTCAGTTTGTAAAGTACAGACCTTTACAAGACATTACACAAATGCTTTTGTCTGGCATTATGATTACTGGTCCACTCATCAGACTATCATCACCACTATAGTCTTTTTCTCTTTCTCTTCAGAGTGACATTTACTGCTGCTACAAAATAGCAAAATAGCTTTTTCTATCTGTTCAAAATGGTTTTATGTTAATGACAAATAAGAACAAAAAAGAACAAAATTATTAAAAGTTGCAGAAGTGAGTTGTGGTTGAATCAATTTAAAAAAAAAAATAGTATTAATTTTCAGATCATTGGTCATTGGAAATGTTTTTTCCAGACTGGATTATTAAGCTTATTTATTTGGGAAGAAATAAATGTTGCTACTTCACTTATTACATTTTTGGAAAAGGCACTACAGGGTATTTTTTTAGTACTGCATCTTGATATTAAAGCTCAGCCCAAATATTTGCGCTTGGCTGTTTTCTTCCATTTCTATCCAGTATGTTTTTCTAACTAATGGTCAAATGAATCATTTTAACTACTTTGAGATTTGCTTTTCAAAGTTTCCCCAGTGATACACCAACATGCAAGCCAGTCTCCCGCAGAAAGGTATTTTTCCTATAACTCTCCCAGCCATAACAGCATGAGGCTTACTACTTACGTAACACTGCTGTTTGTTTCTTTTATGTTTGTTTGCTTCTCCCTTGAGTCTGTGCTCAATACCTCCAATTCAAAGAGATCCAGACACACTCCTGATTCCAACAAGAGATATCTCACAACAAGGAAGCAGGATGCTCTCTAAATAATCGCACAATAGTCACACCTCCGTCTCGAGCGTGTGGAAAATCTTATCAAAAATATCGGCTAACAAGACCTCATGGAACCAGAGGCCACCTTTTAATTGGTTCTAAGTTTGAAGACACACTTTCCCACAAAAGAAAACCCTGGTTTGTTTTTCATCTGTGTAGCAACAACTCGCATCTGTCAGGTTTGCTATGGTAATGATACCATAGAAGACTGGGGATTCAGTAACACGTTACAGCTTTATGTTTCTCCTTTCACAACACATGGCTCTCCTCCACCCGTGATATTTCCTTGCCAGTTTCTAGTTTTGTCTCCTAATTTCTGATTGCTATTGCTGATTGCTGATTGACACAGTCTGATATCACCACATCAACCACAGAGATGGGGGTTTGAAAACATGCATGAGATTAATTTGATTTCAACTATCTTAACTAGCTTCCTACGTGCTGCTGCAGCTATTTATCTGTTGGATACAATATTTGATGAGGTTAAAATATTTTTTTCTGACACCCTTTACAAACACACTTTTGCACTCCTCTGTGAAACCACCTTAATGTAAAAGAAATAATAAATTCCTATCACTCCTGCTTACATATAATAACATGACCAGCTGATTTGAACACTGCAGGGGAGGCATAATTAGTACTGCAGTGTTTTTAGCAGCTGATGTTTGTCAGACTGTTGTAGAATAGTGTCTTACCTTGCTGGTCTCTCTCTCTCTCTCTCTCTCTCTCTCTCTCTCTCTATATATATATATATATATATATATATGTGTGTGTGTGTGTGTGTGTGTGTGTGTGTGTGTGTGTGTGTGTGTGTGTGTATTGATGTCAAGGCATCACACATTCACACTTTATGAAGGAAGCTGAAAAACTAAATAATACACTTGAAAATCCTCTTGCTAACGAGAGACGTGCCCTCAGAAAAAAAATCGCATTATTAAATGGATCCCTCTAGTTCTTTAAAGAAAAATTGACAATTAAAGAACCTCTTTGCTTCCACAATGGTTATTTTTCTACTTTATGAGTTTACTTAAAATATGATTATTATGGTTATTTACTGGTGTCCAAGCTATTTTGTTGTAGGTGATGGCTTGAAATGAGGGTTGTAGCTTAGTAATAATTAATAATGTATTAATCAAAATAAATCCAAATATACTTATCTGTCTACTATTTATATTTTATTCCAGCACAGTTTTTTGTTTAGCATCCACAATTTCATTGCACATGTACAATGACAATAAAGGGCTATTCTATTCTATTCTATTCTATTCTATTCTAAAATTTTAAAAATGCCCATAAAAAGTATGCAAATTCTTAGCTGTGGTTCTGAAGAGCAGTTTTTTCTTTTCTTTTAACTGGACTGTAAGACCCAGAAGGACCCAGCAGCAGCAGCAGCAGCAAATTCTTTTCTAAGGTCAACAATATAGTGACAAATGGCACACTTCCCCCTAGAAAACATGCAGTCACTAAAGACCTTCGCCCTGTCCTCCCAGAAATAGACCACGTTCTAGTAAATCCTTGAAACGATTTGGAATTCAGCAGAGAAGTGAAGCTGATTTTAAGACAACACAAATTCAAGTTCAAATATGCACAAGAACAAGTTCCAATAAAGCCTTTCTTTACCCCACCAGCAGCTGCACTGCTAAATTCTTTGTGCTGTCCTAGTAAAAGTGATTGTGAGCTAATGTTAGCTAAGTACACCATTATGCTCTCCCGAGCTAGTTATTGCCTTTATGCAGGAAGCAATAACATTTTCTCCAAGAGGGTTGGTTAAATGTAGGCAACTTTTGTGTGCTAAAAGTGCCAGGGTAGGAAAAATGCACTGCGTTTATCAAAGCCTGAGTGAACGCTACTGTACTCCAACACAGGGCTAATGAAGAGATATGTCCTCCATTACGCAGCGATATTCCTGCTGCAGCGATTAGAAAACTCTCCAGAGGGGCTCTATCACAGGCTTTCATTGAGTCCGGACCTTTGCAAATCTTCATATCCTGCACAATTTTCATAAATTGAAGTCTAATGAGCACATTTGACATAACCATGATTTATTTTCTCAGAGGCTTACCAATTTCACCAGTGCACTGCAAATTATGAATGTCAAGGGTTTAATCATATTCATATATATTCTCAACAAGGGGAATATGATGTGTCATGTGAGTAAAAGAGGCTAAATGTCTCTTTCGTTTATGGTAGGTGTGTTATGATAATACTTGCAAACATACAGAGCTCTAACAAGCTCCCTGAGGTGACCTGATATTGTTGACGGTGAGCACAGAGCAATATCTTTCTACGAATCACTTTGGGACTGTCTTCAGTGTGTTGCGGCATGCAGCTATATTACGACTGTCTTCAAAGACATAATTACACTAACACTATTGTTAATGTTGTGTGTGTAATTTGTTGCTTGGTATTGACACTGTGATTGATTTTTCATTTATTTTTTTCGATGCAGGATGAACAGTTGCGATTACAAACTGTCAAACAGGGAAATGCCATCAGAAATACCACTTTTGGAAACAAAAGAAAACAAAGCGGCACTGCGCTGTTTTGTCCGGATAGTTTTATCACTATCAGATAGATATTAGTGCTGTTTTAATTCATCATTGACAGCAGTAAGAATAAGACTATTCCTTTACAAAAAAAAGAAAAAGCAACACGGACCTCTTCATTAATGGCTTTACATCTTTCTCCCAGTCCATGACCATTCCAGGACTGCGTCCGGTCAATTTTTCAATTAGCTTCCCGTTTCACCTTATAAACTATCAAGGGGGTCTGCTGCTGAGCTCTGGATTGCGATGGATGGCGTACGACAGGCCTACAGCGCTTCGCCATTGTGAGAGCAAAGCAAGCATTGATAACAGCCCTTAGAAGTATTGACATGATAACATTTCTGTCTGCTGGGTCGCAGTGGCACAGAGCAGTAATAAATTGAGATGAATGATCAGTCGATGACAATTTCCATAATCGTTATACCTTTCGTAATTCATCAAGGTAATGATACCCGCACCCCTAATGTCACATTTATTCCATTTTGTGCACAGCGGCAGGCAAAGGAGCGAGCACCCCGCTCCTCGTCGGTTCCCTTCAAAAAGGATTGATTACAAACCAACTACATTTTGCTCCTGCTTGTGAGTGGAAGAGCAATGTGTTATTTGACCAAAAATAACAATGAAGGGGATGGGAAATGCAATCTAATTCCACTCATTCAACTTCCTCTCTCCCCTCTAGTGACAGACAAACAGGAGGCCATTACAGTTTAGCTCTGGCACTGTTTCTGAACCAGAGGGGAAAAAAGAGGCTGCTGCTTCCTGGCTCTCTGGAACACAATGAGATTCATCATTATCACATTTCTCGCCTCCTTTTCCCCCCCTTCAGTCATTAATGACATAGTTCCTCTTTGACAATTATTTGTCATTATTGAGGAACGATCGCAGTGTGAGAAGAGTGCTGTGATTCAATTACAGACGCAGCCATTCACGATTAATTTCATCGCCCATATATGTTGCATATCACTGCAGACTGCATAAGCACACCTTGACAAAAATAACAGCTCCATTCACAGAGGCGGTATCCAAGATCTGTGAATTTTCCAAAATGTAGCATTCACTTCTGCTCAGAACAGCACTGCACTCATCTGCTCTTCTATCCTGCAGTATGTCAGGCTGACGATAACACGCGCTTTCATTCAAATGGTTTTCCAAGACTGCAAGAGACTGGACATCAAATAAACCGAACACCACTGCTGTTTTACCTTTTATTTTCCCTATATGAACAAAATCCATAATGATAAAACACTAAAATCAGAAATGCCGCAAAACCCCCAAAATATTTCATTTCACTGTAGCAGAATAACCTGGTTACATCCACCTTGTCATAATGGGAAATCTAACTGAGATGCTTAGATTAATTTGAGATTAACTGAGCCACTGCAAGATGTGAATGCTTTCCTTATCTCAAATGTTTTTGTTTTTTTTATGAGTTTTCATAATTGCATGGCTGGTCAAAGAGAGTAGTTTGTATAGTAGCTGCATCTTTTTCATACCTATTCACAGGCTGACATTTGTCTTTGTGGGTAAGACACAAGAGGTGGAAAACAATTCTGTTTTCACAGCAACAAAAGGTCAACTCTATAGCGTGGCACTAACAAGGACGGGGGTGGGTAATATTTCTGTATTAGCTCTTGGAATCGCATTATGTCGATATGATCTTATATTACAGTTTTACAAAACTACATTTAAATATTAATTACAGAAAATTAATAATGACAAAATATATGAAAGGATGGCAGGTTAACGAAGGTCAGTATATTCATATGTCTTGTTTTATTCAGCCATCAGTACAAAGCTCTAATTTTCACGTAAGACCATAAAGAAAAAATGACACATATTTTAAAAGTGAAAAGCTGGAAGTGAATAACACTGAAGTATCAACCAGGAAAAAGGGGTTGTTTTCATTGTTGTCAAAATAGTTGCTGAAGCATTATTGTGCAGAGAAAACACTCCACTCGTGTAAGGATGTCATGCGGGACCTCAAAATAAAACTCCACACACAGCTAGCTTTTTTTTTGCTCCTGCCTGCTCCTATTTTGTTGTTCGGTTGAAGTTCAAGTGCAGCATCTCTTCAAGTAAGATAATTTGAAACACAGAATAACAGGAAGAATTCGAGTTAAATTACTGTTAGAGCTTTAGGTTCATCTCCTTCAAACAGTTTGGATTTTGCTCTAGACATCTTCCGTAACACCAGGATTTTTATTTGAATTTACACCGCAGAAGTATAAATTAACCAAACTCCTGAAATTCAAACCATACAGTAGTAGTTAACTATTCCTAACCCCAACAGAAGCCTTATGACTTTCCACATCTTTCTGCTTTCAGTGACTTAGTATTCAGCTGTGAGTGAGTGCATGTATGTAGTATCTTTCCCTAAGGCTCAAGCATCCACATCAGCACTTGACAGACATGCCATTGATTTCTCTCTCCAAATCCCAAGACAAACTGTCAATAGAAATTTCTCAGGAATAGAAAGCCAGGATCAGATTCAGTGATGATGGACAAGTTTTGGGAAATGGTGGACAGCACAGGAGCCATTTCAGAGCAGCTGATGCGTCAGCGTTGCCATTAAAAAAATCGCAGAGCAACAGGAACTTAAGTTTGCGATTAAGAAAAATAATTATCTCAACATCTTTCCAAGATGAGAAGAACTTTCACAGCAGCTTGGCTGAGCACTACAGAGGGCACAAGCAGCAGGGAGTGGATATAATTGAGCTGAAATTGGTCTCCCATGGCAATGCTCTGCAGTGATTGGGCGATCATCTCTCTCATTCCTTCTCTTGAAAAGAGGTTGAAAAGAGGCTCATCTATTAGGTTGCCTACCATCAAGTCTTTGATAGAAGACATAATTCTTGTTTTAAGGGATAACGAGATGGTTTATCGGCTAGACACAGGACAGACACTAATGCTTTGAAAATTATCTGATAGAGCCATGTCAACAACTTTTTTGTGTAACATTTAAAAATTGAACTCTTTGAATTTAGGTCTCACATTTAGTTTGTATGAATTTAGAGAAGAAAAAAATGAATGGATGCTATTTTAGACATGTACGGAAAGGTATACGATATATGCAGTTCTGTTTACGGTGTTGTAAATCAGTCTGTGTGTTACACCGATGCAAGCCTAATGTTCTTATGTGCAGCAGAAAAACAAACTTGCTTATATTTCCTGATCTGAACCAGTGTTTGAATAGAATAATCAATTTCTCATGCATCTCTTTTGGATCAATATTTGCATGTGGGAGAGCAGAAAGTGAAGCCTGCAGGGGTTCCACTGGTGTCTCCAAAGATACAGAGGATTTTAAAAGGAGAGAGGAGATGAGCTTTCTAAATAAAGGTCCCGATCTCTTTCTGTTTTGTATTAAAGTAAAAGCATAGGTTTGACCGACAAATGGAACCGTTAAAACCCTGAGATAAGCTCCTCAACCGCTTTTCAAAATCAAATGTCCTGGCATGTTGTTTGGCTCAGTAATCATCAAGACTGAAAGGATTTTGACAGAAGTGTTTCCAATACAGTTAAAACGTGAACAAATTCCAAGGCTACAAGCTATTTTCAGTCATTGTACTGAGGTTATCTTGAATGACAGTACTGTCCGACTAAAATAAAGCCATCGTCACCGTGGTAAATTTCATAATCGGGCTTCAAGGGATTAATAAGCCAGCTTCTATAGCAATGTCACATCATCATTATGAGCTTCTTATGATCACTGAATTCTGGGAGTCACTCGGTGATGTCATGATTATGTAAATACATGATTCAAAATTCTGTCCATATCAAGACACCTTGCTGTGTTATTGTAGTTTGTGGTATGTTATTGTGACCTGGAATCTTACATAAGAATAACAATGCGGTTGCAGGGAACTCATAATCCATTGGAAACATTTTAGCCAGTTTAACTCCAGCTATTATAAGGTTGGTTTCAGGAGAAAGTCATGCAGCAGCAAGCAGATTTTATTTCAATATAATATACCTCTAAGACTGATTAAATGCTTTAGAGTCTTTTTTTTTTAGTGTTTTTAACAGAAACTAATTTCTGATATATACTTTTGGTAAATATCACATTAATTTCTGCCTTTATAAGCAAATGCATCAAAAGATAAAGTGGAATGACAGATGCACAATATTATATTATTATTATATACAATAAAAGCCATAGCTTGTTAGAGAAAAATCCTGTAATTTTGCCTCTGCACACCACCACAGTGGACTTTAAATCAAGCAATCAATACGTGTTGGAAGTGCAGACTTTCAGCTATAATTCAAGGGATTTAACTATAATTTTTCATGACCTGTTTAGAAATTATAATCATTTTTATACACGGTCCACCATTTTTAGAGGATAAAGTTTAATTGGACAATTGACTGACAAGGAGATTCATGGTCCGGTGATGCCTGTTCCCTTGTTGCTTCATGGCAAATGAAGCAGATAGAGTATCCGAAATTGATTCCAAATGTTGAATTTGTATTTTATAGATTTTCACTATAATTTTAAACAGGAAGTTAGTGCAAGTGCCCATCATTAGCCTGAAAAAACAATCAGAATCAGCATTCTGATTAAACATTCAAAAGTTAAAACAGTACTGTGTACTGTATGGACAATATATTACAAGTGAAAATATTCCAAGTGTCACATTGAGAAGTTATAAAGTTTTATGGGCACAGGCAGGAAAGCTTTCCCGAGGAGTTCTGTGGTGCACTATGGTTAAAGGAGTCATTTGCTGTGGCTGTCTAACACGAGATGGAGAGGGTGTGACACCTTGTCCAATATTGACTGTAACTTGGACAGCGTGCTCCTTTCTGAAAAATCTCTCAGAGAGTCAAGCTCCACACCCACAATATTACTGGCCTTGCGGATCAGTTTATTGAATCTGTTGTTATCCGCTACCCTCTGTATGCTGCCCCAGCATACCACAGCATAGAGGACGGCACTGGTCACCACAGACTCATAAAACACCCTGAGCATCATCCAGCAGATGTTAAAGGACCTCAGTCTGCTCAGAAAAAAAGGCATGGCTTTGGCTTTTTATAGTCAACATGAACAGCGAGGCATTTGTGACCCTCAACTGTCGTGACATAGACCCCACGGACGCAAACAGGAGTCGCCTGTGCTTTTCTCCACATCATGTGTAAACCTAATCAGAGAGATGATAAAAGTGTAGCTGAAACATTAATGTGGTGCATTCTTTTAAGAAAAAGGAATGCACTGTCTAAAAAGCCTGAAAGAACACAGAGGCCATCTAAAGACCATGTTGATAAAATTGTTTTCATTGTTGAGGAAAAGCAACTTCACAGCATCTAACCAAGTCAAGAACACTCCTCAGGCAGAACATGTGCCATTGTTAAGGTCTCCGATCAAGAAATGCCTTCATGATTGGAAATACAGAGGGTTTAACTCGAGGTTAGGTTACACTCAAAAACAAGAACACCACATTAGAGTCTGCACAGTTCTGGGAAAAAACTAACTTTGGACAGATGAAACCAAGAATTTATATCTCATTGTCTTTCAAACATAGTGAAGGCAGGATTATAATTAAGGCATGTATGGCTACGAGTGGACCCAGGCCATTAGTGTTTTTTAAAGCTAATAACTGCTCATGGATTTAGAAATTCTGAAGTGTACATGGCTACTCCCTCCTCAGATTCAGCCAAATTTGTCAAAACTGATCCAGCACAGTTTCACAGTGCAAATGAATAATGACCCAGAGGATACTGCAAAAACAACCCAAGAATTTCTAAAGGCAAAGAGATAGGGTATTCCTCAATTGCCAAGTCAGTCATCTGATTTCAGCCGGACAGAGCATCCTTTTCTGTTATTAAATAGAAAAGTGAATGCAGAAAGACACACTAACACGCAGCAGCTTGGGTGGTACAGGGCTGGCAGAGCATCTCAAGGGAGGAAACACAGCATTTGGTAATGTCCATGGGTTCAAGACTTCAGACAGTTATTGTCTGCAAAGGATTTGCAGAACTGTTAAAAATAATCTTTATATTTAAAGTTAGGTTAGTTTGTCCAATTAACATTGAGCCTCTGAAAATGGGGGAGTATGTATAGAAATAGCTATAAGTCCTAACCACTTAATGCCAACTTGTTTTGGTAAAACTCCTTCAGTTAAACTCATTAATCTCATACTAAATTTTTTAAAGTCAACTCCAGCTGTAGACATATATAGAGATGGAAACATTCACTGTGCCAGTGGCTTGAGAAGACCCATTTTTAACTCTCGGTTTTAGAATTTTGTTTTTTCTCTTCTTTTATACATACGAGAGGTCTTTTGATACCTCGGACAAGAGGTCGAAGTTATCAGTTAGAGCTAGCAAGTGTAGTTACTGATAGGCAGCATGTTTCTAAACAATGGCAAATTGCAAATTCCTCGTTGTCTTCTTTAAAGTAGCTAAAGTCATATAAATATTTCCACACTGTTTATTATGACTTTTTCCCTTTATGTTAGTAAATAAATACAATTGAAAAGTAAAGCAAGTAGGTTATAAAACCCACATATTTTTGTATGCACTCTGTGATTTTCATGTGCTTTGGAACACTTTGTAATTTTTCACTTTGTTGCTTTTGGTTTAATGACCAGCAACAATACTGTTTAAATTCCCTCCTGCTTTGCTGTTGTTTCTAGCAGACACATACAATTATTGCCCAAGAAAAGCTGTAAAAGCTTTCTCTGTTTTTCTTGCACTACGCCACTGGTAAACAGACCGCAGAAGTTTGCTGCTAGTTAAAGAAAAACATGGTGGATTATGCATTATGAGTCAGATATTTTCTTTCAGGAGTTGTAGTAAGATAAGCTGAGCTAAAAGGAGAGGGAATATTGAATTTTGTCAGGTTGACACAAGCACAACTCCAAATTAATTCAAATGTTGTTCAGTGCCTGGTTGATGTGAAAATGAGCAATAGCTTACTATTAGATTTACCATTCGAACTTTATAAGATATTTAAAGGTTGTTTAATGCCTTTGAGAGGACGAAACATCAATTATTGGAAATTCAGGAGTTAATTTGAAAATGAAAACCAGCGATGCTTTTTTCTGTTGTGCACAGACACAGATGATTAGTCAGAGAAGATCTGCAGCTGTCTCAAAGTTGTACTTGTTGTGTGATGTTAGATGCAAAAGTTTTTGTGCTCCAAGGAGAAGGTAAACAGTAGGAAGAAAGTGGAAGCTATATTGCTGAGTTTGTTGCTCGACTGACTGACATTTCTCATGATAAATTCATGGTAGTGACAAGGCTGAGTGACTCTTGGGGCGCGGGTTAATTTGTCTGGAGGCCTACTGAGCTATGAGTTGTTGCACAATGACAAAGCAGAATGTGACCATTTCACTTTGCAGAGAGTAAGAAATAGGCCGTGAAATGGATGACTCTTTTGGACTGGGTGTACATTATACCAGAGATAAGCCATGCTTACCTAGCCATGTCTTAGACTGGGGGAATTCAAGTTTGTTTAAAGCTATTTCCAGCTAAAGTCAGTGTAAACTTCCTCTGAATGGTCATTTTGGATTTGTATGTGCTTGCGTGTGTGTTTGTGGCAGCAGGGAAGGAAATGTTCTTGCTTGGGGGCCAGTTTTTGCTAAATCCTAGAATATTTCACAGCCATGTTAAGAATAGAAGAAGGTGCATTTGCTCAAGAACTGTGCTAAGCATTCAGAGGAAAACAAACAATGTTTGTTTGACATGGAGCTGGCAGATGGTATTCAGAGTTAAGGCAAAGGGATTTCCTTTCTATTATTTTAGAAAGCATCATATTTTGTCATTGAACAGTCATCAACCAACCTGTTTAATATGCTTTGATAAGATGTGTTGTATTTTTGTTGCTGATTATTCCATATTTTCTGTACATTTCTACTTATGTACATAATTCAGTTAAGATTCAATCACATAGATTAACTAGATCTAGAAAGTTCCTAGCAAGAATTATCTCATGGAGCATTATATTTTATGGTAAAGACCCCAAAATACTGGATTAAGAACACCCTTTATTCAACAATCACCAGTGACAAAGCACTTTGGGATGTTGGGGAAAAGCACAAAAGAAAGCACAGTAATACAAACAACAACAAAGAGGAAATATAATCAATGGGAGAAAGAAACCAAAACATATGTCATGCAGTAATGGAATATAAATGCATCTGCAATGACAAAGAATGGAGTGGAGGAGAAGAAGTGTTTGTTGCATCATGGGAGGGCCACAAACAGCCCGTCTATCATAGCATGGATGGATGAAGGTCACCTGATTCAACTTTAACTAATCAAAATGGAAACTTTAAAGCTTAACCATCTCCTCAACCCAACATGGGAGTTGGTTTCATAGGAGGGAGGTCGGATAGCTGAAGGCTCCAGCAGCTGTTCTACTTTTGGAAACGCTATGAAGCACAGGTAAATGTACTCATGGTACTTTGAGGTCTTCATACTACACTAAAGCACAAGAAAAAATATATATACATGGTTTTTTTTGTTTTGTTTTTTTAAACTGGATCCCTAAAAACATGTAACATATGTATTTTGCACGCTTTGCTAGTTAGACTGACAACCTGAACAGCTGCAGCCAAATACACGAGAACACTGATGCATTGCAGAGGTTGGTCAGCAGATGTCTTGTGCAGCTCTCATCACACTTTAACAAAGATGCCTAACCTTTTAAAAAATGATGAAAATGATAAAATGTGTTTCTATAAGACAAACAATTAACGCTTTATTTTTCTCAGCACTGGTCACTGAACTATGTGTCAGACATTCCAAGGGAAGCAAAAGGCGCTTCATTAAGTACTGCATTAATCACCATGATACATTAACTGTGGGTAGTTATGGTAATGTGGCTGAAAACGACCTGTTATGCCAATGATCTCATTAATTAAGCTTAATGCTTTTAGTTTTAATTAGCAGATACTTCTGTCAATGTACTTGTCTTCACCTGGGTGGCAATAAAATGAGCCGGAGGAATATAACTGCTGATGGGTAACATCACCTTCTGACTAATACTAACACTGTATTAAATCACGACTTCACTCTCTGATTAAAGTGCAAGCAAAGAACTATACTTTCTTTTTCCTATTTTTATTTTCAACATTTTCCCCAATTTAGTTGCTTGGCAACCAGAAGAGTGTAGTGCATACCATGCAATTCACCATGTGCCGTAAATTTGAAGAAGAGAAAAATTGGGTCTTGTATGAATATGGTCTTCACTTGAACTTAGATATTTTAAGTCATAGCCGGTATGTTTTTTTAGATACTGTTGGCTTCTTTCAACTACAGCTTTGAGTTCTAAGCTGAAGAAAAAGAGTCACGCTGACCGTGAAGCACAGGTCATCGGTGTCATACAGTAAGCTTCACTTAGATGGATGAGTGCTCACCCGACCCATCTTGGCCAGATAGAGGCTTTAATTGGAGTGGATGAGGTGTCCTGCCGGTTGTTAATTAGCAGTAACTGTCCTCAGCATCAGACATCAGGTTGCTGCTGTCTTGTACAAGCTGGACACCTCTAACTGCCCACCTACAACTGCCCTCTGCTCCCTCCTCCATATGTCAGGTATTTCACCATTCACCATACCATAGCAGCGTATCTCTTCTTCCACCCATGAGCACACTCCTTGGACAAAGCTTTAATCCAAACTGCTGTCCGAATATGGAATAGCCTCTGAGAGGAATGTCTTGGCCAGATAACAGACACTGGTTTCCAAGCCTTTAAGAGCAGATGAAGTGAAAACCTTCTGACCACACTGTTAACAGAATTTCACTTTTGAACGGCAGTGAACCATGTGATTGGTCAGCCAATGTACTATAGCTGTGCATTTTACTTGGATATTGATCACAATCGCAATCAATTAAAGACTTAAAAAATAAACTCTCACTCATACAGTAGAAGTTTATCTCGCACTCCCGTTTGCATACTCTGCAACTTTGCAACTAGTGCATGAAGATGTGATGTAAAAGTACTGAAGAGTCTTTGGAAGTTTTGTAGCATTAAAGAATATTGTTCTCAGTAAGGCGCTGATGTGTTAAAACTGTGCAAAAAAGTCTCTGAGATTTAGCTTTCTGTAGAAGGGAGTAGCATAAATTCAGAACAATCAGCAAGGCATAGTGTACCTGATGGCTGCAATGCCACTCAATTGCAATGGCACAAACAGAGAAAAACAGGCTTCAGAGACATTTGGTTTTCTGAGCAAAACAAAACTAAGAAAAGCATCATTAAAACACATTCATGAGGTGCTACTTCTTAATTACTGCACAGTCACACTGAGCAGCTGTGAGGTCAAATGTTTTGTTCAAGGACGCACTCTTGAGACATCAGAGTTAATAAAGCCTTGAAAAGGGAAAAAAATACTAGTGATAAATTGCCCATTTATTAACCAATACCGTGCAATGTCTGAATAGAGACAGCATAGTAGTCTGTTTCAGTCAACAGACACTGAGGCAAGACCATCTTGTTACTGCTCATCAAAAGAAAGCCCTAACAGACCAAATCCTACTAATCCATCTTCACAACAGTTCAGACGAGTTGTACAGCTATATGGAGGTCACTGTGTCCTCACCCGGGATTTAAAGCAGAGTGAATGTGCTGTGAATATTAGGATGTAAAGGAACTCGTGTTTCTATTGTTGCCTTTCCTTCCAGGTTACTTGATAGTTAGCCTGTGAGACTCCCGTTTCTTTTAGGTTTAGACTGAAGAAATATGCCATAGATATATCCTTACACTGTAACATAAGGTCTTTTTTTAATCAGTTTCAGGCTGTTTTAATTACTTATCAAAGGAAGCCCAGAGGCTGAACAATGTTCATTAGTTCAACCTAAAAATGTGAATCAGCTGAACAATTAGATGCAAAAAAAGTCTCGATTAGATTACACAAGGTTTACACAATGTTCTACTTATCATATTTAGACCCCAAGGACCAAGCAACCTCCCATTCTTTTGAGGTTTCAGCCCTAAACCTGCTGCCTGGTATTATGTGGAAGTTAATTCCTGACTTTTTTTCCAAAATCGTTGGCGTCTGTTTGCTTTCCCACCTGCAACGGTAAATCAAGATGATGTCAAAATAACCATTTGTGTCAATCGACTGCCCGGTCTAGCTCGTTAAGTGCAGTCCTTAAGTACCAGTTTGTTTTATCTGTTAATTCAAGTTTCACAATTGTCAGTCAATCATGATGACAAACTTACATATGAGAGAGATCAGGAGGATAAAGAAGAGACCATTTTTGAGAGTTTCTGAACCTACAGAAGCAAAATCAGTAAGATGCTGGTTTTTAACAGAGAACCTGCATGTTTATTTTTGAATAGATGAATATCAATTCTTTTTCTTTGCTGTTCTGAATACATAAACAGGATGCTATCTTCCCAAAGCATTCTCATTCCGAGGCACACTAATGTATCAACAGCTCACATTCACTCTTTCAGGCCTATAATCAAGTTAGCGCAGACCTAATCACGTTATCATGTGTTCATTTTTCCTGGTAAATTTACATGCAAGGCTGTTTTTAGGATAGGTGTGTTTCATATACTGTACAGTATGCCAATTTTGTTGCTTACTGAAATATGTTAAAGAAAGAAAAAAAAAACATGAGAAATGTTTCAATCTTGCCACTATTATACTCCTACACATGCACAGACATTGATCATGATTATATAGTGATTATACATTCTACATGCCAGCCACGCAGCATAAGAGTGAAGAGTGGAGGGGAGCATTAAGGGGCTTGGCGACTGTGGTACCCCCTGCTGAGATGAGAGGGGAGGTAAGAGCCAAGGAGAGGGGAGTGTGGAGAAGTCTAACCAATTGGCTGTGTGCTGGGAACAGGACCAATCATGGCAACTGCTTGGGGCTCTGTTGCTCCCTCTTTATCTGTAATTCTCCCTTTTTTCTTACATCTCGATCTTATTTACTTTTCTCTTCCTAAATGATCTTTCACTCCACTTCTCACCCTGTTCTTTTTCGCTGTTGTCTGCCTCCTGAATCATGTGATTGGGCGTCGCTCACCTCTTTTAGTCTCACTCTAACCTCTATACTATCGAGCACACCCCTCCAATTTCATTCGCAACCCCACCTGCTCCACTGAACACTTTCCTCCCCTTGGTTTCTTATTCACTGGCCACCCTGCTTTGCACAGTCCACTCCCCTTCACCAGATTATTATTCTGTCTGCAGTCACTAAGGAGATGCACACACCATCCATCACAATGTACAAAATTCTCAGTGCACAGATTCGGTTGGGTCCTAATTAAAAAGCCTTTCCACTCGTTTTCTTGAGAGATAATTAGACTTTCATCTCACCAGGATGCCACATCCATAGATCCATTCTCTTCCAGGAAGCCTATAGGAGAAAGAAATACATTCAAGTCTTTAACTATTATCCTTCAGGGCACGAATCAATAATTGAATATATCTTTTCTCACAAAAAAGCCTGCATTGAGTGGGAGAAAAAAAATCTAAAATGGCTAATATCTTTAATTCTTAAAGAAAATTAGTTAAACTGAATAGTGTCCTGTGATATATTTCTTTGAAAAATTAAATGAAAGGTCACATCTTTTCTGCATGAGACTTCATATAGCACCCTTTTTAGTGAGAGACATTGATTTTCTTAGGTAACAACAATGATGCAAGGGCCCATTTATAGCTGTACACAACAGTGCCTTGGTGTAGCTCTGATGTGAGCTTGGAGGCCATGGAGCTTTGGGCCTGATATGAGACAGCTGGAAGGGTTGAATTATTGAAGAGCATGGACCAGCTCAGAAACACAGGCCATGTCCTCCCAGCTGCTCCATGTGCTGAAGCCGACACTTCGGCAGTCGTCAGACGTGTGCAGTTAACAGGATCCATCTGTTATTGAGGCGTAATGAACGCAGTCATAGCCATGGAGAAATGAATCACTGCCACTTTATTAGGGAACGACATTAGCAATCATTGTGCCATCCGTATAGTTGCAATAGTAATAATTATAATATTTGTGATTAGAATGATGATTAGAATGCAGATGATGACAGTGGAGATGAGGGTGATAATGAAGGTGATGTGTGCCTGCTACGATGATGATGATGATGGTGCACAAAAGCACGGTTTGGAAAAATCAACACTCACATTTATGTTCATTATGCATGCATGAAATGAAAATGATTTGCATATTGGCACTGGACGGAAGGACCTGCAGGTCCGGAGAAAAAAATAACAAAACATTAAACTTACTGTAGCTGTAATTGTTGACAGTTCCATGTAAACACCTGCCAAATTGAAAACCCATCATTCTAATGTAGAACAGCCAGTGTTGAAAGGCATGCAGAGTGTAACCTCCAAAATCAATAACCGGCCTGTCTTTCATTACATAAGTGAAATTTGTATTCATCTCAGAGATATATATTTATCCCACTTATACCCTTGGCTCAGGAGCAAATTCATTTAGTAATGATTACCTGACTCAGGTAAAACCAATTTCCATTCACTTGTTACCCTGAGTTGGTGACAAGGGCACATCCAGGGTCACTTTTCAGCAGTTTTTGGTTGCATGCACACCATCAGAATTTGATGCCGTGCAGCCTGTGTGTGCTGCTTGTATCTGTATGCGTGCGTTGGAGAGCCATTTGCCATAAGACCGTCAAAGTAGGCATGTTGCAATGACATAAACAGTGGTAGTGCGCCTTGGCTTTAGTGCTGCTGCTTAGTTTGAAGGCTGTCAGCAAGGCTGCGTGGGCGTTCGACAGTCTCTCTCTCTCTCTCTCACCCCCCGAGAGCTGCATTCAGATAAAAACACTCAAAGTCCTCATAGAAGCTGGAGGGGTGTGGTGTCTATCTTATATGTTACGATGTGAAACTTGTATAATTGTAGAATTTTTTTTTCTTGATAAGGAACCTGTGCTTGATTTATATATGCACATTACTTCTACAGCAAAAAAGAGCTGAAGTTATTTCTGTCAACATGAAATACTTTAGCCGAAAGGCAGACACCAGTGCATTATGTCATTTTGAAGGTTCCTTCCATTCTCCAGGATAACTAACTAGGAACCACCTTTTTTGACTGTGGGCAGAAAAGAAATAGAAAACCGGAGATATGCTACCTTCATATGAAATATAGTGTGAATATAGTTTGTGTTACATTCTTCCAAAATTTAGAAGGATCCTGCTGGTTTAAAAACTACAAGAAATAAAACAATTGCAAGTTATTTATCCTATATTATTAAAATAAATTATAATACATTCATTAAAAGCAGTACACATAAATGATTCATAGGGAAAACATTTGCATTTTACCTTGAAATGTCACTTTTTACTTTACACCAACGCAGATTATCTTGGTTAAGTTGATTCTTTCTTAACACTTAAACACTCTGTGTTTTAGATGTCAAGGAATAAGGCTGTAGTTCCTGGTGTTACTATATAATTACCAGCCCACATTTTGCATGCAAATGTGCCAGCTCTTAGCATTTAATTTCAGTGAAAGATTAACCAGTATAACTCTCTAATTTGTGTAGAAAAACATTTAAATTGTAAAATACGATATGAATCTACTATTAGCAAGAACAAAAAAAAGAACACATTAAGTAACTTAGTGGCAAAATTACCTGCTCACCAGTGTCCTATAAATGATACATATGATTAAATTGCTATTTAAGTTCAAGAATTTGAATAATAATCTGGTCTGATTAATAATAATACTTAGACCTTAAATGACTTCATATGCATACATTAGACTGCAGACTATACGTGTGCGGTTTCTTTGTTTTCGTCAAACAATACAAATCAAAAGACAATGAACACTAAAGACAGGGTTGCCAGACACTGGAGGTGGCCAATTTTATACTAATTTCATCCAAATGTATTTTCAACCCATCCAGACAGAATTGAAATGCACTAATACGAACTACAGGATGTTTTCTTTTAGGTAAGGAACTGATTTTATTGCGGGAGAAAGTGCAGTGTGAGTAACTTTGAGTTGTATTCAGCTCTGGTAGATGTGAAAAAGGCTTACTGAAGGTTATTTAACTCCTCAGGCTCATCAAGATAAAAACAGTTACCATCTGCACCTCAGAAGGCTACATTTGGAATTTCACAGATCATAGGTTTTTCCTGCAGTTTTATTTCCACTGCTATTGACTTTGTTTCTCCCCATTACAAACCAGGGGGATAATAGTAGATGCCATCAGAAGTTTTCTTTTTCACTGTCAAACTGTGTCTTTGACCTAATTCTGCCCCTTGGCCCTGTAATCTGCCCTGCTCCTGGGTTTTCTACACTATGGTAGGGCATCCTGTTCTTGGAGAATGTTGAGTGAACTAGCCCTCTAAAAGCCCTTCTACACTCTGTTTGGAGGGTTAGATGACCACTTCACCTTAATACCAAAAGAAGTAGAACATCCTACACAGCAGTTTGCAAAATGGCGGAGCAGGATCAAGAGATTAAAAAAAAAAGACTGGGGCTTTGTATCATGAGATCTTGTTATTCCATCTAAATAATAGGTTCCTAGGCATCTGATCAGGATTCGCCAACATCAATAACACTGCGAAATCCCTGTGGTGTCAAAATTAAACATCCACATGTAATGTATGTGTGCTATGTGACATCTTGTTTCCATACAATCACTGGAGATGTAGTCTAACTGTTGAGTTAAGCAAGCATTTACATGTGTAAACCAAATGTTCTTCCTTTGAGATGTTTCTCCTACGATGGGAGCTCTCATTAGCATTGACATCAATAGCTCAGCATCACATGCTTGATCTCAGTGAAGTTACTTTAACTTCACGGGGAGTTCTGTCACACATGCTTTGACTCACATATCAGTTTCTTTGGTTTACATTTGTGAAAATTCTATGAAGTGCATATTGCTTAGATGTCTAGTGAAAGCGAACACATTTTCCCCCCATTAAACTACCTATGGCAGTGGTATCGGTTCTCTCCAAACTTAGTATCTCTCTAATTAGCTGCTGTGCGCATCTGACAAGAACAACAACATCTTTGTTGCTCTGCAGGGGGTAGCAGAGGGTCAAACAGCACCGAGCTATAAACAGCACAACAGCAACACATTCCAGCGTAACAGCTAAATTTAGGTTTGCCGCCAAAGTCGTGCAAATCGAGAGGACTGGAAAACCCTGACAAGCTGTCTGTTAATATGTCAGACATGCACCTAACCCAACAAGGATTTGTATTAAATAATGAAGAGTTTGAGACAATTTTGGATCTGGAACACTGTGGTGCAGATTAGCCTTTGCTTTTGATTCCTGTCCTGCTTTAGGGAGTGATGTTCAAAGCCCTTTCACAGCAAAATGCCGCCTGCTTTCAAAGACCCCCTGCTGCTTGTGTCAGAGCACAAGTTCTCTCTGTACTCCATAAATTAAAGTTATCCCAAATGTCTTGTGGCATAAATTGAAGCTTCAAACCTCTGCACGCATTAATTAGGACTATAACACAACCTTGCTGTATCCTTATACACAGCAAGTGGTTTTCTAACAATTTCAGCGTTGCTTCCCAAAAATCACGAATCCAAATTAACTTCGGTTGATCCATATCATGTAATAAAAGAATCTTTTCCACAGCCATTAAATATGTTAGCATTGTGATTACATTTTACAAACTTTTAGTTCTGATGTTGTCTAGAACTGTTATTTATTTAGACCTTTATTCGTGTCTTTGATAAAACATGTCTTTGTTAAATAGAATATTGATGAAAATACTGTCCCTTGTGGATATACATTATTGGATAATCCCACTACGGAAACCCCAGAGGTGAGAGGATTGATTACATTTTTCTGTCTTTACTTGCCCTAATTAAAGATCTAAGGGACGTGCCCACATGGGAGGAAAAACTCGGCTATTTCATTCGTATACCACATCTTTCTCATTTATACCTCCTGTTATACCTATACAGTAAGCCAAGGCTCATTAGCCTAACTAAATTCATTGTGATTTAACCACAGATTCTACATTTGGCATGTGGATGGGAGAGCACGCCTGCTGAGTGTGTGAATACAGCACACAAGAAGATATGAAATACCCATGTGATTTCCTGCGATCTCAACAACGTGACATTATGCATTATTTCCTCTGTGTGGATCTGAAAAGGGCACAACCCTCCATTGCAAAATATGCCATGAAACTGTCAGAGGAAAGGAATTATCATTGCTTGTTCCCACTGATTCAAAAACCCATACTGCACGACAATGAAACAGATGGCGCGGCATAAATGTTAGTCAATTCCATTGATTCTGCGACAGGTGCCAATCAAAGTGCTGCCGCTGACAATTTTGATGACGACAGAACACAGAGTTAACATGCTTCATTATGCTTCCTCATTATTTGCAGAGACGCACACCAGCGAGTTTCGACAAATGGACCTCTCACCTTCACAACAGCTTCATTTGAATCCAAATCAATAATTCTCTCTCCAAGCCGAAAGAAAACAATGATCAAAATGGGGGACTACAATACTTTCAGTACTCCAGAGGACCTTTTCTTTTGCTTGGCAAGAAATTGCCCTTAAATTGAATTTGGAAATCAGCATGGCTAAAAAAAAAAAATCTTTACTAAGTAAATGAGTGAACATTGTCTTTTGGTATCTGAAGTCAGCAGGGAGAGGAGAGGTGTTCAACCCTGATTGGAAGCTCTATTGCCAACAAAACAATTCAATTGTGGTGCCAGGATTGGTTATTTGTTTCAATTGTCCAAATAATTCCTACTACCGTACATTCATTCTAATTAAGTTCAATTGAAATGTGCTCTTAGGAACCAGCGGAAACAGTGGTGAGTGGTCAGAAGACTGATTTGATTACTTGGCCCTAAATAATTTTACATCTCAAGTGTATTAAAAAACACCATGAAGTGCAAAATACCCAGAAACACAACATTTGAGCCATTATGTTACCTAAGAAGATAACATAATCTGCTCAGCAAAATGTCCAAAAGGCTGAACTCACTACAGCAAAGGGCAGTTTTCTCTACTTTCTGACCTCAGGGAATTGTCATAGTGACGTTATACTTAATGTGGAGCATTTTAAGCTGAAGGTTATTGATTTGAATAATTTTCAGTTAAGTGTTTATTTAAAGTAACCACTTCTGGAACTAAAAGAGGAGAATTACACAATAACTGACCTTGATAATTCACCTCCAGGTACTATATATAAAGTACATACAAGGACCGCAAATGATGGATAATGTTTCATTCATTTTATTCTAGAGCATAATTTGTTAACAAAAAAACCCCCATCCCAGTATATATATTTTTATTAAGTGAGAAGTCACGCTCATGTCACAAAAGAAAATGTATACATGTATTTGTTGGGTACATTTAAAAGTTTGCCTGTGTTGATTTTGTCACTGTTGAGTAGAACCAGGTATGCTATTTTCATATTACTGGTCCCTCTACTTGACTGAATTTTCCTATATATCTTTATACATTTATCAACATTGATAAATGACACTGACTTTATATAAAGAAGTAGCAACATTCAACTGATTATGTTAATTAATAATAATAATAATAATAATAATAATAATAATAATAATAATAATAATGATGATGAAAGCAATAATCAGTGATAAAATGGGATAAATATGCTTGACAACAGAGAAACAGTCAGGTGAGGACTGGATTAGAGGTGCTTCATAAAAAAACATAAATTAATGCATAAAATTAATTACATAAGCATCAAGACAGTTGTAAATATGTGCAGAAAATTGAAAACACACATACTATTTTGTACGCACACTTGTTGGGACAGGTCAGATATTCACTCTTTAGGAGCACATCTTGACTCAGTGCTGCTTGTCTACATTCCAGCAGCTAGATTGACACTTGCATTCCTCTGTTGCACAATTTCTAGTCTAAGTTGTCAACAGTCTTGACAAAGTGCTTCATAACCAGCCAGTTAAAAAGGAGCTGTTGTCATCCCTGTTAGCCATCAGTGTGAATAGTAGTAAAAAAATGTTTCTACACACACTGCAGCTTAAGGAAAGCCTTCATATTGAATTGCCGTTGCTACTTGTGCAATCTCTATGGAGATCAAAATATAGAACTGCATAAAAAGTACATTTTTGTGCACTGGAAAAAAAACTTCCTCACCTAAATTGCTGTTATGCATAAAGTGCTTTCTTTTAGTCCAAAATGACAACAAGCTATAAAAAGGCACTGTCACTTTACCATGCAACAATCAGCAAATGCATTTGACTAGGGACATCAATATTTTGCCAGATGTTTTGACAAAATTCCAAAATCTAAAACACTCAGTGCTTATTTATTACAATAAATCTATGTATAAGATTTATTATCTTTTACATATTACAAGATTCTTCTACTGGTAGGAAGCTTTCTTTGTTAATCACTAGAAACATCTGAAACTCATCAAACTAAATAACACGAGCAGATGATGTTGCCTATTGTCTGCTCATGTGTGACATGCACAGAATTGTTTGCTTTTTTTTATCTAATGTAAACAGCTGTGTGCGATGAACATACGCATACGTTTTTGCATCCCTAGTCAAGCACAAACAGCGAAAGAATGATTCCTTAACCTTTACAGTGTTAGAAACTGCACCCTGAAGTACTAAAAGACGGACATTAAAGCTATAGAGGACAAGGATTAGATGGTTTTAAACTGCCAGTGCAAGCATTGTTCTTGCTAATTAGCTCATTTTCTAGTATAATTTTCTCTAAGTAGGTTATTTACAAACCCACTGACGGTCATTACTTTACCAGCTAAATGAAGTAAAGATTTTATACAGCAGGAAGAGACTGAAACTGATTGATGCCCAGGCCTTTTAGTATTTAGTATTTTAGTATTTAGTATTTATTTATTTATTGTCATTGTCAAGAACAATGAAATTGCGTTTGGGGCTTCCATACAACCCAAAAAAAAAGAAGAAAATAATAAATACCCCTTAAAACCCAAGTGTACATATTTAACCCAGTGTGACAATCCTTAGCAATAATGTTCGTAGAAATTCAGACAAAGACCTGAGAAACATGACAAAATACAACAATGCAACCCATTCAATATTATTGTACTGTGAGATATGATATCAGATATGATAGTTATCTATTTAAGAAAGAGGGGGGGGGGGGGGGGGGGGGCAGGAGGGGGAAGAGAATAAAGATATGATGCACCAATGCAGACCAGTTCATTGCTATTAAGAAGTTGGATATGGTTATTGTCCGTGAGAGGGGGGCAGAGAGTTCAGGAGCCTCACAGCCTGTGGATACAGGCTGTTGGCCAGTCTGGATGTTCTGGCCTGTATAGACCTGTACCTTCTCCCTGAGGGCAGCAGATGGAAAAGGTGGCGCGCAGGGTGATGTTGGTCCCGCAGGATACTGTGCACCCTCCTCAGACAGCGAGTGGGGAAGATATTACTGATCTCTGGCAGACTTGTTCCAATACCCATTTTTTATTTAGAGCAAAGAGGTCACGTAATCAGAGCAGCAGAGTAGAAGCAAAGTCCAATTTCTATTTTTATCTGCGGATTAACTGGTGTTTACTATATTTGTTTGCTTATTGTGCACAATTAGTAAGACTCATAATATGTGTTACTACCTCTTGTTACGCAGTAATTTTAATCGTACTGCTCATACTATAGGAAAGCTGTTGGTAGTTACTCATTTTAGTCATTCTGAACAAAATTGATTTTATATTTTCTTAGAAGTAAAAACTACACTGTCCTGATATATTGATATATTGACACTGAAGGACAGCTCATAGACTCCAGGATGAACTGGTGGGGAGACATAAAGAAGCACACGTTAGACGAAAGACTTCTAAAGATGTCGACATCGTAAAAATCTTAAATGATTCACAACATATCAATGACAAGTCAGCTGTAGACCAAGAGGCCAAGACAAGTTATTGATTTGCAAATCACACAGGAATAGCTTAGCAAAATACCGCTAAGCCTTCTACACAGATAATGCAAAACATGGTAAGGCAAAAGGAATAACAGTGAACTAGTGTAAGGGAACCCAAAGTTTCATTTGTCTGTTTGTACAAGTTCTAGAAAGATATTTAAATTGGATGTACTTTTCCAATTATTTGATAACAATCCCCTGTCAAGAAGTCTTTAGACAATTCCTAAAATCCTTAAGGAATCAAATAGGAATTTATCTTATTTTGGGACAAATCCTCCAAGATTTATAGCCTAAAGATGGATCTTTGGGCCAAATTCTCCTCTGCTCCAAATTTGTTTTGGCACTCCGAGGGTTCAAGAGTAATTTTGAGATAACTTCCCATATTAATAAAAGACATGATGACATAAGACCTAAGAAGCAATTATTTACTCATTAAATGGGTTAGCAGGTTGGCCTAAAGCTGCAAAGGCTAATTAATAAGGTAGTCTGCTCAATCCCTGGCGGGAGGTTGTATTCCCTGTGTGAGCCAGTGACTGAGGGCTTACAAGTGTTACTTCTTTAGTTCAGAACAACACAGATAGAAAGTGACTGACAAAGGCCCTTGACCCCAAACTCATCAAACATAAAGAAAATAATGGATACATTGCTCTTTTCGAGTTTCTCCATCAAAAAGGGTTATTTAAAAGACTGCAAGCAGACTGCAAGAGTTTATTGTCAGAATGCGAGGCCGGGAAATGGTAATATCCCACTGGTGAATAAGCATTCACCCTTCCCTTTAACTCAAGCATGTGAAGATTACACACTTGAAATTCTTGTAATACTATCTCAGGTGAAAGTATTCCATCTGTATTCTGTATTATGCAAAGCAAAACTAACAGGCCACAGAAAGTTTCTCTAATGTGCTATAAATAAAGCTAGCATCTGTAAAGCCATGTGTTCCCTTTGCAGTGTATTTTGTTTACTTTCATTAAGCTAATCAGAAGTGTTACTTAAAATAGTCCCTGACTAAAACCACAAAGTTTAGCTGCTTTGTAAAAAATGTAAAGTGTACTGTCTGTTTGTCAAATAATGGATGTTGCTTTGCTGGGGACAATTTCATAGGAGTAGTTCCATCTCAGATCATTTCAATTAAAAATGTGTTAAAAGGTTTATGTTATTTCTCCCCAGTGACAGTAATAGAATAATATAGAATATCCCCTGAGAACCTAACACACACACAGCAGGTCACTCAGGTTACTACTCTTTGAGGTACTAATAAATATAAAAAAAAAGAATTTTCCTTTCAAAATACACCAATAACAACAACAACAATGCAAATGAGTCTAATTTATGAATATGTGTGGCATTTACACTGGTTGCTGGCAACAGTTTAGGTTCTCTTATTTTATTATGAACTGTTGTACTTCAATCATTTCCCCAGTACCCTGGCAGAAAATGTGTAACTGCAGCAACTTCACCACTTTGAAGACTGGGTGACCCATGGCAACATCAGGAAGCTAAAAAGTAAAATAGATAAATAAAAATAAAAACGTAAATCAGTCATTCGATCAAACAATTTGAATCCCACCTCAGTGTGATAAGGTTACTCCTCCCCAGATACTAGTGTGTCTTATCAGGATGTTTCAGGCAGCAGGGAATAGAGAGACAGAGAGAGAGAGGGGAAGAAAACATAGATGAGCCCCTTCCAGTGCTGGAAAAAGTGCCTCTTCTTGCTCTCTTATGCGTGAACAGGAATTTAAATCTCCAGAGTAATACCTGTGGTTTTGTGATACATTTACCGAGACATTTTTCCACTAAAGACATCACAAACCCTGTTTAGGGATCAGGTTTATGCAGCATTTGGATCCAATGTACTGGAAAAACCTCAGGATTTTCTATGTGGCAACACTATTTTCAGGGGAACAGTCCCACATCCACCTCATTTTCTTTTTGTAATATGTATTTACAGATGTTTTAGTTTCATTCAAACAATTCAGACACATCAGTGGGCTGTCAACTAGACCTTAGCCACTTGTGAATCAGAGTGGTTTTCGGCCTCATCATGCGAGTGCAACACTGAAGCTTTATTATTACACATACTGTGTCATAAACAGAATAGCAGAATTGCACTGTGTGGTTAATGCTTCAGCCCCATCCACTGGATCACAGGCACAATTACATTGTGATTGACTTAGCTGGATCACTAAAGCTACTGATGAGCACTGCTCTGCCACTTTCCTTTGTCTAAACAGCAATTTCCTTTCCCAGCAGAGTGACTTTAACAAATGTGCAGTATGTGCAATGAATCTAAAACCATTACTCAGGTGTTTAAGAATATATCACTGTTGACTACAAAAGAAGAAGTGAAGAGTGATTTCAATAAATGGAAATAGCAGCACAGAAATCTACGTAACAAAATTAAGGAGCCTTGTCCCAGATGTAACATTGCAAGATACTTTTAATGTATTTTTTCTAACTTTATCCCAGAGTTCAATTTTTTACATTGATGTACTTGGGGGGCATCCTTGTTCAACTTTACTCAAATGGACTCCTGAGAGATGAATGTCCTTTAAGCAAAATGAGAAATAAATGAGAGTAATGCTTAACTTCCTGTTGCTATCTCTCATAAATTCAGCAAACAAACTGCAACTTATTGTATCATTTATCATAAAACTGCAGCACACCAAAGGGAGTATGTTATGCTTTATTACATATACTAGACTGCACTGCAAGATGCTTATACATACTGACCAGGTGGAACTTCTGGAAAATACTTTTTTTTTTTTATATTGCCTTGAGACATCGATAGAAAATAAAACATCAATTAGTCATTTGTCCATGAATAGATTTAGGAGAAAAAGTAAGGCTGGACTATTTTTTGAGGACTAAATGTTAACAAAATTATGTCTAAAATGCAGGGAAGAGCTGAGGAAAAACTGGAATAATATAAGCGGTCCACATTGGATTCTTCACAATGAAGCTTCCTTATATTCCCACTGGAGAAGCAGGACAGTATACATGACACCTAACTGGGCACTGTCTTCCTGCTTCCATCTGTTAGTTAGAAGTGCATGCATGGATTTACGGTATCTTTAATCTGGCATGTCTGACAGTCTGTTCAGCAAGCTTCAGCTGAATGAAAAAGCAAACATTGAATGGCCTCAGATCCTAGTTTGCACAAGATTCAAACATTCAATCACAAATAATACAGCTGTATCTAAGCTCCTGAAGCTTCTGTAGATGGCTGACTGACTATGCAGATTTGCTAACATGATCTGAAGAGCTGACATGACTCAAAGTAAAAAAATAAAATAAAATAAAAAAATTATGCAAATGAGGGCTTGTTATTGAATGACATTGGCTTTTCTTAACATATGTGCATAATATTTAAACCTCTATAGTGCATTGACATGAGGGAATTGACGTACAGTAAAGCGCAATGTAAATGTTTGTATTATTTATTTTTTAAAGCTGCATGAAAACATGGGAGGAATGACAAAGTAAGAGCTGGGGGGTGGGGGGCTCTTTCGTTGCACATTTCAGTTCAGAGATATGGTAAAATATGGTTTCGGACATTGACTTTTGTACTCTGAGAATTAAAAATCGTTGATTTTCAGTAGCTGTTTTGGCTAAATTTCTTTCTTTGTTTGAAATTTGCATTTATGTAGTCATGTAGGTTCAGCTTTATTTTTAATAAATGTTATTTTTTATGACAAAAAATTAAAAAGAAAATGTAAAAATTATGCGTGTTTACAATAGTATATAAAATGTATGTAGTATATGCCATATGCAACTAAAATACTGTATATTAATGATTTAATTAAACATTTTAATTATGAATTTATACGCTTTATTATTATTGTTATCATTATTTATTTATTTTTTGTCCACATTTCATTCAGAGGTTATAAGTAGCAGTAATCCCAACAGTTGTTCAAAGCATAGCAGGTGGTCACCAAACTTAACAAAGAGGGTATGTGTCAAATAAATTTGCAGCTAGCTTAGCTGGGTAATTGGAATTTCTTGGCTATGCTTTAAGGTGCAAAAGCTGGATAAACCTCCTAACTTTTTTTGTAACTTAATGAAAAAAAAACTTTTATGGCAGAAGTATTTTAACTGATGTTGGATGAGAGACTTAGGTTGTGTTTTCTCTGAAGACAGATCTGTTCAAAGGAATAGCCCATCCTGCGTCCTGTGCCAGCCGTGGAATATATATATATATATATTTGTTTTTGTGTTTGGCAGCTGGTATCGCAGCTTACCTTACTGGCATTTTACCCCATTTTAGCCCTTTGAAAGACAACTTATCTTTTAACAAAACTGGCAATTCTACGATCAGAACTTTTCCATTGGCAACTGTGTTACAAAGGCAGGGTTTTGGACAAATCTTCAAAGCGTTTGTTCAGGACACCCTAAAAAAGAACTTGTAACCTAAGCTGTCATTCACGACGAAGAAAAACAAACAACCTTTATTTCAGTCGGCTTCTTTTGTTTGGCATTGTATGAGTTACAGGATGAAAAAAAATTGTTTATTCTTGTTTTTCTAGAAAATCTGACAAGAATAATTTAACCAGGATGATAATCCCTCAAGTGAACATGGTTACTGGGCATTCTTCAGAATCAACATATCCAATTAGGATATGCACATTTAAAGGGCACCACTTTATTACAGATAGCACTTTGCTATCTTTGATTTACAGATACCAATTTTTTGATAATCTAACCAGTCTGCTTCATCTCTGGTCTTAGAGATGACGGTTGCAACCCCTTGAGCGACCGTGGCTCAGGGGGGTTGGGAAGCGTATCTGTAACCGGAAGGTCACCGGTTCGATCCCCGGGCTCTCTGTCCTGGTCGTTGTGTCCTTGGGCAAGACACCTTACCCTGCCGCCTACTGGTGTTGGCCAGAGCTGCCGATGGTGGAATATGGCAGCCTCGCTTCTGTCAGTCTGCCCCAGGGCAGCTGTGGCTACAACCGTAGCTGCCTCCACCAGTGTGTGAATGTGAGAGTGAATGAATAATGGCATTGTAAAGCACTTTGGGTGCCTTGAAAAGCGCTATATAATTCCAATCCATTATTAAAATACAGCCTAAAGGAATCTCTGTTTTTTGCTATTTCACGAGACGCTGCAGCACAGAGATTCAAAATTTATGTTTTTTTAATGTTTATGTTCAATAATTAACTATTTCTTTTACATGTCTTGCCGACCAGAAAACTGTTTATGAAAGAGAAAGTGGAGTTTTGTAAAATATTAGGAACACTTTTCAATTCAATACAGTCCTATAAACAGCAACCATGCACTAAATTCTTAGATAATGAAGTGGAATCATCACCATTTTATCCCTGTCAAAAACTGAAAGGTGTTTCATGAAAGTAAAATTTATAGCAAAGTGTACTGTATTTGATATTGCCTTCAAATCAGTATCACCTGCGCTCTATTCTAAAACACCTTCTGCATATCACTACTAAAGACTGTCAGCAACTGTCGGTTATAGCAGATGTGGTTCGTCATGCGTTACAACACTGCAGTGTCTTGGTTATACATATATGCAGCTTTTAAGATTGCACTTACCTATTCTGACATAGTTTATGCCCTCTGAGACTGTTATAAAGAACATTAAGCAACAAGTTGAAAAGACATAGGTGATTGATGAAGTTATTAGTCAAAAGAGATTCTTATAGGTACTGTTGTTTAATTTGGATCAATAACACAGGTGGAAGTAATAATACTCTTTCTCTCTTATCCATTTTCTCTCCATAAGATTCCTGTCAAATCACACTAGGACTTCTGATTGTTTAAGGAAAACCAATGAATAAAATATAAGTGGAAATTGTATTTTTCATATGAATAATGTAAAAGAGGGCATGCTGTTGGCGTCCACGTCTCTCAAGGTTAGACTACATTGTTAGTTTCTTCGCCTGGCCCATGCTTTGTTCTTGTTTGATTCAAAATGAGAGGATCCAATTCTATCAAGTTTGCTGTTTTGAGGGACACTTTGCCTCCTCTGCAGGGATATGTTATTCAAGGAACTTCAAAGAAAATCCCAGCATGAGGCACGTAGTGTCAAAGTAGTACCATATGGTATGACTTGAAGAGTATGCCAAAACTTCTCACCACAGACAGTTTCCTTCACTCTGTCACAATCAAATGCTTCTTACCAGGAGGTAAATTGATGAAGAAGAGGAAAAAACTAATGGAACACTAAGATAGATTTATATGCTAAAATGACTGAAGATAATACTCATCTGATGACTTAATGCCAAGCGTATTCTCCAAGGGAATTTTAGTTTGATGAGTGACTTGTAATGAAAATCCAAAGGTTTACATTCATCATTTGGTTTTTCTGCAATAGGCCAATAATGTCTCCATTGAGCAGCAGGCATGAGTGAGCTGTGTGAAACAATCTTTTCATTGATTTTTATGAACAGTATCGTCCAGGGATTACAAGGATTTTACAATCTTACATGAGATTTTTTTTTCTGTAATACAAAAAATGTGTGTTTCAGTACTTTCAGAACAATATGTTTATGTTCTAGCAAGATGATTTATGTCTGTCTTAGGCAAAATCAAAAACACTAACAGCGAGGCATGACATTGATTGTGGAAGAACAGTAAATGTTTTTCTCAACAATTACATATTTGTTCATTTTTTTAGGGATTGGGTGAATGTCCTGGTCATTGTGTCCTTGGGCAAGACACTTTACCCTACCTCCTACTGGTGTTGGTCAGAGGGGCCGATGGCGCGATATGGCAGCCTCGCTTCTGTCAGTCTGCCCCAGGGCAGCTGTGGCTACAACTGTAGCTGCCTCCACCAGTGTGTGAATGAATAGTGGTATTGTAAAGCGCTTTGGGTGCTTTGAAAAACGCTATATAAATCCAATTCATTATTATTATTATTTTGTTTTGGGAAAAAAAAGTTTAAAAAAAGTGCAGGCTTAGAGTGTATTTCATGTCTGAAAGACCGAGTGCATGCTTTGAAGCATCCAGCCACTGAACCGCAAAACAGCTACAGTGGATTCTGAAGTATTCACACGTTGATGTTTTATGCCCACTGTTTTGGCCTTGATTTAATTTTACATTCATAGAATGCCTATTTTTCCCATCAGTCCATACTTAAATCAAACATACATACATCAAAGTGAAAATACAAACAAGGTTGGCAAATTGAAAGAAACTAGGTTATGCTAGGTGCCTTAGTTAAACTTCCACTGTTTTCATTCAAATTCTGTTGTTTTCATTCAAATTTCATTGTTTTGATTCAAATTTTGTTCTCTTCATTGTAATTCCGTTGTTTTCATTCAAATTCTATTCATTTCATTCTAATTCCGCTCTTTTCATTGAAATTCCGTTGTTTTCATTCAAATGCTGTTGTTTTCATTCTAATTCTACTCTTTTTCTTCAAATTCTATTGTTTGTTTTAGAATTCTGTTGCTTTCATTCAAACTCTGTTCTATACATTCTAATTCCGTTGTTTTTGTTCAAATTCTGTTGTTTTCATTCAAATTCCGTCATTTTCATTTTAATTCTGTGTTTTTCATTCTAATTCTGTTGTTTGTTTTAAACTTCCATTGTTTTCATTCAAATTCCGTTGTTTTTGATCAAATTCTGTTGTTTTCATTCAAATTCTGTTGTTTTCATTCAAATTCTGTTTTCATTCAAATTCTGTTCTTTTCATTCTAATTCCGTTCATTTCATTGAGATTCTGTTGTTTTCATTCAAATGGTATTGTTTTCATTCTAATTCTACTCTTTTTCTTCAAATTCTATTGTTTGTTTTAGAATTCTGTTGCTTTCATTCAAACTCTGTTCTGTACATTCTAATTCCGTTTTTTTCATTCAAATTCTGTTGTTTTCATTCAAATTCTGTTCTTTTCATTCTATTTCCATCGTTTTCATTCAAATTCTGGTCTGTTCATTGTAATTCCGTTGCTTTCATTCAAATTCTAGTCATTTCATTCTAATTCCGTTCATTTCATTGAGATTCTGTGTTTTTCATTCAAATGGTATTGTTTTCATTCTAATTCTACTCTTTTTCTTCAAATTCTATTGTTTGTTTTAGAATTCTGTTGCTTTCATTCAAACTCTGTTCTATACATTCTAATTCCGTTGTTTTTGTTCAGATTCTGTTGTTTTCATTCAAATTCCGTCATTTTCATTTTAATTCTGTTGTTTGTTTTAAACTTCCATTGTTTTCATTCAAATTCCGTTGTTTTTGATCAAATTCCATTGTTTTGATTCAAATTCTGGTCTGTTCATTCCAATTCCATTGTTTTCATTGAAATTCTATTCATTTCATTCTAATTCCGTTCATTTCATTGAGATTCTGTTGTTTTCATTCAAATGCTGTTGTTTTCATTCTAATTCTACTCTTTTTAAAAAAAATTCTATTGTTTGTTTTAGAATTCTGTTGCTTTCATTCAAACTCTGTTCTGTACATTCTAATTCCGTTTTTTTCATTCAAATTCTGTTGTTTTCATTCAAATTCTGTTCTTTTCATTCTATTTCCATCGTTTTCATTCAAATTCTGGTCTGTTCATTGTAATTCCGTTGCTTTCATTCAAATTCTAGTCATTTCATTCTAATTCCGTTCATTTCATTGAGATTCTGTGTTTTTCATTCAAATGGTATTGTTTTCATTCTAATTCTACTCTTTTTTTTAAATTCTATTGTTTGTTTTAGAATTCTGTTGCTTTCATTCAAACTCTGTTCTGTACATTCTAATTCCGTTTTTTTCATTCAAATTCTGTTGTTTTCATTCAAATTCTGTTCTTTTCATTCTATTTCCATCGTTTTCATTCAAATTCTGGTCTGTTCATTGTAATTCCGTTGCTTTCATTCAAATTCTAGTCATTTCATTCTAATTCCGTTCATTTCATTGAGATTCTGTGTTTTTCATTCAAATGGTATTGTTTTCATTCTAATTCTACTCTTTTTCTTCAAATTCTATTGTTTGTTTTAGAATTCTGTTGCTTTCATTCAAACTCTGTTCTATACATTCTAATTCCGTTGTTTTTGTTCAGATTCTGTTGTTTTCATTCAAATTCCGTCATTTTCATTTTAATTCTGTTGTTTGTTTTAAACTTCCATTGTTTTCATTCAAATTCCGTTGTTTTTGATCAAATTCCATTGTTTTGATTCAAATTCTGGTCTGTTCATTCCAATTCCATTGTTTTCATTGAAATTCTATTCATTTCATTCTAATTCCGTTCATTTCATTGAGATTCTGTTGTTTTCATTCAAATGCTGTTGTTTTCATTCTAATTCTACTCTTTTTAAAAAAAATTCTATTGTTTGTTTTAGAATTCTGTTGCTTTCATTCAAACTCTGTTCTGTACATTCTAATTCCGTTTTTTTCATTCAAATTCTGTTGTTTTCATTCAAATTCTGTTCTTTTCATTCTATTTCCATCGTTTTCATTCAAATTCTGGTCTGTTCATTGTAATTCCGTTGCTTTCATTCAAATTCTAGTCATTTCATTCTAATTCCGTTCATTTCATTGAGATTCTGTGTTTTTCATTCAAATGGTATTGTTTTCATTCTAATTCTACTCTTTTTTTTAAATTCTATTGTTTGTTTTAGAATTCTGTTGCTTTCATTCAAACTCTGTTCTGTACATTCTAATTCCGTTGTTTTCATTTAAATTCCGTTGTTTGTTTTCAAATTCCGTTGTTTTCATTCTAATTTCGTTGTTTTCATTCAAATTATGTTGGTTTCATTCAAATTCTAGTCATTTCATTCTAATTCTGTTCATTTCTTTGAGATTCTGTTGTTTTCATTCAAATGCTGTTGTTTTCATTCTAATTCTACTCTTTTAAAAAAAAAATCTATTGTTTGTTTTAGAATTCTGTTGCTTTCATTCAAACTCTGTTCTGTACATTCAAATTCTGTTGTTTTCGTTCAAATTCTGTTGTTTTCATTCAAATTCTGTTGTTTTCATTCAAATTCTGTTCTTTTCGTTCTATTTCCATTGTTTTCATTCAAATTCTGGTCTGTTCATTCTAATTCCGTTGCTTTCATTCAAATTCTAGTCATTTCATTCTAATTCCATTCATTTCATTGAGATTCTGTTGTTTTCATTCTAATTCCACTCTTTTTATTCAAATTCTATTGTTTGTTTTAGAATTCTGTTTCCTTCATTCAAACTCTGTTCTATACATTCTAATTCCGTTGTTTTCATTCAAATTCCGTTGTTTTCATTCAAATTCCGTTGTTTTCATTCTAATTCTGTTGTTTGTTTTAAGTTTTGGGTGATTAGATGCTACCAGTAGAGCTGTTATAAATGCTAGCACTGATTCTAAAAATGTCCAGAACTCCAAAGCTCTCACCATAAAGTCCACAACATGTAATTCATATGATTTGCATAGTCATTGAATCATTCAGTATCCCCAGTTCCCTAGGACACTTAGACAGGGGTCACATTAAAATGATAATGCTTTATCATATGATAAAAGTGATCACTCAGAAAACCTTTGCTTTTTAAGTGCATATGAGAGCATGAGGGTGGGAATGGATGTTTGTGTCTGTGTGTGCCTCTATGTCTTTGTCTATATGTCAGGTTGGGTATCAGACGCCACCTCTCTGGGGACATCTCAGGCCCTCCAAGGTTTGGAGGCCTATCTCCACCCACCACCACTTCCCCTGCCAGTGGCGGACTCCCTCAGGTGTCGGTGCGTTGGTGGTTCTTTGTGTCTGGGGGTGGGTGTCCGGGTACACACCGGCTCACTCCTTGGCGGCCGCTTATCGGGGCCTGGAGCCTGGGGCTCGCTCGGGCCACTTCGGAGGTGGGGTGCCCCCGGCCTCTCGGCCTGGGGCTCGGTCACTCAGGCGCAGCTGGCTGCCGGCGGAGCTCACGGGCGCGTCACTGCAACTCCCCCTGGCTTCTGCTCCGCGGCTGCTGAGTGAGCCCTCATCTGGGACTCTCCTCAGCTCTTACTGGGACAGTGGCGCGGCTGCCCCTCTGTTGGTCTTCCTTGGTCTCTTGTGTTCTGGGGGCCTCTGGATGTCTGGAGTTTTGATCTCCTCCATACCTGCTTCATACCCTGGAGGACGGAGCTGTGGCTCCCCACACTCCCTAGCAGATCGTTACATGGAGAAACCTTTGGAATGCAAGCATGCTGATCCACACAGGTATGCTCACAGGTGTACACACGGGTATTCACAGACGCGGACTACAGCTTTCTTGGCTGCTGCCTCAAAGCACATTGTACGCTGTCTATCTTGCGTGCTGCACAATATTGTTTATTATTTAGTATCTACTGATATCTACTGCTAGCTAGTTTATTGTGATGGTGCCGTTTTTTTTATTATGTTGCTCTTTGTTGTTTGCTTTCTCTTCTGTATTTTTTTCTCCATACAGGTGATCAGGTGGTTTTTGTTTTTTTTTGTTTGTTTTTTCTTTCTTCCCCCCCTTCTCACCGTCTCTTCTCCCCTTTGGTTTTCTTTCTCTCCCTCTCTTTCTTTCATTCTTTCTCCCTGTCCTATCCCCCAGTCATGTCTGTCCCGTTTGTAGCAACTGAAAATAAAATAAATTCATAATTATAAGAAAGGTCAATCAAATGGACCAATATGGCAAGGCCATGATGATCCACTTGGTAAAATAAATCCGCTTGGCATCTTTCTTGGCCTTAAGACAACAATTCTGATGGCTAAAGATCCAAACGGGACATAAAAAAAAAAAAGAAAAAAAAAAAGAAAACCTTTGCTTTAAAATTCAGTGACTCTTCACTTTAAAGTGACAAATGGATATAAACCATTGCAGTAACCCATTGCAGTTTTTTGTGTGTATTTTAAATTATTTTGAAAATTATTATTCTTTTTTAATCTATTTATTTTTTCGTTTCAAAGTTCAGTACTTTGTCAGCACCCCTTTTGGAAGGATAAGGTTTGAGTATCCTTTGGAAAGTCTTTCCACACCTGGATTTGGGAAGTTTATCTATTCTTTCAGGCTGATCCTTTCAAGCTCTGTCAGAGTGGACAGGATACATCCATGAACTGGCATCCCTGGGACTCCCGACAGAATATTCTATATGATATGAGTCTGGGAGTACTCGGCCACTAAAGGTCTTTTTCTGAATCCCTCCATCTGTTCTGATGAGTCTCCCTGTCTCCACTGAATCAGCTCCATTGAATTAGGCTGTCACCACCATGTTTCACGATAGTATTATTATTCAGCTGATGAGCAGTGCCTATTGCTGGAGGATGTTGCTGGACTTTTTAACCATATTATCTTTTGTCATCCTCATTTTTGTACATGCTCCTTAAAATGTTGTTTGGCAAGCTCCGAGTTCCCGAATCCAATATACCCATAGAGTAGTTCCCGTGTAGTCACTTTATATTCAGACAGCAGGAACTTTTCAAAGTTCTTATAACTAATAAAGGAAATCACCTCTTTTTTATGTGTCTGCACTAGAGAATATATAACTAGGCTGAAATAAAGCACAGAGGCACTAATCAAGGCAGCACAGGAACAAGTACAAGATCAACATAGGTTGAGGTCCATCACACCATTCAAGACCCTATATGCAGGCTGTTTAGAGATGTGCCTGAGGTACCTGATGGTACCAGGCAAGCCATACATGGGATGCCATAATGTCTGGCATAGTAAACAGGAGCATCTCTGCCAAGTATGGCCTGGAGACCCAAGGTCAAAATGGGATACAATCATGAATGATGAAGCTAAAATCCTGCGGCACTTCCAGATAAAGGTGGATAAATTTGTGATCGCTAACCAACTATATACTACTACTAATAATAATGATAATACTAATGGATTGCATTTATATAGCGCTTTTTGAGACTCTCAAAGCACTTTACAATTCCACTATTTATTCACTCTCACATTCACACACTGGTGGAGGCAAGCTACAGTTGTAGCCACAGCTGCCCTTGGGCAGACTGCCATATCACCCCATTGGCCCCTCTGGCCAACACCAGTAGGCAGCAGGTGAAGTGTCTTGCCCAAGGACACAACGACCGAGACTGTCCGAGCCGGGGCTCGAACCGGCAACCTTCCGATTACAAGATGGACTGCCAATTCTTGAGCCACGATCGCCCCGTTAATGGTGGACAAGCAGAGAAAAAAGGTCATAGTGGTAGATGTAGGTACATCAAGTGATAACAACAACATCAGGATGAAAGCTTGAGAAATACCAAGGACTGAGAGAAGAGCAACAGAAGATGTGGAAGGTAAAGGCAACAGTGGTCCCTGTAGTAACTGTAACACTTGGGTATGTGACCCCCAAACTGGACCAATGGCTCCAGCAGATTTCAGAAATGACATCTTTGATCTCTGTCCAGATGAGGGCAGTTCTAGAAACAGATACGTTGCTGCATAGGACCCTCAAGTTCCTGAGCTTGAAGGACAAACAAAGACTGCCCACAGGGTGAGTCAAGTACATATATGATTAACTTTGTAACACCATAATGATATGCCTCAAAGCAAGAACGTCCTAGATTCGAATTCACCAGCCAGCTCTCAGCTTTCTCCCCAGTTTATGTGTGTTCTCTCCAGGTACTCCCACTTCCTCCAACAGTGCAAAGACAAGCATTTTAGGTTAATTAGTGATTCAAAATTGGCAGTAGGTCAGAATGTGAGCATGAATGCTTGTCTGTCTCTCTGTGTCAGCTCTGCAATTTGCAACCCTTTCAGGATGTACCCCGCCTCTCACCCTAGGACAGATGACAGCTGAGATAAGCTTCAGCCCCATGAAAAAAAGTTCTTGATAGTGTGCTGTTGATATGGCTGATGTTCCTGGAGGTTCTCACTTCTCTCGTTTTTATCTATTTGTAATTACAGGTCTACAACAATAGCAGGACTGTAAAAAAAAAAAAAAGGTCTGGACACTTTCTGGACACTTTTATTAGTCTTGTAGTTGAGCTGACTTGATGTCGTTGGCATTTTATCTTGTAATACTTAGTGTGTACAGCTTCTTATTTTGTATAACTTCAGTTATTTCCTCTCCTGACAGGAGAGGTGTAATGAGAGCAGAGCCTGCAATGAAAGTGTCACCAGAGTGCATATCTTCAGCCACACAATCTTGTTAGTTTTTTAGGGTATAATACAGAGATCAATAGTATGATGGCAACAAGCATCAAATTGAACCCCAAGAGACACCTTTTCTGCATGTGTGGAAAAAACTGTACATGGGCAGATGCAGCAGCTTGATAAAGATAACAGAAGGCTATCTAACACCAACAATGAGCAAACTGAGAGACAACCATAGAAGTCCTGCAACAAATGTATATTGTATACCCTACGTCTAACAAACTGAATATGTGTCAAGATAACTGCAGCAACACAGCAGGCAAAGCTGAAAATAGCCTGAGAAAATAGCCAGCAACAAGGGGAGCTCTATGGGGCAGCTTTGTCAACTTGCTGAAATTTGCCAAGCACAAACAGACTGTCCTGAGATTAAACCTTCTAACACAAACAACAACAATGGCTGAAAGCACAAGCAGCAAATACTTAGACACACTCTTCAAGCGGTCAAGTCTGAACGCACTGGTGCAAGTAATGGAGCCAATAAAAAGGTCAGGTGGCTGCAAGAATACAACTGGATGTTATTAGTCTAGCAAATTAGCACGATAGCAGGCGTTAGCTTTCCTCGCATACAAAGTTAATCAGTCTGAATCAATATTGTGCTAGTAAGCAGCACATTAGCTTGTTAAATATTAGAAAACTGTAAATTTACAACAGTACTTTCCAAACTATTTCCTATATGCTGGTTTTTCTAACAAGTGAAAGCTGTCGCAAAAGAGGTTTACAAGTTCTCTTTCATGTTTGAAGCCAATATTACTTCTATAGTTAATATTTGTCCCCCTTCGAAGTATTTAAATAAAAAAAGACAAAAAATAAAATTATTCATAAGATAACACAGTTCACGTGAGCTTTTCATGACTGTTCCTTTAATGGAAAAAACCCACCCACTCAGCATGTGACCCAACAAGGAAGTTTAAATGCGAGATTAATTAAACACACGAGTTGTGTTTTTCAAGCAGCTCTTGTGTGTTTGTTTTTCTAACGTCTTATGGGGCTGTAAATGGTAACCGCGCGAATATAGCAATGAAGTGATAAAAGTGTTGTAGTAATATCCATGCATCGACAGGACAAAATGTTTACATTTCTACTGATTTGCACTTTAACGTCGCTTTTAACGCTTGGACATGCATCGCTACCTCTTGTGATCAATACTTGGCCATTCAAGAATGCAGCGGCTGCAGGTAGGCCAGTCTTTTACACGACTATGAATTGTGTTAGACAAAAAAAAGAAAGATTCATTCAGGCTGGAGCCCAGTCACGTGACACTGTGGTCTAAAATTGCAGTTAAACAGAATCCACACACACCAAAATAAAAAAAATAAATCTATATATACTGATCGATTGTTTTCTGGCTGAGCTTTAACAATCAGTGGGCGATTTGTCACGAGGGGTTTTGCAGCCCACTGAATTTATACCACTGTTGCGCTCTGTATTATACTTCCGCTTTCAAATTGAGATCCAACTTGTAAGTGTCCTAACGTATAATTTACATACTAGTGTATATCCATGCTGTTGTATTGTTTGGTCTGTTATACTGTTGGCAAACTGATATACTTAATCATGTTGAGAAAAGTAAGAAAAGGTAAGGTGGGTAGATGGTGTTTATATGAATAACAGATGATAAATATGAGCTATTAAATATTCATCTACGGCGAAATGTGTTCATATGTATGATTAAGGGGCCACGTCAACTGTCTAATTATTTAAAAAAAAAAATTAGATAAAAATAAGCCTACTACTACACTCATTAGCCAGCTGCCAACCCCATTCAGTTCATAATGGCATACTTGCAAGTTCCTTAATACAGTAAACTTAACTTCATAAGTTAATGTGTCAAATGATGTAATGCTATATTGATAGTGTAAACATCACTCTTTGGAAATATTCAATATTTAGTAAATCAGATCTTGTCCTGAAATTTAAATAATATAAAATAGCCTATTAGTACGGTTGCAAAGCGACATGATGCATAATATCTATTATCGATTGGAACCTTCAGGGATACAAGATGTACTTGTGCACCAGTTTTGGTTGCTCAACTCCTGATCACTTAAAGGAGAAGTTTGTGAGCAAACAGACAGAAAGAGGGAGAGAGAGTTTGTGGGTTTTAGTGCAATATTTCACTAAAGTTACAGCTATGTAGGTTTGCAGACAAAAAAATAAAAATAAACAAACAAAACATAAGGTAATTCATGATCTTCAGAATAGAAGGACAAATTGGATTTAGCAGCTGCACTCCTGTTGAGTCTAATATGACAGTTTTCTCAGAGTATTAGTTTGGTTTTCAGAAATGACACATAAATTATAAATAAAAATAACTGTCTATAATTCTATTTAGCTGCAGAATTTATTGTTAAAGTCAGTAGAGTCATGTTGTATTAATTAGCAGGCATCGTGGTACTTGGTGACAATCACAGCCATTGGTTCTCAAATGCAAAGGTTTGCTGGTTGCTGTTGCTCTGTAGGACTGTAGGCTTTTCTATGGGTACATATTAGTCATCACTTGCAAGAATCATTGTGTTCATTATGATTTTGTTGCATTATAATGCAAGAAAATGCATACAAAATTCTCCAAGAGGAGAACTGTTTTTTTTGTTTGTTTGCTGTATTCATGTGACTCACATGGAGCTTATCCATACAGTATGTAAGGCCATTAGCGGCTTAGATGGGACTGCGAAATGGACAGAACCTGCTAGGCTTCTTAGCTGCCATTGCCACGTCTGCCCATACTCAATTTGATTTCCTTCTGGATGATACATTGGACATGTTCAAATTGAAACTGAAAATATTTCAGCATTGCTTGGGACTTATCCGTCAAGTGGATTTTCACCAGGTGCACAGCTCAAAATGAAAAATGATAGAAATGGTATTCAACATATTTTGAGCAACAGCTCAGACCTGTAGATGATTAAAGTTAACTAAAAATCTCACTATTTGATAGATGGATGCCCTTTCATTTATCAGATGCATATCACCTCTTTTCCCCAAGGAGGATATGAAAATGAAAAATGTACCCAGCTATCTGTTTTGCGGCGAGATATTTAAAGGTGTAGTCTGTGAGCCACGGCTATTGATCCGCCCATGCAGGCCTCCTTTCCTTTGGGGGCTTACAGAAGCAGATGACAATAGCAGGCTAATCTCTTCCATTCAGCAGCATTTTCTAAAAGAAAAGGATGTAATGCAGAGTTTGATATGAAGAAAAAAAGAATTATATCTCAAGACAAGAGCACTAACTTGAGAATAGAATTTCAAGAGAGATAAGTCATAAATGATAAGAGGGAGAATATGTGTGGTGCTGAACACAATGAATTTAGAAGCAAGCTGGTGGCAGGCTACCAGTTGGTATTTTGATCCCCCATGGGCACTTGGGGGATCAGTGACCAAATGCTAGTGTGTTTTCTGTTTAATACCTCTGTTTTGTACTGGTCATCTAAGACAAACTTTAGCTCATAGATTTTTAAATTTGACAAGCAGATGCCATCAATTCAGTTCTATACCCTACAACAAAAGATAACCAAACAAAACACTTGTTTGACAAGTGTTTCTGTAAAATTTTGCAGCCAAATGCTACACTGGTTGACTACCAAATGTACAAGATATCTCTCAAGGCTTTGTCAGCAGTGTCTTTGTCAAAATTCTGTCAAACAGATTTGCTAGACAGAGGGATTCCATCCTACCCTTGCAAAATGTGACTGGCAGAGGCTTCCTGTCATGGGGACAGCATTTGTTTCATTGTACAGTATATTGCATGCTGATTGATTCATTGTGTCTGCAGCATGGAGTGCCCTGCAGTCTGGTGGCTCAGTGTTGGATGCAGTGGAGAGAGGCTGTGCCCGCTGTGAAATGGAGCAGTGTGATGGTAGTGTAGGCTATGGCGGGAGCCCAGATGAGTCTGGGGAGACCACGCTGGATGCATTGATCATGAATGGGTAAACCGTGGACATGTCCTGTGCTTTTATTATTAGTAAAAATCTAACATGGGGTAAAAAAAGAAAAAAAAAAAAGCCACTTCTATAACAGCACAGTTAAGCAATAAAGATTGATAATGCAGTTAAAAACTGTTACGTTTTTCTCTAGCTCCTATTTGTCTAGCTTTCCCCCCAAATCTTATGATTTAATAGTATGTAATGAATGCCTGAGCCAAAATAAGTATAGGATTGATTGCATTTTTTAAAACTGGAAATTACATATATTTAAAAGAGAGTTTCTTAGATCTTGACCATGCTAATTAAGCTCCTACAGTTTAGTTAAGGCTTTTACGAGCCTTAACTGGTTCTTTCCTGTAACTTGTTCTTCAATAAAACAGTCTCAGTAGGATCTGAACATTTAACAATTATTATGTCCTAAAATATTACATTTACCCACTCAGAAGTTTTTATGGGAAGTAAATGTAATCTTGCAACAAAACCAAGCGGCAAGCTGTTTGTTATTTCTCTGTGGAACAGTGCTTCTTTTATTTTGCAGGGAAATTGACATTTTTTGGCTACAAAGTCATGAATACATTGCGAGGATAGGATAGTCTGCTCCACACAATCCAATATAGCTGCATAAGAAATCCAGTAGGTATCACCAGCAGATGTATTGTAGCCTCGGAGTGCTGGAATCTAAACCATAAAATTTAATGTAATCCAGCAGACCAGTCTGGCAATAAATATCAGCTCTGCAAAATTGTTGAATTTCTGATACTGTGTCAGGGAGGAGTTAGCTCTGTGGAAATTCTAGAGGCTTTAGTTTCTTTTGATAAATATTAGAAACACATTTCAGTATAATGTAGCCTATTACACTACCACCGCAAAGGGCAGCCCTTAAAAATTAGCTTCCATTCACTCACACTCTCAGAGAAAATTCCAGGCATTTCTCTATTTGGATTTAGCTGAAGAATGGTGTGTTACAGTCACCGCTGAGTAAGCCAGGTGTGTCAGTGCATACACTCCCTTACTGCTGAAAAACATTGTGTTCATCTCTGGGCAACTATTTATGAGGGGTACAGGGGGTTAGCAGTGTGAGGGCAGTGTGTGATGCATGCACCTATTGTTGGAGCGTGCACTCATTCCTAACACTAGTTTATGACTGATATATATGACTTGCAGATACTGTTTGTGCCCAGTAAACCAGAAATGATGTTTATTTTCTGCGGATTCTCTGTGAGCAGTGATACAATGGAGGTGGGAGCAGTTGCAGACCTGAGAAGAATCAAGAATGCCATTGGAGTTGCAAGAGCTGTGATGGAGCACACTGAACACACATTGCTAGTGGGAGAATCAGGTATTATTATGGTTTACGTCGGCAGGAATTGTTTTCACATTCTTGTTATTTGTTCAATATCATACAGTTTTATTAGAGCCAAAGAATTTCAGACACGGTTTAATCTTTAATCTGTAGACCTCGTGACCTGCAGTAAAAAGTCTTGAGCATAAAGAGAATTCCAAACCACAAGAGTTTTTATTTTTCCTTTTCCACTAAATTAGCACATTGTGAGAACTGCACACTGGTATGCAAGTCATTTAAAGGAATCTGGAGGCCAGTGTTGAATCTTTTTTCTTCCCCAATGTAAAGTATTTTTAAATCAAATAACATAGCTCATATGTCGAGAAATCCTAACAATCCAGCGAATCCTTATTGAACCTTTATTCTTCAGGAAGTAGTAAGGTCACTTGCATTCAGAACATTGGCCTCTTGTCCACCTTCAAAAACCAAGGCGACAAGTTTAAATGAGATGGAATTGCCTCAAGTCCTTCCTTTGTTTGTGACCCTTTGTTTTTTGTTATAACCCAAGGTCAGAGTGGTCCAGAATGTCTAACTTGACCTGAAAGTATTACTTCTCTTTTTATAGCTTCAGTGTTTGCTGAAAACATGGGCTTCATTGCAGAAGACTTGACTACCAACAAATCTGTGAATATTTTCTCAGAGTGGCTGAAGGGCAGCTGCCAACCTAATTATCGAAAGGTGCGTGTGTGTGTGTGTGTGTGTGTGTGTGTGTTTTAGGCTGTGTGTTTTTCTCACTTGTGTTGGCTACAGGCGTGCTGCTTCTAAAAGATTGATATTAAACAGGACAATTGACAAGCATACTAAAGTAGTTCATAAAAGAGCCAGCTTTTGTGGTAGAGGTGATGCCCTACAGCAGTGTTGCTTTTCTATAGAATGCTCCTGTTAATTTCGCCAATAACTTCCCCAAATTTCCAAACTAAATCAGCTGTTATCTGTCTACAGAGTATCCAGTGCTCAACTGATTAAATTTAAACTAGCTATACAGCCCAGTACAAGAAGTGCCTGTTCAAAGTTCATCTTCACAGTAGTGGAGGAATAGATAACACTGATCACTTGCTCTTACCCTAAAGGGTCCTTGGATGTTTTAAAGGGTTTTAAATTCACCTTATTGGAATAGAATATAGCACTTTGCTTTGTTACTAATGCACAGGCAATTTGAGAACACATTCGAGCTTTGGCATGATGAACAAAATGTAAAGAAGTAAAGTTGCTTCTGTTAAACATTCTGTATTAAAAGACCTTTTTAGTCCACGTGTTAAATTTAACCTGCACCCAAAGCACAAATGTTGTTAGGGGTTTTCAAAAGTCACAGGTTTTACAGCTGTTCACCCAACTCAAAGGGATTCCACTTACCTGTAACTTCAAAGGAGCACACTGAACTTTTCACACCACTCTATGCAGTCAGTTGACTCACTCATATCAGCAGACAAGACTCCTTGAGTTAGAGGCAGGGAGCCCTTTCTTAAACTACCCCCATGCTCTGACAGATATCCACATCTTGTTCTCTGTGCTGACACACTATCCAGAAGATTGAGGTGGTCCAAAAGGTTGTCTGTGTCTCACCATGACATGTTTGACTACTGAAAGACAGGGAAGACTCCCTACTGTATGTTATTAAATACCAAACCACTTGGTGACAATAGCGCTGATGGTTTTATGTAATTAAATCATGGCAAATCAGAGTGCTCGCAGATCAGCATGTCTAGCTTGTGTGCCATTACAGTAATTGAGTCTTGGGATAATAGCATTATGCAAACAGTGATGCAGTTTTGTCTTCTGTTGAAAGAATGTCAGTCCAGAGCCTTCCAAATCCTGTGGACCATACAGGCCGAAGGCAACGTGGAAACAGAGCAAGAGGGCACGGCATGCTAATATCCATGCCCATGACACCATAGGTAGGTTTTTACCAGCTGACACAGAGTCGGCTTTCCTTAGGCATGTTATAATTTAGTATTTAACTACCTCATTGAAACCAGACAGGTATGAAAATATGTTTAGTTGTATAATGGGCCACATAAAGAAGGCTTTCTGTAGAGTTTCTAGAGTTTGAATTTGTATTTCTGTCCAAAAATACTACTCAAAAATAAATATTCCTTATTGCTTCTACATGAATTCCCAGTTTAATGGGTTGGAGCTAGAGTTATATATTACTGATCAGTGTGCTTGGAACTACTGGGATATTTCATGGTGTGTTCGAAAAATTTAATCAGTGTCGACACTAGCTCACACGGGAGCTTGTAATTACTTTGTCTAGCCCCCCCCCCCCCCTTTTTTTTTTTTTTTAAACCTATGAAGAGGTGGCTGGTGTTTCAGAATCAATTATTTTTTGCACCAGGGATGATCGCTCTTGATCGTGATGGCCATGCGGCTGCTGGTACATCAACCAATGGATTAACTCACAAGGTTCCAGGGTATGTACATTATAATGTTTTTTTTTTTATCCATATATAAGATTACATACAGGGTTGTAGCTCAGGGTTAGCTCCAGATGCATATTTTTTTGTGTACTTTTTATGAGGCACTCTACTGTGTTTACATGCTCATGTTTCCTGTCCTGCAGTCGTGTCGGGGACTCTCCTATAGTGGGTGCAGGTGCCTACGTAGACAGCTTAGCTGGTGGTGCTGCTGCCACTGGAGATGGAGATGTCATGATGCGCTTTCTACCAAGGTACCTCAACCATTTTATTATTAAATAAATAATAAATACGCTTTTTGTCTTTTGTGTCAGGAAAAAAATAATCTACTTAGCAACATAACTCATGTTAGAGGGGTTTATTCTTAAGTGTAACTAAGGGGGTGGGAAGAGATTTACTTTCACTCTATAGATTATTTCAGTAAATCAAAATAGGTGTTATATTTATTCCAGAAAACAATGTGAAGTTACTCTGTTGTTGTACTTATAATTCTTTAGGACATCTCGTGTGGTTTGAAACTTCTTTGTGACTTTTTTCCCAGCTACCGTTTAAATAAAAGGACTGTTGGGTGGCTTTTTCCTTGACAGATTTATTTATTTATTTTTTCAAAGAGAATATCGACATATGGGACGTGTGTTGATTTTAAACAGCCAACTTTGGGCTTGAGCCCCAAGCTGCAAGTGCAAAAATAGTATTATAAAGAGTGGAGGTGTGACTATGTTGCCCCAAAACTGTCATTTGTACATTCCACAGCTGAAGTGAGATTTCACTAAAGCGACTGTTTGTTTCCAGGCTGTGAGAATATATTTGTCTCAGAAGGGTTATTTTTTTTAAGCTTTATTTATCTAGGATAGTTTAGCGTGCACACATACTGAGCTGAATCCAGCTTAACATTCAGCTACACGCATGCACAACACAACCTGAAGGGTCCCCATTTTCAATCAGATTATTATTCACTTCCAGGAACTGCTGGGTGGTTAGAGAACCGTGTTACTAGTGAAAGAAAGCCCTTTTCAAAGCCCAGGTTTCTATACCTGGTATGTCTGATTACAACTCTGCCCAAGGACTATGCTGTCAAATTGCAGCAGCACCAGGCCATTTTAGAAACGGTTGCCTTCTGTGTTGGAATCATTCTTAAACTGCTTATCCATGAATTCTAAATGTTTAAGTGACTATGAGATGATTTCCTATGTTGGATGCACTATATATATATATATATATTTATGTGTTAACACAAACTAATTTTCTTGCAATGCAGTCTGGAAAACAGCATGCAGGATTGTACTTGTCCTGTCAGAATAATTCACTGAGGAACAAGGCTCTTGGAAATTTTCCATTTAAAACCCCCCCATACTTTCACCGAGGTCAATTATAGAAAATTTGCAGTGTGTCACTCATTGTTTTGTACAATTGACCTAAGGCTAATGGAGTTAATGACACCAGCAGTGTCTGGATGGAGCAAATAATTTAAAAGTAATGGTACATTAATACAAATGCTCCTCATGTTAATTTTTGTGCATTATGTTCTTGTATACCATAGAGTGAGGCAGGAATCCTTCTTTTTCCCCATTAAGTAATTATTCAGGTTGTTGCGTTATTTTATCCCATGTTATGACTTCAAGCGCATCACTGTCATGATCCTGGTTGGAGGCCCTGACAGCACTTGTTAGTTTGCCTCATGTGTGCTCCGTGTAATCCTGCCAACAGCTACTTGGCCGTGGAGTTGATGAGGGCCGGGGTGGATCCCTCAGCAGCCTGCAAGTCGGCCATTTCCAGAATCAAGAGGCATTACTCTGAGTTCTTTGGAGCTATCATATGTGCTAACACAACAGGGCATTATGGTGAGTGTTGGAGTTTACAAATCGTACAGTTCCTTGCCCAGAGTACTGGCACAAAAACTGACAAATGTATACATATTTCTTTAAAGTAATACTCACTTAAAACTTTATCATAAACATGTTTGAGAGGGAGATGATAACAAGGCAGTCCTTTGTAAATTAGACCTGAACTGAACAGATACAATTCAAAATTTAAAGATTAAAAATGTAACCATAATCCAGTGGCTTTAAAACAATATTTTACTGCTATAATATCATTAACAAACAGTAACATTAAGTATGCTGAAAAGCATACTTGATGCATACATACTTTTCAAGCAAATGCTTTCTGGGACTGAGAAATAGCAGCCTTAATGAAGTTCAGGCATTGCTGTAGCAATCTTTTGTACAAGGGTTTAACTAGATCACAGCAACATTAAAGTTAAATGAAGCTGTCTTCACTTCTGTTTCTTTTACCTTTACTCATCAGCTCCAACAAAATTTGTTCTACCCTAGAAGTTATTTTGTTCTCAGGTCAACCACCACAAAGTCTGAAATTAGAGTGTCAGCCAAAGCGGCACACCCTTCATCTCTTCTTGTTCAAATAAGACAACCTTTTCATCTTTAAGTAATGTATCCATTTACCCTACATCCACAATGTTTTCGTTACCACCTGCTTCTTACTTTGGCACCAGAGAAAATGAGGTCTGAATGAGACACCTGGATAAACAGATGTTAACAGGTTATAAGAATTCTCATTGTCAAACAGCATATGCATTTAAAAGTCGAATTTCATGTCACAACTAAATGGGGTCTTAATGAGAGAGGGTTATAAAGGTTTGTGTTCCTGCAGTACTTCAATTTCCTCTTCATCTCTGCAGGTGCAGCTTGTAACAAAGTCCCCGGCTTAGACAAGTTCCACTTCATGGTAGCAAACTCCGAGACAAACACACCAGTCCTAAAATCTGTTGATTGCTTTTAAATAATTTATAACTGTATGGATATCTTTAGAATTAATACTATACATGCAAATTTTATGATCATTTATTTGCTAAATAAAATCTGTTTTAACTGTTGATGGTTTTGCATTTTTGGATTTGTCTTAATTAAAGGTAAACTCATAATACCAAATAATTTGAAACAGACTTTATTAGAGATTTATTACAGCTGGTACGAACAAAGTTGGCCATGATTTGAAGGTCAGAAGCTTAAATGGACGGGAATATAGAGCAAGGGTATATTTGATATATTTGATACTTGTCATCCAGTCATCCACCCCATTTCTATATCAAGTTGTTTTTATAAACATTGAGGATTCAGGGTTTCACTTGGGAGCAATATATGACATTAGCAACCAGGTAGGATGGAAACCCCTGGTCCATTCTCGGCCCACTGGAAAAAGTCACACTGTTTCCCCTTTTGAAAGCTGCAGGTGTAAAAATTCCTGCTGTTGTTGGGTCCTAGTTTCAGAACAGTCCTCATTAAACAGCGCTTCCCGTGGTGACAAGAAGGGAAGTGCAAGTCTGCCCACTGCAACAGTGAAAATAAAGTTTGGTTAGCTTGGACGTACAGTTGTAAACTTTTATTTCAGTTATTTAAGTGTTTAGTGAACAGACTGCTAACAGACTGTGCAAAGGCTAGAAAACAAGAGAAGCAAATCGAAAACAGATAAGCTGCCTTCCACTTTCACCTCAAAGAAGTTACACTTGGTGTCTCTGGGTAGCGAGCAGGAGTAGAACTGTCGTCCCTTATTCTCCCCCTCCTTGTGGACCACTCTGAGGACAGCTGGGCGACGATGGGATGCACAGCGAGGGGCACTGGGACTGAGAGGAATGGAGGTTGCACGGCTTGTCGCTTCCATTTTGTGGGTACTGACAGGAGTATAGAGATAGTGTCATCAGTTTGAAATGCACTGAAAATATAACACAGCCAAAGCTGTCACATGAACACTAATTAGCAAACTAACCATTTTGTCTTGATGTGTGTTTTTGGAAAAAAAAAAAAAGTATGTTTAGTATCATACCATGACTGTGTGTGTGTGTGTTTTGTATTAAAATACTAAATTTTGGGGGTTCCCTTCTTAAATCTCACTCATTTCCCTGAAGTTGCAAAACCTTCTCTTATTAAAAACTTACCCATGAATATCCAAGTAAGAGATTCACTCACCTTGAGTTTGAGGTTCCATTTTGAGCACTGTTACTGGGAAAGGGGCTGTGATCAATTCTCATTTTCTTGGATGTGTGACTGTAGGAGGCCAGTGATTCCCCATCGGACAGCTCGGCTCTTTGCTTCTGCCAGCCACCAGAGGCATAATTGGGGCTTGTTGTCCCTTGGCAAACACTGTATTTATATAAACCTCCTTCTGCCGCCAAGGAATTCAAATGACTCCCGGCTTGGGCAAGCGGGACTTTTGCAGGCTTTGCCTTCTTGCTTAAGTCGGAGAAAACAAGGGTGGAAGTCCCAAATGCAGACCTCCAGTTGACTTTGAGCTCCTCTTGTGGTTTCTTGAAGGCAGTGCAGGGGTATTTAATCAAATCAGCAGTGAAGGGTGATGCTTCAACGCTAATGTCATCTGTGTGGACTGGGGAGATGGAGCCACAGAGAGAAACTCAATTCATGTTCAGCAGCTGCAGCTCATTCTGATGCACCGACTGCACCCATAAAATGCAGGTTGTTGTTAGTTTTAAGTGGTTAGCTTGCCGTATCATTTATCAGTGGGCAGTATATTGCCGTGCTGTGTAGTCAAATGAAATGTCACACAATATGTGGTGCTGAAAATGCCCTCATGCAAAATGAACCACCGTATCAAAAGCTTTAAAAATGTTTTCAGTAATGGACTATGGAGCCTGACATAACAGTCATTAACAAGGAACTGTGAATAAATATCACTCTCCAGTCCCTCAAAAGCTACCATTAAAGTGGCCATGAGCAAAGCCCTTAACCCCCAACTGATTCAGAGGATATGCACAGGGGTCCGTTGCAAATGTATAACTGTACATATGCAAATCAGGGTATTACTGAAAGAGCGAGTGTGCTCAGTCAGCTTTCCATGGAGAAATAAGTGTCTGTTATTCATTTAAATCAACCTCAAAATGTCACCACTATTCTCACTTACTCACACGCATCTTTTAAACAGTCCAGATGGACGCTGACATATGTGACGTAGCCTTTAAACCTTGTTAAAACTCAGATGATTATATTGGACTTAAGGATTCAAATCCCACTCCCATCCTCCCAAAATGGGAAATATTTTACTATCTAATACCACTGGACTAAAGGGGTTTGTTCTGGTAATGATTAACATAAAAAGACTCGGTAGTCTTAATTCAAATAAAATATTACAAAAAAGGAAAACAATTTAAGGGTACACAGTGAAGCCATCATAGCAACGTGTCCATGTCCTTGAAGCTCAGCACAACCTCGGGTTAACAGCTATTCTGTTGTTCAATCAGCTATTAATTAAGAAAACTGGACTGTATACAAAATACAAACTAACCCTTAAACCCTTCAACTGTAGCTTTATGCAGCAACAGTGACACTACAAGGACATTTCTTGCAGACACTAAATGGCCAACTGACAGACATGCTCATTATCCGTACTGCAACATACAAACACACACAGAGAAGCTGCGTCGCCTCGCTGCAGTGTCACTCTGCCATTTTCCATCTTTTTCTGAAAAGTGCTTAAGCATCGCTGTCTAACTGTACAAGATATCATTCAGCTAAACAGCAAAACTATAGCTACTGTTTTATCTCTTGTTAGCAAAGACATTTTATTCGCTCCAATTGAGTGACTATGAAGACAGAACATTTCACTTACCCTTGGGTCTTGGAGTGAGGCAGGCATCACACGCTGTTGCTGCTGGCTGGTTGATGAGTGTGCAGAGCTGACAGGCCCAGTCCTCTTCCTCTTTCTTAGCCACATTATCACTGGTTCTGTTGCAGGCCCAACCAATCAGGCTGTTTCGGACTGGAAGCTTACTAAATAAACAAAGCAGGGCAACGGTGATGATTATAATGTACTTCTGCTGCTGCGAATTTTATTGTGCAAAAATGTGGCGTTTCCACAGACATACATTTACTACATTACTAAATGTGAGTCACATTTGTATTATTAATGTTACTGTTCCACATGTTGAGAATAATTGGAATTATTAGCTCTCTAAAGTGGTTAAAAATTAAAAGTAAATATATTGTGTTGTATATAGTTTAGAATAGGGGTGGGATAGATGCAGCATAGCATTGCCATATATTGTATAACTGAAAAAAAACATTAACACTGGACACACTTAGTTTGACAAAGCTACCTCCTAATTCAGAGCAAAATAATGGACCAGTCGCACCAATAAAAACAGGAAAATAACCTCCTTGTATCTACAAAAAAATGTAAAAAAACAAAAACAAACCTGTCACAGTCTGACTTGGACTGACTGCAATCACTCTTAGACAGATTGGTGAAGATATTACTGTTTAAGCTATTATTCAGTTAAAAACAGCAGGGTTGTTGAATGCAAATGTAATGGTTAAATGTAAATTTCTGTTAAATGGGAATTTCTTTTATGTAGACAGCAACAGTTGCTTGATGTTTAATTTTCAATGATTTGTCCTTGTTAATTGCTATATTATCAGAAATACGTAAATGCCAAGTTAACCCCAAAACAGATACTGACAGTTTAACTTTGGGGACACAATTAGCAGTTAAAAAATTCATTGCAACATTCATTATATTCCAAAATGTTAAGAATAGCAATTATACTGTATCAGCATTGTGATAATATCCTACTGTTCTGTTAGTTTCTATTTTATAGTCTATATACGTTGTGCTTGTGGTGGTGGTCAGAGGGCCCGGTGGCGCCTGTGTCCGGCAGCCTCGCCTCTGTCAGTGCGCCCCAGGGCAACTGTGGCTACAATGTAGCTTGCTATCGCCAGTGTGTGAATGTGTGTGTGAATGGGTGGATGACTGAATGTAGTGTAAAGCGCTTTGGGGTCCTATGGACTAGAAAAGCGCTATACAAATGCAGGCCATTTACCATTTACCATTTGCTTATGACATTTATTAGATCACCACCCAGTGTAAGATTTATGCTACAGCTACTTTAAATTAGCAGTATTGGTAATCCCCCCCTTTTTTTAATGCTTCTGTAATGGTTAGGCCATGTATGTGCAACATTTTTAATGAAAAGAAATTTTTATTTCAAATAAAAAAAATTTATTATCCATGAATTGTCAAATTTACTGTTTTACTAAAAAGTGGGGGAAAATTATTATAGTTTAGATTACAATTATTTAATTGCATCCCTGAACAGAAAAAATAGTTTTAATGGTTGAATGTTATTCTTGATTAATTTCTGACTTCTCAGAGATTTTGACATGATCGATTTCTTAAATGTGGGTTATTATGAAGGGTTTATTAATACATTTGTTAAGCACTGTACATTATGAAGTTAAATGTGAAATGAGTATGAAGATGAGTTCTTCATGAGTTTCAGAAAGGTTTTAGACTGGGTAGCTCATTTAATTTAATAAAGAAAAGATTTTTGGATCAAATGATAGCCATTATGTGTTATCACAATGGCTCATGGGGGAACGTTTTTTTTAGTTTGTTTTTTTAAAGCAGAAAGTCACCTTCAGTCATTATAAGATTTAAGGTGGAATTCAGAATCAGCCCATTTTGTTTCCTTATTGTCCTGTATCCTGGAGACTCTAGCATCTTTTGTTTAATGACATAATGAACATTATTGAGACAATAACAATCTAAAATGGTTGCTTGAAAGAGCAATTTCAATTAGCTTCTTATTTAAGAAATAATGGGAGGTCAAAAGAGACCCCTGTATCAGTCATGAGTGGGAGATAATGATGTTAATGATGATGATAATGATATACTTATGTACCTAGTTTCCTGGTTTTTGTTTGACTTTTTTGAAAAGGTTCTTGGATAAATATGTGACAGTCTTTTTTTCCCCTTTAACTTTGTGAGATGGAAATGACTAACACTTGATATGAAGGTGCATTATGATTTCATGTATAATTGGCCATAAAATGCCAGCGTAGCTATATTATACTTTCAAAAGTAAGTGTCACTTTATTTAGATATATGTAACTTTTCAGCAGTAAAATAATTCCTAAATTATCATATTTTTTGGGATTGTCTGCACAAATAAACACGATTCTGATCAATTCTGTTCAGAAATGTAGTCACCCAATTACAACAGCAGTTGTAATATATTAAGATATAAACCATGTAGACACCTATGAAACTTTTACCTAGGCAAATAATTACAGTTCAAGCAGAGGAGAAAACAGGCAAGAATGAAATGTGTTTTATATAATTGCTCCAAGCGTACATGATAGTGCTCTGACATGAAGCTAGACTATGTTTGACAAGAGGGTAAATCTGCAGCGCCAACAGTCATGGAGGAGCAAAGTAGCGGCGGCTTTCAGGAAACTTCTCACAGATTGCTTCATCAGCTGTGTAATGCGTTGTAAGGGCTTTAGACTCTAACCCCTCGCAAAGCTTTGCTCAAACACAGCCCAGGAGGTGTTGAGCCTGTGCCCTGTCTGGCAAACACAGCCTTATATGCGCATTAATTTCCCTCATAACACTTCCCACTCCCTGCCAAGCCCATCTGCCTGCAAAGATGGCCTCTCTAAATTTGAACATATTATCTAAAGAGCTTTGGAACTTTATGAAAAGACTGAAAAATGACACCTAGCTTTACTATGTTGGTTTCTTTACTGCCCATATATGTTTAATAAGTTAGTGTGTTAGCATTTTAAATACAAAAGGTACATATTTTGTAACAGAAGAGGAATTGTCGCTTTATTCTATCACTGGAATATTTCCACTCATAGTTCTTAGACTCCCAAGTTCCAAACCTTTTTCATCCGATGCACCACCAAAAACCTATCCAACGGACTCAAGTATCCCATTCATCAAAACCACCTGTAGTCGAATGTGTTTAAACAGCCATTTATCTGTGAACTTTTTATGTAGTTCAGTATATTTCACTGTTTGCTTATTATTCCATTCATTAGTCCAGCGCTTTTTGTTGTAAATCTATTCAGCGGCTATTTAGTGTTTAGTGGCCACACCATGTTTTTCGATCGTTATTCCAAAAGGCGATGAGGATGCTCTTTCGAAAGACAGATAGTCCTACATTTTCAAACATAATATAACCAACATTTATACAAAAGATTTTTATTGATTTCTTTTTCCCAGTATGTCCTAAAATTAGGTTTTCCCAGAGAATTCTATAAGACTAGAAGTCTTTTTGCAGGAGTGGGCAAGAAAAACTGGGACTGTTGTGGTGAGCCTCACAGAACAGAGAATAGAATTAAGTTCATCTTATATGTAAGTAAAGATGATGGAAATGTGCAGCTTAATGAAGGTAGTATGCTGTGCAGAGCTGTAGTAACTACAGAGGGATAAAGTTGACAGGCCATTCTACAAAGATATGAAAATAAGTTGTTCAAGCTAGGTTAGTAAAAGGTGATAATCAATGAGCAGCAGTAAGGCTTCATGCTAAGAAAGACAACAACAGGTGTAATGTTTGCTTTGAGAGTGTTGATGCCATTGAAGTGAAGAGAAGGTCAGAGTTGCACGATGTCTTTGTGGAATTAAAGCATTCCATAGGGTGTCAAGAGAGGGACTGTGGTAGTGCAGGGAGGTAGTCGGGAGTAGCAGATAAGCATCTGAGGGTGGTGACAAACATGTATGAGGGCAGATAGACAGTTGTGTGGTGTGCCGTGGGAGTGACAGATGGGCTTAAGGTGGGGGTGGGAATACATCAGGGATCATCTCCAAGTCCCTTCTTGTTTGTAATAGTGATGGAAAGGTTGACATATGAGGCTAGGCAGGAGTCTCTGTGGACTATGATGTTCGTAGATGACATTGTGATCTGTAGCGAGAGTAAAAAGCAGGTGGAAAAGAACCTGCAGAGGTGGAGGTATGCTCTAGAGAGAAGAGAAATGAATGTCATTTGAAGCAAGACAGGATGCATGTGTAATGAGATGAAATTGTGAAGGTGAATGAGTTTAAATATATGAGGTCAACCGTGCAAAACAATGGAGGTGAAGAAGAGAGTGCAGGTGGATGCAGATGAGTTTTAGTGGCAAATCAGTGATGTGTAACAGAATTTAAAAAGCTATGCTTTGCTATTATGTCTGATTTGGAGAGAGGTGGTAACAAAAACACATCCCAATGAAGATCTTCACTGGGGATGACCAGACTGGACAGTAGGGCTGTTTGATATAACGATATATATCGGATGACGATATAAAAACGTCTATCGTTTCATTTTACACTATTGTTTGTTTCGTGGTGTCGCAAAATAAACTGTTTACAGCAATATTTTTTCATCATTTTGATGGTCACTGAAGTGGCTATATTAATTTCTTAAAGTTCTCTCTTTCTCTTATATTTTATATAACCACACTACGAATGGACAAGCACCTGTTTTTATGCGTTGTCGTTAGCAACAACAACGGTAACAGCATCGCGTGTCTGCTTGTTTATGTTCCACATAAACCTTTCACAATAAAGCTCAAGATCCTGTTGAGACTTTCCAAAATAAACTGAATCACGTGAAAGAGCAGATTATTTACGGATGAGAATTAACAAAGAGCCGCCAGGTGCTAAAAAATAAACCTTAGACTCAAACGTTAGAACAGGCTTTTCCCCGCAGCACGCCGTGTAATAAATACTCACAAAGAAAACGGCGGCTGTTACAACTTATGTCTAAAAATGTATAGTTTCATGCATCGGTTAAAACACTCGACTCCAGCTACATGACGCCCAGCTGGAAACACTTCCCGCAAGACGAGCTGCCCGAGATTCACAGAATTTACAGAAAATGTTACATTTTTGTGATTTATATCGTTATCGGACGATAGAATTCATATATCGGGATATGAGATTTTGGTCATATCGCACAGCCCGACTGGACAGGTTTAGAAAAAGCTCAGGTTGAGTGTACTGGTGACCAAACCAGAAAGGCAAGGCTGAGATGGTTTGAACATGTGTAAAGGAGGGACAGTGAAAATATTTGTTAAAGGATATTGAATATGGAGCTGCCAGGCAGGATGGAAACAGGAAGACAACTTATAAGATTCAGGGATGTAGTGAAGGAAGACATAAAGAGGTTTGGGGTGACAGAGGAGGATGCTAGGGACAGGGTGAGATGGAGGCAGATAATCCACTGTGGTGATCCCTTGTGTAAATGGGTACTAATCCCTGTATGGATATCACTGATAAGAAGGATGCACTGCATTGTTGAGAAAAAACAAGGTACATTTTTAATCTCCATCTTAGTTAAAACATAATTGGTGGCGGATATTTTTACAGCCTTCAAAGGAGCAGCCTGTAGAAGAATAATACCTGCTCAGTCATAATGGTCTACAAGGGTTTGTACCTTATGTTCACTCTGCTGGGATCTCCTTCTTGACAATGCTCGCAGAAGTAAGTCATCCTTCCGTTATCTCCAAGCCGACAGACTGTGATGACATGAAAACACTGGCCGCACTGGGAACGCTTGTAGACTTTGTAATGTTTGTAGAGGGGAGAGCCAGATTTGCGACACTGACAGAGATGAGGAGGGCACACAAGAAGAAATAAAAGTATGAGGATAAAGAAAACAGAAAAAGATTACCCTTCCTCACTTCTCTGTTATGTATAGAAAGCAATATTTGTTTTTTCTGTTCTCTAGGTAGTGGGGCTTTGGCTTTTGCTCTCCTTTCCTGGCAAAACAGGATTTTTAGTTAATCTATTCTCGCAAGTGACTCTAAATGAGGTAGCAGCTAAATACCCAATTTAAATGTGCGCAGATCAACATAAACCCATACAGATCCCATTCAGATCCAAAAGACCAACTTGTGATTTATGCCTAACCTTGTAAAACAGAAGAGTAAAATCACGAGTCATTTTCACCAAATGGTGAATCTGTTCATCTGTCAGCTGCTGAACCTAAAAATGACAGAGCACATTTAGTTACAGTTCACAAAAAGGAGACAAAACCTTATTTGTGTAGCCTTTCATTTTAAAACAGAGACAAATAGCACTTCACAATCAAAATCAATACTACAAGCACATAAACAATAAAGCACCAGATGGGAATGAGAAAGACTGTTTTAAATTGATGTAATGGGAAAAATAGCCAGCCACCAAGAAGCTGTCTCTGGCTCAGACAGTGTATAAAAACAGTACTTGTTGATCTTTCAGGACTCCTAGGGGCTTGGTAATAGAGGAGAAGCTCATAAAGATTCAGTGGTCCCAGAAGAAGAAGGGGCCAAAAGTCCTAGATTAATGTTTTGCTTCAGTGTGCTATATTCTCATATCCTATCTAAAACTTTCTAAGGAGGGCAAAAATTCATTTCAGATTGGAGCCCCTAGTAATGTTTGAGTAATAGAAGTATTCATCCTATGAAGTTCTTTTACCTGCAATAAATAGGCCACTCAAAAATTACACCTTTCTTGTATAGTTTGCCTACCAAAAAAATATTCCCAAAGAGCCATGTGACGTATTGAATCCTTCACAGTTCATGTGATATCATTTCCAGATCAGGATTAGAAAATATTTTATTCATGTTTTAGGATAAATATATGCTATAAATCATCGAGAAAAGCCGGCTCGGGTTGCAATAAGGACCATGTACATTCATGAAAGTAAAAAATATTTCCATTTTCAAAAGGCACAGAGGGAAAGGCATATCTGTGCTGCAATGTGCTTGTTTGTCTTTTCCCTATTTTACCCACCTCATTGCAATACATCACTCAATAATACAAGGGCTTAAACTTTTTCTGTGAGAGTTTTGTATTCCTCTGCTGAACACAATCCATCATCTTTTCCATACCTTCACGGCTGGGTGGAGGCCAGAGTCAAACAGGGCTTCGTTTTTAATGATGTTGCCGACTCCCGGCATGACGGCTTGGTCAAGGAGAACGTCGCAAAGCATCCTGCTACTCTGGCTCCTCACTGCTTCCTCTGAGTGGGAGAAGCTGAACTTGGAGGAGCATACATCCAGACTCTCCATGGCCCTAACCCTCTGCTCACAGTCTTCTGTTAACCTGCAAATACACAGTTGTAGTAATGGAAAAAGGCAGAAAATATATAGCGACAGTTATTGGAAGTGTGCCACGGGGTCAACTGGCGCTCTCAAGGTTACACTTTTCAAAATTGTTTCTTTCATATATTCTGTAAGGTGTGTTTGTTATGGGATGGAGTAACATAGGTGAAACCTTCACACAGAACAAAAAAAAATGTGGGCCTGACTGCTGAGCATTACAACAGGACCTTACAGACAATGGTCGGGACAAATGCTGAGCCAAAAAGGCTGCGTTTTTCATGCAACAACGGCCACTGTCTTCAGACACAGCCTAATGTAGGACATACTCACTCAATGAGACTCATAGCCCAAGGTGAACTCCTGTCACCTCAATCTATCTAGGCTGGGCTGGTGTCCCTGTTACCTTATTTCCACTGTGCTGTCAAAGAAGCACACAGTGTCGTCAGTAAGGTGTATTTCCAGCACAGGAGTGGAGTCCTTCCTATCCCTCCTCTCAGCAGGGTTTATTCGCATTGATCCATTCATACCAAAGTGAACTCTAGAGGATGAAAGCAAGGAAGACAAAGAAAAAAAAAGGCAAACTTCATTTAAAGACAGCATGTCTCGATTCATTTTACACTCGACACTCGATCACAGGATCATGGTCTTGTGGATGGAAACTCTACCCTTGGAAACTTATCGTGCAAGGTGTCATTGCCTTGCACAACAAAGCTCACTAGTTCATTTACATAGATATGAATCTATCTGTCCAATGATGATTATTCAAAATAACATTTTCATTTAAAAAAAATAATATGAGCACAGTTAGGGTGGCATTATATGAATGAATATGTTCCTGTAGATGCAGTAATATCTGTTGTAGTTGCTATCTCTCCAAATTACACTACTGCAACCACTGTCGTTTTTTGCATTGGTCTGATTGAAAATCTGGATGTTTTTCTATTCTATTCTATTCACTAAATAACCAAAAACCACTTGGTTCTAGTTTTTTTTGATTAAATAAATAAATACATACAAACATACTTAACAAAATTATCCATATTGACTATTTCTCCTTATCACCATTATTGGCAAAAGGTAAAAACACAACTGAAGATTTGAACACTGTGCTGTGTACAAACACAAAACACATAAACCAACCAATAACTGGCTTTAATACAAGGGAACAAATAGCTTAGCTTTTACTGCCACAAAAAAAAATACATTTTTGTAGTACTTATAAAAGCTGTAAGTTAACCCGAGCCTCCTACGAACTGATTAGAATTGTAGACTTTATGACTGCTCTTTTTAGAAACTCAGATAGGAAAAGATGGACATAGCTTCTGGGTTTGAAAAAAATGAAACCATTGCTGGAGTGCCTTAAACCTGCACTTGTTTTTTGTTTTTTTTAATAGCCACCTGGGGGTGGCTCTGGTAGTTGCAAAAATAACTCCAGTCCTATTGACATCTAGAATATGACCACTGTAAACACTTTCCTGCTTAGTTCACAGGCTCAGTCGCTCTGTTTGGATCATATTAAATTAAAACAAATAAATAAATAAATTAATAATAAGCCTACTTTGTAACTTTTGGTCACACTATGTGTATTTTGGCTAACGATTTATGATTGACAAGTTGTTAGCCAGTGAACGTGGGGTTTCACAATCAGACCCGCCCCACTCACGCATCATATTGGGTTTCAAAACACCAAGATCGTGACAGCACAAACACTCATCTTGATACGATCTTCAGAAACCTTAGGTGACAGCACAGTAGCTATGTCCATCTTTTAAACTGTTTATGAGAGTAGTGCATGATCATATAAATAGATTCATATTGCAAATTATACACATTTTGCTTACAGTGGGATGACTCAAATATTGAATCAAAGAGCAGCAAGCTAATCGGCTTATTCAGAAAAATGTGCTTCACTTTGAAAAGAAAATCCCAGATGTCACAGTTTTCAAAAACACTGAATGCAGCATTCATTGGTGACATCCCTCCAGACTCCGGTGCACATACAGTCGGTTGATAATGACAGAAAATGTCTAGACATTTATACAAACAGAAAGCAAAAGAAAAGAAAAGAAAAGAAAAGTTGTTCGCTTACCTTAAAGCACGTAGACCAAAGTACATGAAGAGCTCCTTTCCCAGGGTTTCCACTCCGCTGTACTGACAACCATAAAAACAGGGGAAGGCGTTTGTCTCGGAGCTGTTTTTCTGTACAGGGATATAAGCCAGTTAGCAGAAAAAAAGCACAGACGAAGGCTGTCTTTGATCTTCTTTAATAACAGCTAGGTGGCTAGCCTACACGCCAAATTTACTACATAACTTGTTCCACCGTGACATACAGTCTCACAAGGTTACTTACGGCTGATGTTGTCAGACTGCCTCTGATCGCTTTTACTTTCTGTCCTTTCTGGACTTTTAAGCGGATTTTCTCTCCGTTTAATGTGCATCCCGGCCCTTCAACCATTTTCTATTTCAAGATATAAAGTCAAACTGTGCGTCAACAGTCCAAAAGTTTTGTTGTCGTGATCGTTCCCCGCCACAACATTCAATTTTGCGCATGTGCGGCACGGCTTGTACCCGGAACTTGATGCATTAAAGGTACATTAACCTATTTTTCATAGCAGTGTCCTTCTTTATGAAAACAACATGTACATAGACATGAATATATATTAGGGGATTATGTAAGTATGTATTTGCTTTATAATTAATTCCTTCCCACTCTATCGTCATCCCTTGAAGAGGTTTGTTATTTTTTTCCTTTTAGTGAATAAATTCTTAATATGCTCTTCCTCCCAGCTCTGCGATGTCTATGCATATATTAAAGGGCGTGAATAAGAATAGAAACAAATAAATAAACCAAACATGAGTAGATAAAGTAAAGAAACACTCTGTGGAGTAGCTGTGCATTCATTGGTACCCAGAAATATATGCAGTAAGCAGGCTTATTAAAATCAGAAACAGCTAAAACGTTAACGAGATGCATGCACATCAGTGTATCAATAATTACCATCCAAATTTATCTGTATATGGCTCTTCTAAATAATAATTATGGCTACCTTTGGTACTTTTTAGGTACTTTTTAAAATTCTTATTATATAACTTGTGGACTATCAGTTATACAGCTTCTGCACCTGTTCCCTACCTTATAATATTTCAAATACTTCGCATAAACGGTAATAACATACTGATTCTTTTTTCTAAAAATGAATAAATGAATATATAAATATAAAAACATTGCTATTGTAAACAAGAAATTGTGGTGAAACTGCAGAAGAGATTAGGAGATTTTTAAAGTCTCATATTCTCCTATGGGACAATTTCAAACGTAATAAATCGTCGTGCATAAATTAAAAAAGGACACGGAACACAAACAGTAACGTGTTTCTGGCAGTGCACTATATGTATTGCACATTCATAGAAAGAGCGATTTCTTTTATTTTTCACTTGAGGGCGGCAGCGTACCGTTGTTGCGCCTGCACAAACACAAGGACATGTTTCTGGGCTGCAGGCTTTAATTTAACGTTTACTGAGATACGCTAAAAGATACTAATTGTTCAGCTGAATTTAATTGATCCAGAGAAATTTTCATTGTTTGAATTTTCATTCAGCCTGTTTGTTGTAAAGTTGAATAATAATAAAAAATCTGTTGCAAATAGGAGAAAAAGAATACTATATTATAATTTGACAAATTTTGCATTAAATTGCTTGTCTCCTTGCACATGCATGATGCTGTACTCTCTGCCCAGGTTAAATCTCACTGCCATTTGTGGGTTAAGTGGCTTACCTGCAGCTTTACTCTGTTCATCGAAGGTGTCTGATCTGGCTGAATTTCAACAACAATTTCCAATATTGTCAAACGATTTTCTGCATGGCTTGCTTTCATAATTGCACCAACTTGTTTGCGCGGCAGTTTTACCACCCAGAAACCCTTCTGTGGGCCCAGATAAAAATAGATAGACTCCACGCTCTCCAGCCAAGTGTACAGACATGCCGTCCTTTAAAAAAAGCAGCACTCAGCAATAATGTGTATTAAAATCTGTAGCTGTTCTTGCACATTGGCTCCAAGGGATGCAGAGTATGTGAAGCTCTCAGCCTCTTATCCTCTCTCTTTCCTCAGGATCTATAAAAGCAACATGTATCTGCAGAGATTTGTGCTCCCACAGAGTGAAATATATTAAAGATTACAGAGCAACAAGTTAATATTATCTTTTTTACCGAGTTATTGTCCAGATTTAGATTTTTTATTACATTATATAAAAATTTATGTTGAAAGTTAAAGCTGATAGTACTGGTTTGGGCCCTTCTACCTTTGGAACTGGGCTGCAGGTTTGTTGGCTCACATCACTGAATCTTTTGATGAATATTCCGGTGAATCCCAAAGATGCTCTGCTGGATAGAGATCTGGTGACTGTAGAGGCCATTTGATCACAGTGAACTCAATGTCGTGTTCAAGAAACCAGAAACTGGTGTATTATCTGCTGGAAAAGGAGTTATGAGAAAATGGATACACTGTGATCATAAAGGGATGGACATGGTTAACAACAATACTCAGGTGGGCTGTGGCGTTTCAGTGATGCCCATTTCATAATAAGGAGATCAAAGTGTGGTAAGAAAATATCAACCAGACAGTTAAACCACTTCTTCAGCCTGAACTATTAAAGATAACAGAATGAATCCACTCCATCAAGTTGTTTAGACCGAACTATGACCCTACCATCTAAATTTTGGTGACCCTTTACGAATTCTATCCCTACTTTCCTGAGATTAGCTAACAGGTTTGGCACCTGGTTCGTTCTTCTGCTGCATTAGACCATCAGCTTCATGTTTGAGTTGCTGTTGCCTTCCTATCAGCTTGAGGCAGTTTGGCCATTCTCACCTGATCTCTGGCATAAATGAGGTGTTTATGCCCAGAAAGATGTAGCTCGCTGGATATTTTGCCTTCCTTTCAGACTTGGTAGAGACGGTTGTGTGGGAAAATCATAGTAGATCAGCAGTTTGTGAAATACTCACATTTTGAATGTGGCCAGTCAGCTTGGCCACTTATATCTCCCTTTTTCCCCCTTTCTGATGCTGAGTTTGAACTTCAACAAATCATCTCGATGAACAGACACCATCTTGTTTTGTAACTGTAATTTTACACCTTTAAAGTAATACTGTTTTTCCATCTCTAGTGACATAACTTAAATAATTTACTGCTAATTTATATTGCCATCCAATATAAATTAGCAGTTCCACATCGAAAGGAGCCAGCTGAGGTGGTTCGGGCATCTGACAAGGATGCCCCCTGGGTGCCTCCTGGGTGAGGTGTTCCAGGCATGTCCCACCGGGAGGAGGCCCCGGGGCAGACCCAGGACACGCTGGAGAGATTATATCTCTCGGCTGGCCTGGGAACGCCTTGGTATTCCCCCGGACAAGCTGGAGGAGGTGGCTGGGGAGAGGGAGGTCTGGGCCTCTTTGCTTAGGCTGCTGCCCCCGCGACCCGGCCCCGGACAAAGCGGATGAAGATGGATGGATGGATGGATGGATGGATTATATTGCCATCCAAGTCAGACAGTAAATAATTGTATTATTTTTCACTCACTGCCTTTAACTACATCATAAAAAGACAAACAAACAAAAACAAAACAGTTATCATAGTTATCATATTATCTGCAACCGACATATATTTGAAAGGCATCTACACTGTCTGTTATACTTCCAGTTGTCACCAATGCACGAATACTGAATTGTCCTTTTACATTTATATTGTTCTCTTTCCCTTTGTGCCGTTTCTTTTGCCTAACTGTCTGTCAAAGCGATGACCTTTGAAACATGTCAAGGCAATTACATTTTTCTTTTTTTTCTTTCATGACATCAAGTGAGTAACATCTGCTCTGACTACAATGAGAAAAAGAAAAACAACAAGAAAATAAACAAACACTGTAGCCCCTTAGTACAGCAACATACATCAACAGAAGTACAATATTCCAGGACCTAGATGATAACGGGAGCATGGCCACAAATCTGATTACCACCGTTGCAAAAATGTCAAGGTGTGCCAAGATAAATGCGTCAGGCTCTGAACCAAAGGAGAGCTTCACAAAACTTTGCGTTATGTGTGTGCAACACAGGTGTGTATTTGAACAAGTGTGCACATATGTGCACATTTTTGTGTGTCCTTGCATGTGTGCTGATGGATGAGTACAGAATTCCACACCTGGTACTTTGGGCCAGCTCTCTTATGTTATATCTTTATACTAATATAGAGAGACACATCATTTAACTTATTTTGTCACATTTTATATCATTAGTTCTCTACAATGTCTGTCACAAATGTACATCACCGTAAACATGAAGTGATATGCCAGCACATCATTTTATAGGCTCCACAGGATCACTTAACTGAGGTCCAACAAATAATTGCTTGTATGTGCAAACAGAAACAGTGCTCTTGAGTTACTTTCCCATTTAACTTAATTTTTAGGTAAAATATTGAAGTGCTCTCAGAAAATCTGATTTTGGAATAATTCCACATAGCCTGGAGATGAAGACCACATGATATTTCTTGTCCAGAAACTATAACTCTGATGTCTTTTGTTTGTTTTAGAGGATTACTTGTATGCACAGGTGTAAGATGAAATCAGTGCAACCATGACATGCTTGCTCAGCATTCCAAACTTCATTAAACCAGTATAATGCTCCTAATGGAAGAAGCAAATTATATTGTGGCATGCAAAAATCATCTCATACCCTTAATAGTCTCTTCTTAATGGCCTTAATGAGTCTCCTGATTTTTAAACAAAATTTGTGGATTGTGTTTACTGTGCAGCTGCTCTTCTCTTTATAATGTGCTCATAATGTGTATGTGTGTGCCATTTTATGTGTCAGTCTGTGCACACGTTTTTTACTTTCTCATAGATTTGCTTGAATATATATTTCCTATGTCTGCTTGCATTCATAAGCTGTTTGTGCATATACCTGGGATTTATTAAGGATGTTGAAACAAATATCAACCTACCTGCTTGTGTTTCTAGATGGCAACAAGGTCTAAGCTGAAACAAGTTTCACTTCATAAAAGTAGAATCCAGAACCCATTTAACTAGTGAAAAATGAATGATAAAGTTTTATAAAAATGACCTGTCTACTGAGCTGCAGTCCAACGTGTTCAACATGTTAAATAAACTATGTACTTACAGGTGTGCACTGAAGAAATACTTACTTTATTTTGAGCTTTTGACATTTTAAAGACTGTTTACTTAAAGAAAATAAATATTATTTCAAAGTGCAAATCTGCCATCTAGTTAATACAGCCTCACTGAAAAACATCTGTTTCTGTTTGAAAGATAAAGTTTGGTCCATAAGTTGTTTGGACAAAGACATGTGTTTTTTCTGTAGTGGTGTGAAGTGCAGATTGAAGTGCAGATTCTCAGCTTTAATTCAAAGGATTTATTTTGCCATGTATAGCCATTTTATTACATATTCCCCCCATTCTCTAAATCTCAGAATTAATTGGACATCATTTTTCCCTTGAGATGCATGCCTTTATTGCAGCCACCTTCTGCTGCTGTTTTCTTATGAGTCTTTCTGCATTCAGTTTGTGATTAATAACTGAAAAAGAAGCTCTGTTGGGTTGAGATCAGGGTACTGACTTGGCAAATGAAACATTTTTCATTTCTTTACCTTTAGAAGCTCTATGATCACTTGTGCGATATGCTTTTTTTTTTGCACTATGAAACACTGTCTGATCTGTTTTGTAGAATTTGGCTCAAGCTGAGCAGAGAATACACACCTGTGTAGGGATGGGTACCGGTGTCCGGTGCCATGATGGCACCGGTTCTGACATAAACGGTAGTAACCAGACCGAAAAGCAGCGCACATTTCGGTGCTTTATTTCGGTGCTTTTTTTCCCCCTGAGCTGTGATACACTTCTAGCCAATCATTTTACGTTTCCCAGGATAGTAGGCGGGGCCAGGTACGTACGTTCAGTTAGAGCAGAGCTACCGATTAAAAATGTCCAAGGCGAAGCGGTCAAAAGTCTGGCTGTACTTCACAGTAAAAGATGCAAACTCAGCAGCAACAAGTGCTTTAAGCTGATACTGTGATACTGTCAAAGGAGGTAACACCTCGAATCCGATGAAACACCTGGCGACGCATAGCGTTTTTTTTTAAAAGCCGAGAAATGCGCCGTATTTGATAGCTTGCTGCGAGACCTCACACCGAGCACGTTGGGTGGGTTGCCAGTTATCGGACCGGAGCAACATCCCCCAAAAACCCGAAGAATAGAGTCCTGGCCCCTAGCCCTGCCAGTGTAGCAGAAATGATGAGGATGATGATGCAGCAGAAGCCGTTCTTCTCTGCGTGAGTCGCTTAATGTTGTCCGTGTGTAATTTACGTTGAGTAGGCTAACCACGTTATTACATTAATGCATGTAAGGTGAACTAGCAAACATCATCATAGCTACATGCGGCTGTCCGCTTGTTTGATGGCAGATACTCCCTTCACCCTGGACAAAAAGGCTAAAATGACCAAAGAAAAAGTGGGAAACAGCTAAACATGAGAGGATTTTGGACAAAGTTTGTGTTTTTTTTCCATTGTTTAAGCACTGCTTCCAGCCAAGAGTGATACCATATATGCCCCATAGCTGCAGAAAAGGCTAACATTGTTATCTTTTTACAAAAACAAAACAAAACAGCTGAACATGAGAGGTTTTTGGACAAAGTTTGTGTTCTCCATTCTTTAAGCACCGGTTTGAGCACCGTTTAAGCACCGGCACCGTTTCAAAAGTACCGATTTGGCACCGGTATCGGATAAAACCTAAACGATACCCATCCCTACACCTGTGCACCTCAGAATTTGTCCTGTTGCAGTCACAACCTCAATAAACTGGCAGCCATACGTGCCCATGCTACAATATTGTCTCCACCTTGACAGATAATATGGTATGCTTTGAGGTGTTTCTCTCCTTGTCAATGCTTTTCTCTTTGGCAACCGCTCTCTCTGACAGATTCATTTTTTCAGCTGAACGATGGCCTCCCTCACTTGCACTGACATCTCTGTGGGCTTCGTTTTAGATTTACATTGAAAAGCTACAAGGCCCAAACCTGCTTCATTTGTCAAGAAATAAGAAGGAAATAGGTCTCACCTGAACATGAAATTACATTTCCAGTCAATTTCCCAATTAATGATGAAATTCTAAAAATAGGGACCACATCTAAAAACTGATTGCTAAACAGCCAATACAAATCTTTTGTAAAACCCCTTGGATTAAAGCCGAAATCCAATCACATCTTGATTGATTTAAAATCGACTGAGGTGGTGTACAACTAAATGGTGAAAAACTACAAAAATGGTGTCTTTGTCCAACAAGTTATGGACCTACCTGTAGCTACAGAGAAGTATGTGTATGTATTATGTCAGAGTAAAGAATGGAGAAAATAGGCTCTTAAGACTCAGTGGTGTTTATATTTTTTCTTTAAAAAGTTTCATTGTATGAAACTGCATGTGAAGCAAAAATGACAGTTGTTTCTTTGGCGGAGAGAAGCTTAACTGCAGATGGAGATGGGTTGCTATGCAACTGTACTTGCAGCACCAGGGTCACATTTCAGTGTCTGTCTCCTCCTGCCTGGCAGGAACCGAGGACTGCTAATAATGCTATTTTGAAAGCGTCTGACTTGAAATCATCCAAATTTGAATTTATAGCAATATGCTGTGGTAACAATGTTTTTTTTTTTCATATATTATACAGGAAATATTGCTTCTTCTGTTTTAGATCACCTTTGTCACTTCTCAGTAATGCATTATCACAGTGTATAATGCAGTGTATGTGCATCTAATATGGACAATCTGAGATTTAAAGGATAATTAAATGCTGTTACCAGATAAAGTATATAATAGAATCAATCATAGAATGTGATGGAAACTACAAAAAAATCATGACATTCTGTTATTATTAAAAATCGTTTTACAAAGTGCCGAAATATTTTCTTCTATTTTTATTTGTCAAATACGTATATATAGGCCATACTCCTTAATCTATATAGTGCATTAATGTAATAATTTATTCAATGTGTCATCGTTCCCGAAATATTTTTACTGTTGTTCTGTCTCTTTTTACTGGCAAAGGTTTTTTTTTTTTTTAAAGTGGCATACACTAAGAAGGGAAAAATCTGCTGTGACTCTCCACCAGTTCTCTTTAAACACATCCACACACATATGTTCCCCTGATGCCTTTGGAACAAAGTCCTTTTTGTTTGGTGCTCACAACTGGAACCATCCTGGATAGCTGCCTTTCATTCATGACAAATATTAATCTTCTCTCTGCATTAAAAAAAATGTCTCAAACTTAGTCTTAGATTTATTGTGTTTGTTCAATATCAAGCAAATGAACTTGAGAGGCAAGAAATAACCTGTCTAGTTTTAATGTGTGCCATGCAGCATTGACTTTGCTGTGAATGTCTTGATAGTATAAATTCATGTAAAATTATTTTTAACATAAAAGGGATGTATTTTGGAGTGAGATGCTTCCTACAGAACCCAAAAACTGCAACCTAGTATTTCATTCACACATGCCATCTTTCAGTGTTGGAGACCTACTGGGTGATAGAGAGGTCTGCTGAGAAAGCAGGCCAAGCCTGTGAAGTCATGCACTGAGCCAGCTATGGACTGGGATTGGACTAAAAAAAAGGGGGGTCCGACAACATCAGGAAAAAGAAAACCTGTTATCTGGCAAAAAACAACAACCCCCCCCCCCCCCAAAAAAAAAAAAAAAAAACAACAAAAAAAACCCAAAACAGAAAACAAACCCAGCACGGAAACACTCAGGAAAAAGTAAAGTGGTGACTAAATCAGCAGCTAGAGACACCCTGATGTGATGTCAATAGAAGACACAAAGGCCGAGTTAGGTGGGACTTTTGAAAGGTGTTTTATTCACAACAAAATGGCTGCAAGAAAAAAACAAGTACAGCCCCATAATGATGCATTCCTCCTCTAGGTGGCAGTGCTTCCTTCTTAACCAGAAGGACAAGCTGGGAGAAACTGGATATACCCACACTTCTCATCTCCATCCCTGGAATCACCTATTAATTGTCGCTGGATAACTAATGGACTATAACTGCATTAGTTTAAATGAAAATGTCACTGCTGCTGTATAAGAAGGGAAACTTAATTGCCAGTTGACATCACTACTGTAATCTCCATTACCCCTGTATAAAGCATAGCCAATTGTTGCACTAATTTGAAAATGGCATTTTTAATTAGATGTAAATGATGACCCCTGATGACAGAAAACACGACTACAAATATGTTTACAGATCAACTTTAGGGTTCTAAACCTCACAGATGATGTGCTCCTAAGCAAAATAAAAACCAGGAGGTTTTGTTCTGTGGCTGTCTCTGACTGGTGACCTGTGAAGAAGCTTTGAGAGACAATTTATACTCTAAAATCTGACTCCCAGTTCCACAATGATGTAAGGATGACCCAGACATATACACAGACATTGTGGCCTCTCTGACTTCACTACGTGATGCCAAATGAGGTTTAAATTTTCCTTAAGAATTTGGGTTAGTAAGTGGTCTATGGGCTGTAAGGATTCAGCAAGTGAATGGTCTCTGTGATATCTCTCTTTATCCCCTGCCATTGTCATAAAGAGAGCTCTAAGTGTTTTTATTTAATGCACTATTTAAGGAAATAAGTTTACGAAAAGAAGATTCTGTAATAGGTTTATTAGCACAGTGCACAATCAAAATAAGATGAATAAATAAAAGAAAGACAAGTATAGAAAGTACAAAGATTATATCTCCTTGCATAGCGGTTACAAAAAATCATAAAATATGCCTAAAATCAAGCTTAAAATAGTCAAAACAGAATACAGCACACTCATTTTGACTTTAACTCAATTCCCAACATGTTCTTTAGAACTAGGGAAAACAAAACAAAACATGTTTTTTGTTGCAGATAATTTCATGGAGGTCCTTGTTTAATAAATAAAAAAAGAACAGAAAAAGAAAGAAAGAAAAAAATCAATTTTAATCCACGGGACAGATCAGTGATCATTATACACTGACATAAAAAAAAATCTACCAGTATAAAGCAGTTTTTAAAATCTGTTTCTAATCCCTAACATCATTATTACACATCCCAATCCATGTGTCTGTCTCGTCTAAGAAACAGCTGGTTTTACATCAGTGTAATTTCACTAAATATATCCTAATTGCTTTCTAACAGTATTATTGCATACAGTCAAATAGCTATCTTTTGTATGTGTGGAGAAGTATCGAGGCAATGTAGCAAAATGCAGTGTTTACAGCTTAAAATATGTCTTAAGCTGGCAACATTTTTAACCCTTAAATCTCTGTTTGTTCTATGTGTTTCCAGTGTACATCAGAACTGCAGCTTCTGTATTTGCAGATATACATAAAACACAAAAGCTACTTATTTACATGTACTAGCATACAGAAATAGTGTGACTCAGGCTTTAAATTACCAAATGTCCATAAATAACTAATACAGATTTTCAAGTGTTATGAGTTTTAATACCTGGTGTCAATGATCCAAAACAACAGACAGTGGATAAGAGAAATGAAGAACAGAGTGTGGGCAAGGTGGAGTGGGTGGAGACGAGTGTCAGTGTGTTTTGTGACTGAAGGATCACCAGAAGACTGAAAGGGAAGGTTTACAAGATGGTAGTGAGATCTGCTATGATGTATGGTTTGGAGATGGTGGCAAAATGACAAAAAATACTGGAGACTGAGCTGGAGGTTGCAGAGTTGAAGATGTTAATTTTTCATTTGGAGTGACCAGGATTGACAAGATTAGAAATGAGTACATCAGAGAGACAGCTGAGGTTGAGCGTTTTGGAGGGAAAGTTAGAGAGACCAAATTGAGATGTACAGAGGATCTTGACGATAGAGCTGCCAGACAAGAGGAAAAGAAGAAGACCACAGAGAAGAGTCGTGGCTGTAGTAAAATAGGAGACGGAGAGGGTTGGTGTGACAAGGAGAATGCTAGGAACAGGGTGAAATGGATAATAAATAAATAAATGAATGATGGCCTAGCTTAGGCCAGTTGTTTTATTATAGTATATATAATAATATTCCATCAGAAAATATGAGCTGTTTTTGCCCAACTATCAATAAAATGTTTTTTTCTTAGTACTTAATACAGATTTGATTATATGTGCATATTTGATGTTTTCCAAGGTTAGCAGTGATGAATTGTGCAATGCATCTTTGCCCAATGCCCACGTATTCTTTGAAATATGTCTTTTGAAGCAGATAGTACAAAAGAAATGTTCAGATGAGTTTAGTTCATATTTCAAGTGTGGCTGACATTAATTCTGAATCTGACTTTTTCTCCTCTTCATGATATAACTCAAACCTGCCTGCAAACCGTAGCTGTTTCAGCAGGTCAAGCCGAATAGCTGCCTGTTAGACTTCAGTTCAGTTTTGCCACCACAGCTCACAGGAAACTACTTACAGCTGAAACTCTTAGACTGGTTATACCTTTTTTTTAATTTTCATTGTATCTGCAAGTCTTGAAACCTCCTAAGTAAAAAAACAAAAGGAAAAAAAAAGAAAAACAGAAAAACTTCCACTTGAGTTGACACTGAAATACCATACTGCATTATTCAGGGAAAATCACGGGGTGCTGGTAAACACAGCCCTGCTAATTGTGTTTTTGTCTTGTTTTTCTTTCTAACCTAAAGTAAGGGTGACAAAACGGAAAACCTGAAACACTTAACTTCTTCTGATTCTATTTGCTGCGTGAGGCATTTGGCTGGCATGGTTTGGACCCAGGTGTTCCCTTAGAAGGAAGATAATGGGAACATGGAAGGCGACAGCTGACCTGCAGATTTATACCCAGATGTTTTTTGCTTGTGCTGTGAGACCAACTAGTTCACTACTTTGCCAGAGTAATGCAAAGCTGTTCACATTTATTCTATATGATGACGTGTCTATCCTGGTCAAAGGGGTGACAGTCCGCCATCCATGAAATCACAGGATTGAAAAATGGTTTGATAAATGTGAAAATGATGTAAATTGTTTGATCTGACCTTTACAGTCATTATATCTCAACTCATTTTGAGAGATTTTGAACCCAAGTGATAAACAGATATGTTCACCAATCAACACCAAGAGAATATTTAGACTATTTTTGGTTTGGAAACAAGGGAATCAAATTGATGTTGATACAGCAAAAATGTTTATTTTGTTTTTACTTCATATTGGCCCAACATGCTTGAAACACTAATGTATCTTTAATAAATGCATATTGAATTTAACAAGTATGTCCTGATGTCTGACTACCCACTGACTATATCGCTCTTGTGAACAGCACTTGGTAATTTTTATACTGTCTGTAATTATAAAATTTGTACAGCTATTGTCAATCATGAGCAGTAAAGCTTATGCATTACATAAAACAATCCAAAAAATATACTTTAATTATGCATTTTTGTTTCTATTTACTAAAATAACTTTGCACAACAGTACCCACAGATGTTCATGACCAGTGATTTTCGATCTTTTGGAATCTCTTTTTACTAAGAGATGAGAGACCTTAGCGAGAACATTTTATGATTATTTGATTCCGTGATTCTAAATTGAATGTAATTGTATGTTAGAAACTCCAAATCTGCTATGTGGGAGCAGTTGGCAACAGTGGGAAGGAAAAAAACCCTTTTAACAGGAAGAACCCTTTAGCAGAACCTGGCAAAGGGAGGTGTAGCCATCTGCCATGACCGCTTGGCTGTGAGGAGAGGGAGACAGGACAGAAGAGATACTGTGAGAGAGAGCCGTATTCTTTTACAGTATGTCTACCCCATTACCAATACAGACAAACTACATCCTAGTATGTACAGAATTGTCATGCAATATATATTATTAGCATGAATATTATATGATTATATGCTGAAAGCTAAGATACAATACAACCAATTGGTGTGACAGGTACACCTGCCATGTTGTAATACGATCTGTCTCTTTAACTCTAACTTTACTGGGATAATCACACACCTACACATGCATACACCAAAAATGCACGGCCATTATTTTGTCTGGTGCACAGCTAATCCTTTGATCTCGAGCCTTGATTTTTAGGGAGCTGCTCTGTTCTCAGCATCCCAAGGCTGCATTTGAGTTCTATTATTTATCACCAAGTGTCATGCAGGGAAGGGTAGACGAGTGAAAACAAGGTTTGTCTTCTTCTTGGTACACTTCCTCAAAAAAAAAACAATAAAAAACAAACAAACAAACAAACAAAAAAGAACCCAGGAAGAAGTATTAGTGTGCTTAGTGTACATTTTAATTGGTCTGTTTCAGTAAGGGTTATTGCTTTGGCAGTATTTTATGGGCGATCATCGATTGTTTTGATCTCACTGTGCCTGAAATTTAAGGATAAAAAAGGTCTGAGTGATGCTTTCATGTTTCAGCAATACAGTTAATATAGTCTTTAAGGTGTTATTATTGTGTGATACAGTGTATTACCTGAAATACATACAGTAAATGGATGCAATACAATAGTCCTGAGACAAACTGAACAAGAGTTCCTCCAAAGACAGTTGACTGAATGGATAATTAATTTGTCCCACTGTTGCCATTTAGCCTGCTCCACTGTTATTATGGCTTTCCTAAGTTCCTAAGACCCACAATTATTAGTGTCTTACAGAGTGAATCACGTTTGTGTGTGAATTTTGTTTTTGTGTGTCACCCAGTTCTTAATAATTCATTGAAATACAGTTGTGTGGCATACTATTTGACAACATTTAAAACACTAACATGCTGCATCTGTCTACTAAACATGAGGCTCCAGTCACCTGTTTGATATAGGAAAAACTGAAACTAGGGCAAACATCTTGCAGAGCAATCTTGGCTCTGCCCAATAATAACAAAATTTGCCTCCCACCACCACTAAAACTTAACAAATTAACACATTATGTTGGATTTATCCCCCCGTAAAGTTTTAAAGCAACAATGCACTTTACAGTGGATTATGTGACTATTTCTTGGCTGGGGACAGTGCCTTCTCTTGTTGGTTGCCTGGCAACTGTTCACTGACAAGAAGCAGTAAAACAACACGTTTTTGCTTTTATGCTTTGTTTTTTATAGAATTAATAATAAATAAACATGCAAGTTTCTAACAGTAAAGTCACACTTTATGAAGATAGTACCTGGTTTTTCGCATGTCTGTGGTGTGTCTCTTCAGCTTCTTCCCACACTAACAAAAGATGCTCATGAACCTTAAACGCTGTTTAACCAAAGCCTGTTCTCCACACCAAAATCATACTAAATCCAGGTTTGTTTGTGCATCTAAACATACTGTAAATACACTAAGAAGTTCTACAAAAACAGAAATAAGCCAGAAAGACAATGTTAAAGAAACGAGTCCATGCTTCAATTCAGATGCTTTTAGACATAATTATTTTCCACAGTCTGCAGTAGTAATGACTTGGGTAAATAGAGTAAGCAAGTCCTGTTGTGTGGCGACAAAGACGAATGACATATTCTCTCTCCTTCCTTTAATGGTGATATTTCCCCTTCGTGTATCAGCTGGGCCTACAGGAGTGAGGGTTACGTGTTTTTTATGCTTGAGCTTAGAATTTCAGTTCTGAGCTAGAGATAAAGGAGAAGCAGAGGGAGAACATGGAGAAAAGGGATGCTCTAATTATTTAATTGGCCACTTGTGGTCTGTCCTCTGTGGAGATGGCCTTGTAACGGCTCTGTAATGGGCTCTGTCTCACACAGGTGCTTTCCCAGTGCGACTTAAGCCACCAACACAGATGGAGGAACTTCATCATAATCTTCCTTCCACAGTCATTTGGCTTTTGTTCTTTTTATTGCTGGAATGCAGCAGTGCGGTTCCACACCATTTTGCAATTGTCTTTTTACATCTATAGCATTATTACTTCCTCTCTTTCCCATCTCTTCATTCAAATGATTTATTCCTATACAGTATTAGTCACATATCTACAATTTTTCATCACACAAGAGTATATACTGCCCAATTTTTTAGGTGTTCCAGCTGCGTGTTATTGCAAATATCCAATCAGCCAGTCACATGGCAGCAATTTAATGGCAGAAAGAAAGGTGATAAAATGGACTTTCAATGAGGTGTGGTTGTTGGTACCAAATGGGATTGTCTCAGTGAACCATCTAAAAAAAGGTATATGATATCCAGTGAGAGGCAGTTCAGTGAGTAAAAATATCCAGAGGAGATGGCAAGACTGCTCAGAGTTGATAGGAAAGCAGGGTAACTAAAATAACCACTCCTCTCAACCAAGATATGCAAAAGAGCATCGCTGAAAGCACAATATGTTGAACCGTGAAGCTAATGGGCTACAACAGTGAAAGACAGCTCAGAGCAGGAAACTGAGGCTACATTTTGCACAGGCTCACCTCGATAATAACAGTCGAAATTTGACTCGTTAATACAAACATTAGAGAAAAGCTTCAATTTGACAGATTCTGAAATGACACAAAATGCCCACAATAGAGGAAACACTCCCTTTCTGGCAACAGCATTTTAATAATACAATACAGTAAATGCAAATGACACATTAGTCATTGTGATCTTAAAATATCTATCCAGAAAATGTGTTTGATGGTACAGAAATGAACATGAAAGCTCTTTATGTGTTTGGTTCCTCACCACCTTTACCTTGTATGTTAGTTCCTTCATCTGTTGTTGAGAAAGAAATGCAGAGAAAAACAGGGGAACACACTGTTGTTTAGAGAAATTAAGTTCCTGCTTTAGTCCTACACTGTATTTACATGACATTTGTGATCAGATTTCATGTTAGCTAACTGCTTGAAAAGCATTTTTTAAATTAATTAATTATTCTTTTTATACCTGTGCATTTTTCCCAGTATTACATGTTACATATCTACTTTTATTGATGAAGTTATTGTCAAAATCACATTCTATAGTAGCTTCCACATTTACGTTAACACTATCTTAGCTTTTACCTTATTTTTGGTAACACATATGCTTTGGGCTTTGGTTCAATATAGATTAGAGTTAAAATGTTGTCTACTCTTAAATTAAGTTTTCTTTAAAAAAGACAAGGAAAAGGGATGCAAACTGCTGCAAGCTTCTTGGATGACTAAAGTCTGCTTACAAGGAGTCACTGAAACATTATGCAGCATCCTGGGGCCCTTTGAGCCATCAATTCCCTTTCATATTGAAGCCTTTGAGAGAGCATGATTACAAAGAGCAGAAGAGAAAAACAGAGGCAAGAAAAAAGGTGTGGGTGGAATTTATCTCCTGACCAGACAGCCAGTCTTTAACGAGGCCAGAAACGTCTTCGGGAATTTTAATGAGTAGATCTTCCAAATCTCAGCAGTCACCCACACTCACTCACAACAGTGCATATTGTTGGAGCCAAATGCAGGAGAAATAAAAACTAACAACGACAATGAAAAATGCCATATAATGTCAGTATAGCTGAGCACGCCTTATATCAGCAACAGCAGAAAAGGTCCTTTGATAAATTAAGGGGAAACTGGAGGTCAGAGACATGGAGCAAATGAACTGGGGCAGTAAAGTGGACTGTTTTGTGAAATCTGACATGCAGCAGAAATGCACAGCAGATACATTATTTGTTCCACAAATACCTCCTGACTTGAACCAGCCAGAAAGATTAATGTTTGATATTATTACTATTAAAAAACATATAAAAATATGGTTTTATACATCTTGCTGGTACCAAGCCACCCTTAATGCACCTGCATGCTTGTTGTTGGTTTTTATTGCCTCAGATAGATTTATTTAATCTAATCAAAGAATTCAACAGTTCATTTCATAGACTGTCTTCCATGTCTGTGTTTCAGCTTTGCATGTTCAAGTTAGTGCAGCACCACACATACATGAACTATGCTGTGCAAGTGCCTTCAAATAATGTTTCTCAGAGAGAAAGGAGGAGGAGGAGGAGAAGAAAGGCTGAGAATTGATTGATTCTTTAGATCCTTAATATTGTGCATTGTCCCTATTACCCTGATTGAGTCAACACATTTATTTGTAAGAAGGATAACATGCAAAATCATATGTGCTGTTTATGTCAAAGATAATGTAGTAGCAACATTTGAATTGCTGAATGTGTATTTGTGTGTCTGCTAACACCATGTTCATTTGAGTTGTTTAAATTGAGTGTCTGACTGTGTTTGGATGGCTTCCATTTGAAATTTGCTTTGCAGGAAGTTTTAGTTGAAGACACTTCAATTCCAGCAGCTCTCGGTGCTGTTGCCTGGTAACCATTCATACAGTCTGCAAGCTGCAAGCTCAAAAATATAAGCCCACTCTTTTTTAAAATACCAAGCTGGGAGTTCCTCTCTGCCAAACTGCATTCAAATGTCCCTGAAGATGTATACGTTGTCATTCTACGTGATCCCATGGAGCTTACATGGAAAAATGGAGCATGCAACATTCATATCTTATGAGTTACAATCAAACTGTAAAAAAATGGCGAACATTAATTGGCACTTTACTCGGCAACAGTAACCCCTTTATGCTCGTTTTACACTACATTTGGCATCTAACCTTTTTCCTTCCTTAAATACTCATTCATGTGCTTTTGGTGCTGTTTAGCTATATTATGCATGCATATTGTGTCTCCTCTCTCTGAGACTGATTTGTTATATCACAACTGAATAACATCATGTACTCCTGTACACAAATGTAATGTTTTCCCATTTCATGCACAATTTATATGTCAAAGCATTCATTAATTTTCCTTTTTGCATAAAATATCACTGTGTGTGACAGTTAGCTTTAAGCTTTCTCAACCAGAGTTCAGAAAGGATTATAATCACCTTCAGTTCCATTTAAGCAACGTGATAACACCTGCATTTGCTCAGAATGTGGCTTAAATCCTGAAGGGATTGCTTAATAATAAAATAATGCATTTTTTACATTGCAATCACTTTTAACATTTTGAGCACAGAACTCCAAAAAATAGTCACATGGTTATTAAGGTGTAGACCCTGATGTAGTCACTGTCATCCAATCTCTTCCTGTTGGCATTTGTATAAAAATCTCAAGGTTTTCATACAACATAGTTTTGACTATTCATAGATGTTCAAACAATGTATTTTAGTTACCACACTACATTGTCTTCAAGTAATGCTTTCTCTATTATCAGTGTGTTTGGTTTTTGTTGTCCTCATACATACAAGACATTTATATTGTCGGTAGGGGCACTGAAAGGCAAGGCTTATGAAAAATAAAATCTGAGTCTTTATTTATTCAAAGTGCTTCATGATACTGCCTCAACATGACAAGACTCTGTGAAACATTTAAAGAAGGAGCTAGGCAAACTTGAAGCTCTGCTTCATTTGCATGTGTCTGTGTGCGTGTGAATGTGAGATATGAAGTAGGCTCCTATTTATTAATGCCATCTACCACTCGCAAGTTAATCCTACCATGTATGAAAGCAGTATGATGCCTTTTCAACCAGGCTCCCTCAGACAGCTTTTCCCTCTCATTTATGTGCTGCATAGGGTAACTGTTCTTTTAGGGGTCGTCTCCCTTGTGTACTAGCCAGGATGCTTATTACCATAGCAACGCAATCCCCAACCAAGCTGGAGTGGTGCTTTGAACAGAGAAGGAGGTTGTTTTGCCATTCGTTTGCAGATGTGCCTGATCAATGACAAAAAGAAAAGTCTCTTTATTGATCATAAATGCACTTAAGCAAGGCACAGTGCTATATGATATTTACACCAGAGCGTAATGTCTCTGGGGTTGTACTGAGTATGTGGAGTGCTCATTTGCTATGAAAATTACAGGTGTGAGATTCTTCCTTTGAAAGTGAATTGGTGAGTTCAAGTGAGATGGTGGGTTATACAAAGCAAAAAATAGGAATATAAATAAATAAATAGAAAAAGAAAAAAGAAAACTAAATGTTTTTTATATGTTTGTGGACAGATTTTGTCATGGCTGTAGTGTTGTATACATGCAAGACACAAAACCTCAGAAGTGTGTAGATGAGCAAATGTGTTTCTGGAAGGTGTTTTTGCTTGACAGCTACCTTGGCAAGTTATTGCATTTGGACTACAGGAACAAGCTCCTATCGGAATAGACAGACAGCAGAACATAAAAATCTGTCAAATGAGCTAAAAACGATCTGAAAGTGTTGTTGAATTTAAGTCTTATTATTATTCTTTTTTCCCCATAGGTTTGTCATAAGGGATTAATTACCCAAATGCAGACTATTGAGAATTAGTTAATAAACAAATAATGAACCATTATTTCAGTAAGCAAAAATTAGCAGACAATAAATAAAAAAAGGGAACTAAAAAGTCCACAACTCAAAAACACTAGGTCAAGTAATCCAGGACCATGACAGAGATACAGGTATTTGTGGTATAATCCAGACAGGGGTGCCTCCAGATTATTTTCAATAGGGTGGCCATTATAAATATTGGAGTGGCACACCAAAAACAGAATTTCCATTTTTATTATGCTCCTGTCAAATATGGGTTACTTGAAAAATGGGGTGTGTGGGGTGAGTGGGGCCAAATGCTTATAAAATCACTTTGCTAAATATTTAATATAAAATTAGTGGATTTAGTAGCTTCAAATGCTCTGAACTTCAAATGTCTTATATCAGTGGAACAAGATCTGGCTCCAATGTTCCCCTGCCGGCCCCACTGTTAACTGGCTCTTTGTGTGATAGTCTTTGGTGATAATGAATTCTCCCACAGATTCATGTTCAGTACTCTCTTTGAGTACATTGTCTCTTTCATAGTCTCACTTTTAAATAAATGAAAGTTACATTTCATAGATCTGCTCTGATCAATGAGTAATGAGTAAAGAATGTTGAAATTAGGGGGCCCAAGTGCCCTTCTACCACCCTACACCCTCAGTCCACATTCTTCCCACATTCTGTAATGTATTGGTAGTTAGCCAAATAAGCTATCATCATCTGGTGAATAAACACAAAATAGGTTGGGTCCTAGAACGCATTGTTGGAGTGGTGTAATCTTGCTACAAAATGGTCTCAAATTAAGTTTTCATTTTCCTTCAGCATACAATGAAATGTGCCCCAAAGATGAGACCATTACAGATGTTTTGTATATAGCTTAAGCGTTTTTCAAGTCTGTTTCACATTTTGTCACATACCCTCATAGTATAGATCATCCCTGAACTTTGTGGAAAAACTCACTTGATCATGAGAATCAAGTGTTTTAAAGTTCAATGGAAGAAATGGCTTTTCTCATCATGCCATTTCAGTAAATATACAATAAACTACATTTCAAATTTGAATTAAATCAACAAACAAACAAACAAACTACAGAGTACTGTATTAATTTTCTAACGATTAGCAAGACCATTCTTGGTCATTTTCCTTTCATACCAGCACAGATGTAGACATGGAGTGGTCAGAGCTCCAGTGGTCAGGGGTGTGGTCAACAGCATGGAGGAGTTTGTTTTAGTAAGCCCTCTCTGAAAACCCTCACGGGAAATATCATGGATTCTGCTGCAGATGTTTCTCTCTGTTTGCATGCTTGGAAATGGGGTTGGGCCCTTTGATCTAAATGAAAACTCACCACAGAGGTTTGCAGCACAGGCGAGTCAGAGCTCTACTCAGAGAGCAAATCAGAACCTTTTCCCACCTCCAGATTTTCCCAGGTTTTCCTGTAGAGTCTACCTTCTGTGATCAGAGACATGGGAATACCACGGCTCGGCCCGTCGCCTTGATCCATCTCTCTCTTGGCACAACCTGGAGCCATTTGGCATCTCCAGCGGAAACACTCACAGTTGGTGCCAGCAGTGGCAGACCACCAATGCATGCGTACTTCCTCCCACAGAGTTCATTTTTATATCAACTCTCCTCTATCATCAATCTTTCTTTTCACCACATACGGGATTCTCTTTTGAAATGTTTAAGTAATAAACCAAACAACCCAGCAGTAGATATATTTAGGGGAAACTGCAGCATCGCTTTGATCCTAGTAGCTGATAATCAGAGCGACTTTCACCTTAGACTCATACAGTAAGCAAGGTTTTTAATCATTTCACAGTCACATTTGTGGATAAATCTGGGAGTAGCTCCAACTGGTAACCACAAATAAAGTAAACATTTATATTTAAGTGTATGATACTTAGCTCCACATAGATCTCCCTGGTGCACTTTTGACCCAAGTAACGCTCAGTCACCTGGCAATTAACTGTGGCCTGTCTGGCATTGCCCTCTGCTGATGTTCCTACATGCAGTTTGACTGTCTCTCCACTAGATTGAACAGACACGTTTTAAAATAGATTTATTTGTTTTTGTGGGGAAATTATTAGCAATTTTTTGAGATGCACTCATATGTTTTCCCTCATCATTTCCTGGATATTTTTATTCACATGCTAAGTTTTGCTTCTTGCTTTCTTGTCCATACAGCACATTTTGCTTTCTGTTATATAATATGCCTTCTTCTTCCAATAAATAAGTAAACAAACAAATAAAATAATAATAATTCTGTATTTCAACTTTTTCTTGCTTCATACAGCAGCATTCAATTTTATTTCAACATGGTTATTTTGTCATTTTGAAGTTTACATTTCATGACAACACAGTGCATTTCATAAAAGACTAAAACTACAATTTAGGAAAAGACTGTACTGTATTTCTCAGACCTTGTCAAAATGTAATCTTAATAATCATCAAATGTACTTTAAAAGATGGGAAGGTGTCAGAAATGTTTTCGAGAGCTCTCCTTTGAGGCTGAATGGTTAAATGCACTGTTTGCTTCATTTACTCGTAAAACAACAGGACCTGACTTTCCCTACCGTGGAGTTATTTCCTTAATAAATCCAGACTAACATGCACTAAGTTGTAAATTAGGTAATGTAATGGGAAAATGCCCATTACATTTTCCACAGTAATATCAAGGAGCTCTAATACTGGAGTTCATAGGTATGAGCTACTAGTACGTCATGCATAATGGCATGTTGTAAAGAAAGCGAACACATGTGGAGGTGAAACTTTTATCAGTTAGATGAAATATGCATAATTGTTTGTGGGTAAAATAATTACAAACTGCCTCACTCACCGCTGAAGTTGAAAGCATAGTCAGGACCTTACAAGCTATTAACACTACAGGCTGTGCCTGCTCAAGCTATACTCACCATGAGCCAAGCGCTAAGGAGCCAATAAAAACAGCCTCATTTAAGGCGCAGTTACTTGGCACAGTGTGCTTTCAGATGAAAACAGTCTCTACGCCCTGTCAACTTCATGTACTGCTGTGAATGTACAGTGTGCAAGCTGGGCAAAAAACGTAGTTAGATGTACAGTTAAGTCAGTACTTGTTCTTTGAGCAGCCAGCATAAATTACTGCAGGCCTAAACACAGCTTAAAGAATTACAGTGAGCTAGTGCCAAACCACTTATCTCTCTAAGAATCTATTTCACAGTTAACTCACTTTTAAAAGGCCATAAAGGGTATGATGCAAGAAAAGTCTTTTATTTTCCATGCCACCAAAACCAGAGCTTGATGACCTTGTTGACTTCTTGATGAATGTACCTGTGACTGATGTCTCAGTGCATGAGAAATGCTGTTTTTTTCAATAAATTAAAAGAAAAAAAAGTGGCTTTATTTTTCTTTCACTGGGTTGTCATTTTGTTTTTGTGATCTCTGTTAACAAACGCTCTTTAAAGTAGTTAGTAATTTCAAAATTGTACTGCTATCACTAAAAAAGCTCAGTTGCAAAGTGCTTACTTGTTGGCAGTACGTAGTATTTATCAAAGAGCAATGGCCCATCGTTGATCTACAAGTCCTGTCGTGCTGCTTTAACCTATTCAAGCCAATACCTGGGGGATTGAGAAGGCTTTGATGCCTTGTCAGAGAGCAAAGCAAGTGGATTTTTTATTTTTTTTTGCTTGTTGTGTACTTTCTGTATTTAATAATTCTGTAACAGATTTATATTAGTGTTTGATCTTATCAGAGGGCAACTTCAAAGACATTTTCGTCAGAAAAACTTTAGCAGTTAGTGTTATATGAAAAGCCATGCTACACACTAACTGCCATACAGTCTCAGAGCAAGTAGGAGCTGAAAACCGAAGGCAAAGTTTTAGATAGTTTTTTTGTTATGTGATCAAAGGTTATTGTATTACATCACATCTTGAATGCAAATCTTGTAAATGATTGTGACAAATTCTTTCACTGGACAATGAGAAATCAACCCGCAACAAAGGGTTACTTTAATTTGCTGAAATGCTCATCTACTGCATTACTGACAAAACCATGATGCAAGTCTTGCAGTAATTGCAGCATGAATTGCTGTAAATGTGTGTAAATTTCACTTTCATTCAATTTATATTGTAGGACCCTAAAAAACAGTTTCCAGAGAAATATGAGATGACAAGAAAAGACTCTAAATTAATATTTAATTAGCAGGTTAAAAGCAAGTTGACCCCAAAGATATTTTCTGCTGGATCAGGGTGCGTTTGGAGATTTTAAGTAGAACATGCTCTCAAGTGTATATCTGATGGAAAAAATGAGCACTTAGACAACAGCAGTGTCCCCGTTCAGGGATTTGCCTTCCCAAAGTCTTCATTTCTAGACCAAATAGGTCTTGACAACTCAGAATGGTCTGTCCTGTTCGATGCAGTCTGTTTTTGCATTAATTTGGAGCACACAGCTAATAAAACAAAGTTCTAAATGATGATTGAGAAATTTAAAGTAATTGTTTACTATGTACCATCTTGATATATCAGCTCATTTTTAAGTAAGGTCACATAAATCCAAGAATTTTGGTCTTAAAACAGAGTTGATGGCTTGGGGTGACTTACTGATACAGTAGAATTAAACATATAAGAAGGATTTTTTTTTGTGTGTGGTTGATTGACATCATAGCCCTTATGTCTAAAAAAAAACCCCACTCTAATTCACAAAAAAGGACCTTATTTCTTAATTTATTTCTTTAATTTAACTACTAGAGATCAGAACACCTTTTCTAATGAGGGGGTGCAAGTTAAGGAAGGTCTTTGTGCTTTACACTGGTCTCAAAATGAACTTCACTGACAGCACAAAAACATTTTTTGGACACTCTGTTAGCATTTATATAATATTTATTATTCAAAGATTTTCACAGTTTAATCTATCAGGGAAAAAAAACGTATGAAAAATGGGAGGTAAATGAGTTTAACCCAGACACTCACAAATGTGAGATCATCTCAACAGAACGTACCAACACCTGCAGTTTCTCCCCCAACAACTTCTAAGAGGTACACAGCTGGTGATTACAGTCAAATGGTCCCCTAGAGACCAAACTGGGCACTGGTGGGGAAAAGTGCTACCAGAGAGCATAAACTGAAAAGGGAAAATGTGACCAAGCAAGAAAAATGCAGTAGAAGTACTGAGATAAAATAATGTCAACTGAACTAAAATAAAATCAAAATACACTAAGATTCAGTGTCTGTGGCAGCACAGGCAGATACATGATATCTGGTGTTGTCTTTGGTCTCTCTTCAAAGTACATGGTTCCCACCATTATGGCTCAGAAATTGTGGTATGTTCAAACATTGTTCTTCTTCCTTAAAAGGACACTGGCTGGACTTTGTTTATAAGGTCACATGATGAGTTTATTTTAGTTTAAAACTCAGGACTTAATTTGGAATACATGTCTACATTGATAACAGGGGGGAAAGTTAGAAATGTTAACTTCCTTGGAGCTCTGCTTCAGTGTGCTCCTCATCAACTGAATCAGGCTTTTTAAGTTGAGCTTGAAGTTGTGCTGAATGCACTGATATCAGTGCCTTAGATAATTAAGAACAATATCCAGAAACTGAATGATTGGAAAAGAAAATGCTCCATGTGACTTGGCCAGTTTCCTAAATTTGTGCCCTTGCGTTGCTTCAGGGTAAACCGACCCCATGCATTACAGTTTTTTTTCCCAGTGACCACATCAGTCAAGTAGATTTTAAGCCCTGGCTCAGCAGCGCCTCGACATGAATGGGACATTTAGTGGACTGCTGACTGGGACCTGTGTTGTGCCTCACATGTGGTCTGTGACCCCTCCTTTCAAACACTGTTGAAAAAAGGAAACAGGATGCATAAACCATTTGACTTGGCCCATTTGTGCGTGTGACTCAAAAGTGAAGCGCTGGGGCAAGTCCGGGCTTGTAGAAAAGAAAATAATTCATTGATGGTCAAAGACTCTTGTGCCTGCTGTGTTCAGTCTATGATCTAATGTGCAGCGCTTTAAAGCTGTAAAACAAACTTTCTACCCCTGGCTTACACGCTTCCCTTTAGTCATTTCCCCTTCTTGCTATGAAACCACCATTTAAAAGAGAACAAGGTTTTTGAGTATTGCATTTTTTGGTAGAATTGATTTTCCTTTTTTTGGTGTTAACACTACAACTGTGCAACTGAATTAGAGACGGTTATCCTTGATTTAACATATCAAGTCACTTTTATTTATATATCACATCTGATAAACAAAAAAAAATCCAACAGAGTAGGAAATAAAAGTGATGTGTCTTCCTTTAGTCTAGCTTGGTTTCATGACAGTTTTAGCTTTGAAGCAATATTCAAATGCTGCCCCCAAAGGCTAAGTCAGGAGACTCTGATGACTTTAAAGGTTGGGATACATCTGGTATATGTGACATTTGCTCCACACAATTAAATTTGTAAGGGATGAAAACAGGTAACAGCAAAATTTTCTGCTTTGTTGCTGGAGTTTCTAAATATGAATTTAAAGTGAAAGCCTAGGTAAAATTGTGAAGATCAGTTTTCTGCTCTATGATTAATCTAGAATTAAGGTGATGATAACAATTTAGTTGTAGGTTAGTTTGCCCCCCTTACTCAAGCCTCTCAAAACATAAAGTCATACAAAAGCAAAGCGTCTATTCTTTGAAGTGTCTTTCTTGAACTTAAACCTAATTGTCCTAAATGAAATCAAATAATTTCAGCAAAAAGAAGAGCATGTGTTATTGTAAAAGTCAGTTATATACTTCCAATAAAATATGTACAATCACATTCACGCTGTAGATTTTACGACATACATATAAAAAAATATAACCTCTAACTAGTGGCTTTATGTTTTGGATTTTTTAAAAGAAAATCAGTCTTTGCGACACATTAGCTCTCTAAGAGGGGTATGAAGATCTAGGTCCTGGCAGTCACACGACACTCCTAGTGGTAATCTAACTCTCCTTGGGGATTATATGACCTTTGTGTTCTAGGGCCATATGGAGCACACATCTGTCACCTTGATATGTAGCCACAGCACATCACTCACCTGCCATCTTGAATCTGATATGTTATTTATTTCTGTGATTCATAGTCAGAATTATGGCTATAGGAAACCCTGCAATAAGCCTTTTCCATGGGTGGAAAATTCACGGGTGTAATATTAGCATTCACTCTGTTGCACTTATGTGTCCCAGTAATGAGACAGCATACATCACATGACCTGGCCTAATTTAACATCAAACTTTACCACTTTGGGCTTTCAAAGTTACATTTTGTCACTTGAATGAGACACAGCATTGAAAAGCATAGGTCTTTTTTTCTGACTTTACACCTAATGTAAATATAAATTAAGTTAAGACTTAATATTTAATTTAGTGCTATTTAAAAGTTAAAAACACTGCAGTGTTTTACTCTAGCCTGACTCACATACTAGTAAATTTTAGCTGGAGACAGATATCACTGTAACACAGCATAAGCTGCCCATTTATTCTCTTTACTAAAGGGAAGCAAACAGAAGGCATAGCATTTGGATAACTGTTACACCGATACTACCATATCTTTTTTTTTTTATAGCTTTATACAATAACTTAATCACCACTGTCATCATCCACTTCACAGTGGCTGCAACTACTGGTAATATTTCTTTTCACACACTTCTCAAAACAAAAGGTCTGTGTAACATGGTTTCCTTAAAGTAAAATATTTCTGCCAAGTATCTGCTTTTTTAACCTTTTTAAAAGAAAATAAAGAAGACTCTTCATTTCTCTTGACACGTCTTTAATACTTTAACCTTTGCACTTTTGAATATTAAAATAGGAAAATAAAGTCCTACCCCCCGACACCACACCCCAAATCTGATTTTCCAAAGCTTGAATGATCATTAGAAACCAAGAAGGTGGACTTCCAGGGTTAGCAAATCACTGCCTGTTAAGAATCGGTGACCTTTGACTTGCTAGTAAGGATGCAGCTCCCTTATGGCCATCTGTGTTTAAGGTTAATAAATAATAGTGGGAGCTCTCTTGTCAGAATTAATCAGTCCCACCCCAGCAATATGCCTGCATCACCGCCAGCACATCCTGCATATATTACAGGGCACATACAACCTTTATGTAGTTCACACAGAATCGCTAGCTGAGGGTGATGCAAAGCACTTATTCAATATCCATTTGCTATGTTATTTTAAAAGCACACCATATATTAGAAGTTATGACAACTTGGATACAATTTACATTTGGTGACTAGGGTTTCATAGGCCTATATATTTGATTTACAGCAGGATGTTTAATGTATAGTGTATTATAGAGTACAGGGTAAATGTAATAACCTTTCATCTTGGTGTGGTAAGGTGGAGTGGTTAAATGTTGGATGTAATGAGGAGATGAAAGCTGAAAAGGGAGACATCTGTCAAATGACTTAACCTAAAGTATGTTCAACACAGAGCTCTCCTCTGTTGGGTTGCTTTGTAAATGATGCTTTGACCCATGATTAATTCTACCTAAATTCAAGGACCTTACATTCCCAGAAACAACAGCTTGTTCTCTGAAAACCACCACTGAAACACCCTATAATTATCAGAAACGTAACATGCACCCGTCAATTTGGCCTTTCCATCCATGTACTGTGAACCAATTAGGGATGCTGGAGATATCATCTGAACGGGCTGCCAAATTTCCTCTATCAGGCAGTGCTCCAACACAGTTATAAACAACCTCAAGCTAAGATCAATTCACAGACTGCATGTTGAAATCTAGAGTCAGCTGCCAGTTACAGGAGATGGATGTTTATTAATGTTAACGCTCTGAAAGCTGTAGTGAATTATTTTGGAAATAAAATAGGAGAACTTGATAAAAACATAAAGTAGTTCAGCAGAATGGCAACTCATATTTTGTGTGCAACAGCACTGCAACGATACTTAAAATACATTTGGAATGTACAGCAGATTCTGTTTTCACAAGACATCTGTCAGGTTTTTGAAAAGAAAATTGTATGCATACCATTTTAATTGCTCCTAAAAGTACTTGCTGAGCTCGTGTTTGGTCTCGGAGAAGATGTAACCAAAGGTTCATTGGAGGACATGATAACAAGACCTGCAAATCACTACGGGAATCAAGAAGAGCAGATAAATAAATTTATATTCCAAAAAATGCTGTAACAGCCCTTTGTTGTTTGTTGGGTTGATGTCAAACTTTTGGACAGTATAATTTAGTCAGGAGTGATGGAAAATGACAGCGCCAGACCTCTGCTGTGGTTGCCATTGGCTAAAGTGCTGGTGGTTGATATCTGAGACGATGCCAGAGGATTTTCAAGCTTTTGGGTACAGGCAGGGGGTGACAGTTTAAAAAAAACCAAAGTATTCAAAATGAGCAGAAAGAAATTAAATGAGAAAACACGGAAACCTAAACCTAAAGGCATTTTGCTGTGCTTGCATCCATTAGAAATCAGTTCAGTAACTTGTCATCGATGCAGTAAAGCCCAGAATGCATTTAATTCAATTCAATTCAGTTTATTTAATTTTTGTTTATATAAATATTTATTTATATATAATATATTAGAATCATCTTTACACACGCGCCAAATCACAACAACAGTCGCCTCAAGGTGCTTCGCTTTATATTGTAAGGTAGACCCTACAATAATACATACAGAGAAAAACCCAACAATCATATGACCCCCTATGAGCAAGCACTTTGGTGAGAGTGGGAAGGAAAAACTGCCTTTTAACAGGAAGAACCCTCCAGCAGAACCAGGCTCAGGGAGGGGCGGGGCCATCTGCTGTGATCGGTTGGGGTGAGAGAAGGAAAACAGGATAAAAGACATGCTGTGGAAGAGAGACAGAGGTTAATAACAGATATGATTCAATGCAGAGAGGTCTATTAACACATAATGAGTGAAAAAAGTGACTGAAAAGGAAAAACTCAACCCATCATGGGAATCCCCCAGCAGGCTATGCCTATTGCAGCATAACTAAGGGAGGATTCAGGGCCACCTGGTCCAGCCCTAACTATATGCTTTAGCAAAAAGGAAAGTTTTAAGCCTAATCTTAAAAGTAGAGATAGTGTCTGTCTCCCGAATCCAAACTGGAAGCTGGTTCCACAGAAGAGGGGCCTGAAAACTGAAGGCTCTGCCTCCCATTCTACTTTTAAATACTCTAGGAACAACAAGTAGGCCTGCAGAGCGAGAGCGAAGTGCTCTAATAGGGTGATATGGTACTACAAGGTCATTAAGATAAGATGGGGCCTGATTATTTAAGACTTTTATGTGAGGAGCAGGATTTTGAATTCTGGATTTAACAGGAAGCCACTGAAGGGAGCCAGTCCAGCCTAGAAGTAATAAATGCATGAACTAGTTTTTCAATGTCAATTAGTTTAATTAGTAAACTATAAAGATACAATACTAGTTGTATTTGCAGCATTTTCATTCTTTGTGCAAAGCCACCCAGCTTCTGTGTCTACCTATTTGTGTGGCTGCCTTCTTTACAGATTGGACTGGAGCTGGGACGTGCAGCAGGCACACTTGCAACGCCTGAGAAGTTTGGTTTAGGTCATAGAACTAAGTTCATTCTTGGAGCTCAGTTACTGAACACTTAGTTTTGCTTGGCTGCTGGACCGCACACATTGCTGCAGTTGTTTTCCAACTAATGCGCTTTTTTCTACATGAATAACTTTAAAGATTACACCAGCCGCTGCTTGTTTGAGTTCTTTTATTATACCTTCATTCTACCACCATATTTAACATAGCGTCGCTGAGGACCCCAAAAACAGTTTATTGTAAAACCTTTTTTTTTCTTGCAGCACCATTAGTTATATAATATCTGTCATGTAAGGACAAAAAATAGATTATTATTATTAATTCGGCATTAATTAATACAAAAATGCTTTTTTTCTTTAATGCAACTTGTAGTTTTTATCCAAAAAAACAATCCACTTTTACTTAATAGCTAATCGACCATCTTTTAACTCTTAATCCCTTAGTTTTCAGTCATTTCAAGTAAACATGATTTATATTGTGTTTATATGACAAAACTAATTAGTGTAATTTTGACCCCAATATAAAATAACTGAAATAAATAACTAGCCAGCCCAGAAACACAATCTTCTTTCTATCCTTGGTCTGTCCTGAAATCTCGTGAAACACCTCACCTACTGTAGGAGGTGTCCAAGAAGGATCCTGGCCAGATTTCCCTACCGCCATAGCCCCCATGTCTGCATGGGGTCTTTTCCAGGACTCCAGACTCCTCCCACAATTCAAAGACACGCATCTTTGGTTAGTTGCTGATTCTAAATTTGCTTTAATTGTGAATGTAAGTGTGAATGTTTGTCTGTCTCTGTGTTAGTCCTATGATAGAATGACATCTTGCACAGGGTGTATTCTGCCTCTCGCCCTGTGACAGCTGGGATAGGCTCCAGCCGTACTGGGGCACAGAATTTGATACGTGGAAGAAAATGATTGGATGGATGAATATATATGTTTTATGTCTCCAACCAAAACATGATTGATGATGTGAGCAGTAGAACCTGATGGGTTATAGAAACTCTTCACACAATTATTAGGGACATCTGTGAAGAAATTAATTGAGGGATAGTTTATTATGTTCCTGTGCTTATTTGGAGGAATGTGTACGAGGTTTAATCTTTTCATCTATTGAGGCATGCATAGGCAAGGTCAAAACTGCAGTTTATTAGAGGTTAACAGGATTTTTCAAATACGTCTTTGAAATATTTGAGCTGAATGTCTTGTGTTGCAAAGAGCATTCATTTACAGGCAGAAAGAGAATGTCCTTGTGCTTCAACCTTTGGTCTGAGTAATTCCAAAAGCTTCTGCAGAATCATATACTATTATCACCTTTATTGCCATGAATCACTGATGTTGAATTTTCTGTGGACCGCAGAGTGTCTGCAGTTACAGCACAATACTTTCCAAGGTTTTTACTTTTTAAGCTACAGAATATTTAAAAAGTCCTAAATTAGAACACAGAATAAGCGTTTGTTTTACAATTGGTTAACTGCCCAAAAAATATTATGCTATGATGATGAGGTCTAGCCTGACTCAGGCTGCTTTGATTTCATAAAAATATGGCAAAAGGCAGAAAGGCACGTGGGTGAAGGGCGGAAGTGCTAGATTTAAACTGTACACATCCACTCACTCATATAAACACAACAAACCTACTCCTCGTACTATATCAGATCTCGTGCCAGTGCAATGAGGTTTCCTTTGCAAAGAAGCACTGCATCAACAAAGAAAGACAATCTGTTTAATATTATAAAAGCCACACTGGGAGCTGGCGGGTTTGTGCAGTAGCATCTGGCGTCACCGCAGATGCCTGCCAGGGTGCACATTAGATCAGAGTAATTGGCCAGGACAGCAGTGTGAGATGGACAAATGAGAACCTCCTCCTGGGTGACCTGATGGCCAAGGGGAGAATGAACAATACTGCTCATAGTGTGATAAAGAGCTTGTGGAGTGAAAAACACACTTCTTCAGGAAAACATACGTTCATCCTGCCAACTTTGTGTTATTGGATTAAAAAGTATACTCATACACAATCATGATTAGTGAGAAATTTGGCAAATCATGTTCTCTAAATCATTCTCTACAGTGTAATTCCAACCTACTATTTACTCATTTGTATACAATATTTGCACGACTATTGCCAATAGTCACAAGATATTATAGTAAACCACGGTAAAGTGTTTGATTTAGCAGACTTTATCTAGACTTCCATATAAATTATTATTTAATAAATTCAGGGTTTAAATGCATCAGTTTATATTCCATTATAAGATTTCAACAGGAACTGGTTTTCTAAATAGGCTTTGGGATATTCTTTACACTTATCCATCGATGGGTAAAGGCCAGATTTACTAAATAGGACAAAATAGCATGTGCACACGATCCCCGCATAGGTGTGGTTCGTTTTACATGTAATGTTTTTTAAACACAGGCAATTCAATTCAGTATCTGGCACAAAAAATGAGACATGCTTTTTTTTCCTGGCACAGTTAGCAGTAAATTGCGTGTTACAAGCATTAGTAAATCACACTTAGTTTTAATATTTTCCTCTCTCTATCTTTTTTGACTTGAGAAAAGAACTCCCAGAAACACATATGCACCTGGGCCAATCGCAAACATGTCTGAGTTCCCACCTGTTACGTGCAATACTGTCACTGTGCTCTCACTGTAAATACCAAGAGTACTTCAAACCCAGTTTGAACTGGCACAACATGTATATCTGACCCTAAATTTAGTGGAATGTTAACTGAAATTTGGACGTGAATAAATATAATGCTTCATTTTGGGTTACCAAAACATTTAGTGGATTGCCTGGCATTATTATTCACCTTGATGTGCATCAGAAGTAAACCAAAGTTTGTGCTGAGAAAAATTCACTGAATAATATAATACGTCACACTTTTCTATTTCATAAATGGGACTCGCTGTTTACATTATGTGGCAAAATTGTTCATCCATCCATTCACTTCCGCTTATCCTTTTCAGGGTTGCAGGGGGCGCTGGAGGCTATCCCAGATGTCTTAGGGCCAGAGTCAGGGTACACACTAGACAGGTCGTCAGTCTGTTGCAGGGCTAACACATATATACAGACAACCATTCGCACTCATATTCACACCTATGGGCACTTTAGAGTTTCCAATTAACCCATCCCCACTTTAGTGGGGCAAAATTGTTCATTTTTTATTTTTTGTGAAAACATTTTAGAAACTAAACATTTACTTTCATGGTTACAATAATATTGGTGGATGATGATTTTCATAAGTATGTGTGCCTTTGTTTTTCGGAGTTTTGTACTATATTCATATCAGTGGTTGGATCAAAGTTTCCAATCCCAAGTACTACATATTCTGTTAGAAATGGAAGAATTTATTTTTGCTTTCCAATACTATAAAATACACAAACAGTTGTAGCAAAAGTAGAGATAAATAATATTGGCATACAGAAAAATGAAAAAAAAAAAAAAAACATCCACAAGAAAATCAAAATGTAAAAATTACAAACAGAGAGGAGGCTAGTAAACAGGAAATATGTAGCACACAAGTCATCTTGGACCTAAATTCCCTTTCCTTAAACAAATAAATACTTATTGTGAACAATCTCAAATGTTGAAAAAAAAATAAATGGTTTGACGCCAGGCATGTCTTGAGCAAGCAGATTTAATATTGCTGAGATGGATCAAATGAAGACTTAAAAAAGGAGTTCTAACTGATTCTGAATGTGCAACTTTGATCTTATCTTTGAAAAACTTTGGCAGAAAATGCACACTAATAAAGAAAAGAAATGTAAACAAAATATTTACACGTAATGCAGTCTCATTAGTGTTACATTTCAACTATACTGTGTTTGTACACTGCCACAGACAAACTGTGGTAAAACAAGAGGGGAGCAAAAGGAAACGGCTAAAAACCACCTTTCTTTGCCTTGATGGTAATAATAGAGGAGCCAAGGGAGCAAGGCAAGGCAGCTGGAGCCAGCTCACTTATAGATATAAAAAAGTACTTGAACAAAGAAGCTCCCATTTTTCATGACAGTATCAGCCCACACTGACTGAACTTTAAAAAAGACCTCAGGAAGAAATGGCGCAAATGCCTCAGTGTTCTTATCTCAGAAGAATGGAAGAAAATAGTCTTCAGAGCTCATAGGTAATGGTCCAGATCTGCTCCAGTGATTTTTTTTTTGGCCTTTCTAAAATGGACTCAGAGCACTCTATTGGTATTCCACAGCAGTCAAATCCATTTGGAAGATTTATTAGATTCCAGTCCGTTCTGCTTCATCCAATTAGTAAAAGGACATCAGGATAAAAGGAGAATCTTGTTAGCTTCCAGTGGTAGTGGATGAGATAGGAACAGCGGCAGAGGTTCATTTCTAACATCCGCATGCTTCCGTTGGCAGCTGTTACACATGTCTGAGGTCAGTCAGAATCATCTTTACACACGCAGGCACACTCTTCATGGTGTTCCAAGGGCACATCTGTCATGGACTTCTGGAGACCTCGTACACCACTTCGATGTTTCAACAGTAGAACCTGTTTACAAAAGAGGCCAGAAGCAGTGTTTTTAAAGCATGTTGAGTGGATAGGTTATTTAGACCTTTAACTGCTGCTTTGCAAAGTGGAACCACGGATGATGGGTGGAAATGTTTGTGTGATTTTGGTATAACAAAAAAAATCTTTGTGAAGTACATTGTAAATATCAAACCAGTCCAACCAATAATATTTTGCTTTGACATGTGTAAGACATGTTGCATGTAATGGTAAAAAAAATAAAAACCCAGATGTGTTAAAATTCTATGTTCATTGTTCATTTTGTTTTGTTTTGTTTTGAAAAATGCATGTTAAAATGTACATAAATCAGGTTTGGGTTTCAAAAAATCCTCCATTTTTGATTGAAATGCAAACACGTTTTAAGTAACATGGTATGCAAGTATGGAACGCCAGGACTGCCATAATGAATTAATTAAATACACCATTAAATAATTAATTAAATGTGTCAATAATTAATTAAAATTGGAATTAATTAATTAAATAAATAGTTATGACACATGTAATTAATTAATTATTGACACATTTAATTAATTATTTATGTATTTCACATTTTAATTAATTATTGACACATTTAATTAATTAATTATTGACACATTTAATTAATTATTTATGTATTTCACATTTTAATTAATTATTGACACATTTAATTAATTATTGACACATTTAATTAATTATTTAATGATATATTTATTTATTTCATTTTGGCAGTCCTGACCCTTGGCTCTCGTCATGAAATAATTTTATCTGTCAGCCTCACCCATCAAACTCAGGGGGCGGGGTTAACGCTGCCCATGCAGCTTCTCTAACATTTGATTGGTTGCCGTGCAAAGTAAGTCAAAACAGGTCGATCCTAGATAATCGATTGCTTGTGTAGACTTGGGGCAGCCAGTTATCCCAGAATGCAGATCAAATCACAGGCCGTTTTTCTGTCACCAGCTACACTTTTAACAGTGTTTTAGCCGCGAATGTCGGTATGTCTGGTCAGGTTGTCAACATAGAACATGTTTGCAAAAGTGCTCAGATGTTTTCAGAGATTTCACTAGCTCTGCTAACAGTTAGCATGCAGAGCGCACCGAGGGGGTACATTAACCGGTTTGTTTACATATTCCACTCTCCGTGTTCCACATGTTGCATTCGCAGATTCTCATTTTCACCGAACGATCGTCTCTTTCCGCCTGGTGTTGTGTCTCTGTGCTTCTGTAACATAAAGAACGAGCTGACATTTTTCTCACGAAACCAGCGATCAGCTCAGCAGACCCTCAGTTTACCTGCATGCATCCTCCTCCTCATCTGTCAGCTGTTTAACACCTGCTGCTAATTCAAGAAACACGCCTAGTTACCTGGTGATAGTCACAGTTTAACTGCACAAGATAAGTAAATATAGTATTTTCCCCGAGCGCAGAGCTGCTGGAGCTTGTTTCCTTACAGAGCACTTTATAGGCGAACAGCTTCATCAGCGGCTGATGTCCAATCACCAGCACACAGCTTTCAAGCCTCAGCTGAGTTTTAGCTCTCAGTGGTTAAACGCTGGACTTCATTCACTCAGGTTCTGTCTGTCGGGTCACGTTTACTTCGCTGTTTTATTTACAACTGAGCAAATCGGTTTGGCTGAGGTTAAAGTTACGTTTCATAACTGCATAGTTTCACAGACGTTTAATGAACCACTGGCACATGTGTTAGACTGAACTATCATCTAAATATCATCTGTTTTTTAATAGTTATTCAACTGTATTCTAAGCACCAGCTGTCTGTTAGAATGTGATTTTTTTTCTCTCTCTGTTGGCAGAGGTATAAAAATGCGCAGGAAAATCTGACGTGCATGGCAAACTTCACCGACGATATTTAGGGAGGAATAAACACACATCAAACATAAATGAACCATTTGCCTGTCTCCATAATTGAGAGCATTTTCTCTTCTTATGTCAACACTCTCTCTCTCTCTCTCTCTCTCTCTCTCTCTCTCTCTCTCTTTTTTTTTTTTTTTTTTTTTTTTTTGCTTTTTCGGTCATGTTATGTTTACCTGTCAAAGGCTTGTTACAAACTATGAAACACATTGTGCAGACTTCTGGATGTTAGAAGAAAACTAATACTGCTCATGAATGAGACTAAAGGCAGGAAGGTGTCCTTTAAAACTAAACATGTTAATAGGACCTCCCTGTTTATATCATAGTTTATGATATAGCACGTGTATTTCAGTAATAGCCTGCTGAGGCCACTATACGTGCTGGCCTCATATCAAATGTGAAGGCAGACTGAGTCTATGTTTGACGTTTGTTTATATCTAATCTTCCTTTTCAAACATTTAAACAGCAGCGAGTCTGCAGCTGAGGGAATACAAATTCAAATTGTCGGAACAGGTTTGCTCGTTTCTTGGATTCATTTGGTGATTTATTAAATGTATAACTGTGTGGTGGGGCGTGGTCTGCGGTGCCGTGCAGGGAGGGCGGACGCACCTGCACGGCATCCTTAATCACGCCCGCCTAGTTAAAAACACGGGGACTGAAGGGTTTGGGGGTGTTGTGGTGTGGTGAGATGTAAATAAAGATGACTCTGAACGTTGCTCCGTGGTCCCGCCGTGTCTTATTCACGCCACATTGGTGCCGAAACCCAGGAGGCAGCACGGCGGGTCCATATCGGAGCCAGGGAATGGAGGAGCTGGCCCAGAGGGTGGCCGAAATGGCGGCCGCCCAGCGGGAGCAGGCGGCGGAGGTGCGTCGCCAGCAGGAAGAGCTGCAGGACCAGTCCGAGCGGCACCTGGAAAGGATTGGGGAGCTGGCGGCGCTGCTCTGGGCCTGGGCGCCACCCCCACAGGTGTGTCCCGAGGACAGTGAAGCGGTGGAGGAGCCGCGTGAGGCACCTCAACAGCCGGAGGTGGCAGACGAGGCGCGCGGGGATCTGCGCCTGCCGGAGGAGGGGGAACAGCCAGGTGAAGGGCTGCTCCTGCCGGGAGTGGTGGATGAGCCGCTCCAACCGGAGGCGGCAGACGAGGTGCGCGAGGGTCTGCGCCGGTTGGAGAAAGAGGAGCTGCACGAGGGGCTGCTCGAGCCGGGAGTGGCGGCGGAGGGAGCAGTAGTGACGGAGGAGTCGCGCTATGGGCTGCTCCAGCAGGGAGCGACAGCGGTGACGGAGGGGCCGCGCAAGGAGCTGGAGGTCCCAGTGCCAGGGGAGCTTGCTCGAGTGGAACTGGCGAGCGAGGCGGGCGCCACGCTTGAGATCGCCGTGCTCGCCAGAACGGCCTCACCACCACCAGAGGCCTGTACACGCCACACCTCTGCCCAGCCACCTGTGAGCTGGGGCTCACGCTTGTGCCGGCCGCGCCGGGTGCACCTGTCACGTGTCCGACTTCCGAACCAGCTTTGCCTGCGCCGCTGGATTCGCGGGCGGCCGCCTGAACTCGCACCTCCCCGTCGCTTGGCCGGGGCCTGGGGGTGCCAGCTGTCCGGGCTGATTCCCTCTCCCACTGGCGGTGGGGGAGTAGGTTCGGCCGGATGGCTCCCCGGCCTCAATCGGGCGATGGGGGTATGTGGTGGGGCGTGGTCTGCGGTGCCGTGCAGGGAGGGCGGACGCACCTGCACGGCATCCTTAATCACGCCCGCCTAGTTAAAAACACGGGGACTGAGGGGTTTGGGGGTGTTGTGGTGTGGTGAGATGTAAATAAAGATGACTCTGAACGTTGCTCCGTGGTCCCGCCGTGTCTTATTCACGCCACAAACTGTTATTCTAATCTGCTGCTGAGTCTCTTACACTTTTCTTTATGCTGTATATTTTCACGTCTCTGGAATAGTTGGCAGTTAGATAGTCAGCTGGGAAACTTTGTGTTAACTCATGGAGCTGAGGATATCGTGGATATGCTGACCTCGCTGCGTGGTGTACAGAGCGAGGTCAGCATGATTAATATTCACAATAAAAATATTAGCCGAACATCATGAAGTCTGTATGTGTTTCATAGTGTCGAACAACCTTTGTACAGTTAAAGCCAGCAGTTACTACATGACGGAAACACCAACGTTATCTCTTTTATGTGTTTATACACAGGTCACGCTGATTACTGAACAAAAACCCAAAGATCAGATGTTAAACAGATTTATTTGCTCTCTCTCCTCCTTAAACATGTTTTTAATGTTAGTTATAATTCAGAATTGGCGACTGAAACACGTAGGACACATAAGAACATCAGGAAATAAAACACCGATAAATATAACCTCAGTAAAAGAAGTCAGCGGGGGTTACTACAGCTGTGTACCGGGGCCTGCGCTTTGTCGGTGGGATTGCTTGCGAGGCGAGCGGGTCTATCCCACGCTTTGCCATGAGACTGGGACGACATCTCCGAAATCATCGAAACACTTTTGCAAAGAGGCTGTATCTTGACAAACCGACCAGACACATGAAGATTAAACCACTACATTCTCGGCTAAAAAAATATTAAAACGGTATTTGGTAACACACAAACAGGGTTTTTCAAAGCTCAGTTCTGTTAGCTTCCACATGCCGGTTGTTGTGTGCTAGAAACAATGGCCACCAGGCCAAAGCAATGGTTTTGACTCGATCAGCGTTAACCCCGCCCCCTGAGTTTGATGGGTGAGGCTGACAGATAAAATTATTTCATGATGAGAGCCAGGCGTCAGGACTGCCAAAATGAAATAAATAAATATATCATTAAATAATTAATTAAATGTGTCAATAATTAATTAAATGTGTCAATAATTAATTAAAATGTGAAATACATAAATAATTAATTAAATATGTCAATAATTAATTAATTAAATGTGTCAATAATTAATTAAAACGTGAAATACATAAATAATTAATTAAATGTGTCAATAATTAATTAATTACATATATCATAACTATTTATTTAATTAATTAATTCCAATTTTAATTAATTATTGCCACATTTAATTAATTATTTAATGGTGTATTTAATTAATTCATTATGGCAGTCCTGGCGTTCCATATGCAAGTAGCAAACTTTGGAAGGTAAAAAAAAAATTAGAATGTTAAAATTCACAAAATAAGAAATGGCAATCTGATTTTAACTGTCTTTGCACTGTTTCACTACAAGATCCATAAACAATGTGGTGGTTTTTCTAAAACACATATAATCGTTTGGGAGTAACTGTCAATCTTTTAAATCTGTTGTTTGAATACAAGGACAAGTTTTAAAATGTCATAGATCAGGGGAAAACAAATTACTTTTGTAAAGCTTTGTGAAGAAGTGAAAACCTTTCAAAGCTTTCAAAGTCCGTGTAACCAATTTCTGCTTGTGGCCCAGCATTTGCTGGCCTTAGAGACCACTAAGCCTTCTGTTTGTACAAACAACCTATATTACTTCCACACGCTATTAGGAGAGAAAGTAGAATCCATATTTGTATCAAAATGATAAGTAAAAGGCAAATAACAAAGGATTCTACCAAGATGATGACCAAAATAACTTTAGAAAACAGAATAGCACAAAACCAGGTTTAAAAAAATCAATATAAATCTGAATAAAACTGCAGTAATATTCACGTATTCCATAATTAAAACTATTTTTTTCTACCTCATATTGCAGGTGTTTTTCATATTATTATGTGTTCAGATAAAAACTAACAAAATAAACATCAAATGGATTTCATCATGCCATGATCAAATTGATATTTACCTCATGATATTTCTTTGTGACTCTGGCAGGAATACACTGACAGTCGTAGCAGCGGTGAGAGCAGCAGGAACAGTTTCCACCACAGCGCTTCACCAGGAGGCAGCTGGGCCAGAAAATGACATCTGTCCTTTTCAGCTCTTCACGCAGGGATACCGAGAAATTACGTGGCGTGCAGCTGTAGAGTTGAACTTCTTCCCTCAGAAGATTGAGATCAGCTCCACCTCAAATGCATCAGATGTTATTATTTCAACACAACATTTCACCAAAACATATTCTTTTAATATTAATCATTTCAGTAGTGGCTCTTGGACTAAATTTACATTTAATTCATGAAAACAAACATGTTAATAATGTCCTACCTCGGGCCTTCTTACTGTGGATGAATGATTTCCCCAGCACATGCCATGTAGGTTTGTACAACTCTTCCATATCCATCTGCCATCGTTCTGGTTCCAGGTACTTCATGACCTCCTCTACAGTGCTCAGCTCCGTCACAGCCTCTGACAGCTCCTCAATATCCTGCAGGGATGGAGGGAGAACTGCAGGGGCGTTGGGCTCTGGTACACTCTGTGGGAAAACCAACAAATCAAATGAAGAGAGATGGAACAGATGGGTCATTTGCATACTAACTGAAAAAAAGTGTTTTTTTTAATGTAAAGAGTCCAACTTGCATAGCTTTGGGTTTTGATGGAAAAAGTCTTTAAACAAGCTTTCATAATAAATACACAACTCTCTCAATAAGATGAAATGTGCCATACATAATAAGGTCAAATAATTACCTCATTACATAAACTGCCTCAAGGATACTTAAACCTCAGCCACTTTGTGTGACATTTAAAAGTTGGAAGTGTACTTTAGGTTATAAATATTAAAACAGGATAATTATAGTGAAGGAGGAATTTTGTCATTGGTGACAGGATGTTAAAAATGACCTTACTCTGCTATTGTACATTTTACATCATGATAAAATATAAAGTTTAATTTGAGTTACAGGTCATTAAACGATATGGTGAACTGGACTTGAGTTAAGCTGAAAATCATAACATCGTACTGTAGCAGGGGCTCAAACTAATATTTCGATTAACAGTGACTACAGTCTCTGAGGATCACAGACACATGCAGGGATTTCCACACTGGGCCAAACTGGAAGGCATTCGCTTACATTTGACAGAAACATACTGAAGACTGAAATTTCAGTCTGTAAATAAAAATGAAAATGAGAATTTGTCATACATGACAAACGTGATAACAAATTCAACATTTAAAAAACTGACCATGCAATGAGTAATGCAATAGTATAATTATAATTTAATTATTTAAAAATAATACACATTTTTTTATATTAGTCCCCCTCGCCGATGCAAAAAAACAAACAAATCGGAATTAATGAGAGACATTTTTTAAGCTGCCAAATGAGATCGCATCTTTGCCACCTCCTTTGATCACTTTCCATTCCAACGTTTATCTCTGTAGATTTGGTTGGCAACAGTATTATTTGTTTCAAGCTCTGAACTCTCTAGTGAGATACAGCAAGCAGTCACAGAGAAGATTGATACCTGGTGTGTTACTCTTCCCACGAGAGAAGGAGCTAATCTGTTAGACCTTTCAGTCTTGTGATGGTGCAACATGTCAGCTCACTGGTCTCTCTAATATTACGTGACTGACAGGTAGAAGGAAACATTGTGACACAACAACAGCAACATAAAAAAAGCTTGAAAACACTAAAAATGTTGCCTTTTGGCAGCTGTGTTTTAAGGGAATAAATGAGAGGACTGAATGAAGAGTGGCAGTTTTTCTCATTGGTACTAACATTGTAAAGATAAACATTGTAAAATAAATGTTTTACCTAGCTGATAATATGAATACATGTATGTAGAGTAACTATAATGCGCGTCAGCTGACTGCTGAAGCATACGAAGACAGCAGGATTAAGATGCATACTTCTGTAAATTGGACTAGACACAAAGGTAATTAAAAGTTTAAAAAAATATAGAAAGATCTTCATAGTGAATGAAAAGGTAGAACGCCAACAACACTAATAAGATTTATTGGCATCGTAAGTGTGCTCAAAATCCAAGCCCCCTGGCAATGACTTTAAAATGAGATGCCAGTGGTTTGACATGGCTGCACCACAGGCTGGAAAAATACAGCTGATGCACAGCTGTGTTCACGCCACAGATATGACTCATGCTAATGAGGTTTCCTTTATAACCACTGAGCATATCTTTGGTTTATTTGGCACCAACTGAGATACACAATCACAAATGTGAAAGAATTATTTATAGGAAAAAAAAAGGTCATATAGCACCATACGTATGAGTGATGCAGCTGTATTTCCAGACAACAGAGAGAATCTGTGATTCTTATTAGTTGAGCCTTGGCAGTGGCTAACTGTATGGACTGGAAGCCATTAACAGCTTGTGAATGTCGATGGTGCAACACTCCCCCAATTAGCAACACTCTGCAAGCTCAGCGTCAGATAGAGAAGCCAAGCAATCCTTCAGAGACACATCAAGATGGTGTGAATAAAGCTATAAGTAGCAGATGAGGGAGCCAATTTAAGGGAATTCAGGAACAAAGTCCTTACATGGACCACCAAAACTGAATTCAGAGCAGTGTCTGTGTGTCAGGTGTAAGACATAGATGTATGAACAGTTATGATATATTCTGTAACGCTTTTTCAGGGTCAAATAAACTAATTAACTATAGAAACAATGCACACATGTTCCATATTAGATGAAGTTCCTCAAGGGCGTTTTAGTAGTTGTAGCTAATGTATAATTAAGATTTATCATGTAAGAGTTTTAACTTTCTGTGTAAAAAAAATAACCAGTTGCTTCACAAGGTCTTCATTAGTTGTCATTTTGTGATAAATGAACATCTAAAACACAAATGGCTAAAACAAAGTGAGTAAAGCAGTATTCAGCAAAGGCTTTGAGCTCGTTTTTTCCCTCTTTCCAAAACCTTCCTTTTCATAAAGTTTATAGTTAGGGCTCAGTGTGAATCATCTGTTGGTTATGTAGACAGGCTGCTGGGGGACTTCCCACGATGTACTGTGCATTCTTCTCCACTCAACTCTTTTCATACTCCAAGCATTTTTATGCCACTACTGAATGTCTTTAATAGATTGTGTCTTGTCCTTGTCTAGACTCTTGTCTTTGCCCTCACCCTATCAACTGGTCACAGCAGATGGCTGCCCCTCTATGAGCCTTCCTGTTAAGAGGAAGTTCCTCCTTCTCAGTGTCACCAAGCGCTTATTCACAGGGGACAGTCTGAATGTTAGGATTTGCTATTTTTTAAACTTTTGTCCCTGTGTTTACTTTACAATATAAAGGCCCTTGATGGCCTGTTATTATGAATTAGGGCTATATAGACAAAACTGAATTGACTGACTTAGTAATAGAAAGCACAAGACATAAATATTAAACTGTAAGACACTTTGCGGTGACACGACAGAATGACTAAACATTTGGCTAAAATCACAATTTTTAACTTTTATTAAGTGTTTTTAATAGACCAGACTGGTATCTATGATTTTGTTTTGTCTACCTTAGCAACTCTTATTATCTTCCATTTATATCTTTTATGAAATAAATAAATAATAAATGCTGAGCCAGCAGCCCAAGGCACACTAGACAATTCTGCATATTAAGCACAGACATTGTGGAGTCTTCTGTCCTCAAACCAAACTGAAGTACATGCAATTTCGAATCTTATATAAGTTGAAGCACACAGAGACAGCATCCTAAAATGGTATTGCCCAACTTGCAGTCAAGGCCACTTGGGCAGTGAGCTGAGTGCATGTTTCAAAAAATATCACTTGCTTTTGAAAGGCTGAAACTGTTTATTCAGAAGATTTTAAAGTGCTTCTTATCACTACCAAAGCCTCTAAACCCCCTTACCCCGAAGAAGAACTTTGTTCTCAAGCAGTGATTTCCTTGTTTCGGAGTCTCTTTGTTCTCATAAAGCACAACCACACGTTCTTATTTCTGGTATCTAAAATGACAGGTTCAACTAACTATGTTGAGATGACAATTCTGAAATAGCTTTTTGAAATAGCTCTGAAAAACAATATCTTCTCATTCACATGGATTTGAAAACCACTTCCTTGCACAAGAGGACTTTGAGTAAGCAACTTGGTTTGTTGTGCGTGAAAAGTGTTTTTTGCTCGCACTATATGCCACACACTGCAATTGAGGTTGCCGTAAAAACAAACCTTAGTTTCATCATGCCAACGGTAAAGCTCCTGTATGACTTTGCCAGTCATTTTCATTCTCTTTAGGAAAGACTTGCATTCTTTACCTGCTCCATTAGCTTCTATTCAAGTCTTCATGTTTACAATTAGACAGTTTTATATGATTAGTGTAGTTTGCTGCTATTCAGACAAGCATAAGGCACATAGATCCTGAGTGTGTAAAACTCTTTTCAATCCATTTAAATAAACAAAGGTGGTAGGATGATGTTTCCTTTCAAAGTAACAGTGCAGTTTAATTGGGGACTGAGACCTCACAGACACAATGATGTATGTTTTGTTTGTCCCTGTAACCCGCAGTGCACACCACTCAACACCGCTTATGCCCTATTCAACAGCCTCCTTCTCCTTCTGTGTTTTAACAACCTCTTTGCCTCAGCCTTTTTGCTTTTTCTAAAATTTCTTCCTGTGAATTACAGGCTGGGTCTTATTTTTTCCCCCTTTCATTCCATGGAAGTGGTGGGGAGGAATTATTGCTTGTTTAAATATATACTAAAGTACTGGCCCCTGCATGGCATGAGGTTCCAGTAGCTGCTGGTTGACCACAGAGGAAACAGAGTGCTGCTGTTCTTGTGTGCTCCTCCTCTGTCAGAGGAAGGTTCAAAGGGAAGGCAGACCGAACGTGCGGAGGCCAAACTTCCTTTTCCCCATCATGGTTTCCGCACCTTCTAGAGTTGGAACATGAAGGAAAAACTTGGTCTCTGTTTCATCAAACAGTTTATGGAAAGGAACTGAACACCGGAGAATAATGTCAATCTGCTATTAAGGGATTAAGTTTAAGTTCAAACTTCTCAAATACCTGCTGTTTCGTGAAGTACTCTTTCTTTTCCAATTAAAATGTTTTATGAAATGTCACATATATTTAGGCGTTGTGTTGCTCTTAACTGTTATTTATGCTTTATTTAGGATGGTTATCTCAACTATGAACTGCTCATTCTTCACTTTTAACTTCTGTGTATAGATGCATAAATGCATGTTAATAATATTAGAGAAAACAAGTAGGTAAATAAATCTAATGCTAAAATAGGTATGGCTTCAACATGGCTGATGAAGGAGATCCAGTTTAGGTGCCACAATGTAAAAATGTGTCTGAAAATAGCAACTTTAACACTGTCGCTGCAAAACTGTGACATTCTGCTATGACTGACCCATAAATCAGAGAGTGCTTTGCTTAAATCGGTGAAAACCTTCCTTAACACTTGAATGAAAGATGTAATGAAAGATGTTGAGCAAGTTTTATGTAAAAACAGAGAGGAAATGATGGATGATAAAGAAAGGCAAAAGTCAACATCTGAACATGATACAATTTTTTACGAGAATTATAGATGAACTCAGATGAATCAAAGCACCAAGCCTTTAAATTCCACTGATGTATGTCCACCATTACTTTTGGCCTTCCACTTGTTGAAAGGTAAAATTGTTTGGAGAGATAAATCTAAATCTCTCTGAGTGGTTACACTGCGAAACAGCAGGTCTTTGGGAATTTCTGTTGTATCCTTGTTAATGTGGAGTACAAGAGGAATGAGAACAAGAGGAAAGGGTCAGGGGTAATCAAGGAAGAACATTGAAACCAGCAGGATACAGTGACTGTGCTTCATAGTAAGTTAAGCTTCTGTGATAATGATAATAACTGCTCTTTTTTGGTTCAGATGTTCAGCCTGCATGGCAAGGATTCTGCTCATGATTATGTTGTTGTTGTAGTAACTAGAGTACACTACAGTACAAAAAAATCCTCTTTTTGATAGATGCCAAATGCAATGTGCTCTAAAGGGTTTATTACAGATGGCAAGGATAACTTCTTAAAGATTCAAATAAAGCATTATTTTAATAATAATTCCCATTAACATTGATACACTTCAATGATTTATTTTCGTCTAAAAGCCAAGGTTATAATATATCGACAGAATTCATGGAGAAATAAAAAAACAGAGGGATTAGATGCTTCATATAACAGCTACACCTCAGCTGCATTGTTTTGAATATTTTTAGACAAGACAATCAGTCATGTAGAGAACCAGTCCACCTGCAACACCAGCTGTAATATCAAAATTTACTGTTTATTAGTTTTATTTAAAAATTAAAAATTTATGATAATATTTTGTTATTTTCTGGAACTTGCCCTACCTCTTTCTAGGTGCATATACTTTGTAAATATGTGTAATTTGTTTATTTAACAGTATAATGTTTGATTATAATACTCTGATTGACTCCATAGTGTAGTATTTAACACATTTGCCTAACACGTGGAGGATCCCCAGCATAAGACTAGGAGGAGACACAAATCCCTGGGAGGTTTGTGTCAAGAAGGGCATCCAGCATAAAAAGCTATGCCAAATCAAACATGTGTCTCCGTTGTGGTAACCCCTTTCAAATAAGGATGCAGGCAAAGGAAGCTTTATTTGCCAGCTTCTCCTGCAAGTTAAATACCTTCCCTGTTTCACTTCTTGGTGGTTTCTACTTTATTGTCAGACACTATTTGAAATATTGTGTGTGCCTGCATAGACCGTGTGTTATACTACAATTTGTAATTATGAGCTCAAACAGACATTAGAGACTCTATTCTTGGACTACATCGCTCAGCATCTAATGACTCAGTTTCCAATATTTTGTGGCTTTTAGCATTTGGCTATCAGGCTAATGGATATCTTTGCAAAGCGTCCTAGCCTGTGTATCAGTCAACTTTTTTGTCTGACTAAAAATAACAAATGCAATTGTAAAAAGACAATAAAGCATTGAATTGACGACATGTGATAGTTCAGCATTTCATTTCTGCAATCCACACATACAGTACTGTTTAACTGCATGCAGCCAAAGCCTACTTGCATGTGATTCATCAGTACTTCTTGAAATACAGCATGGGAACTTGGAAGCAAAAACTGAAAAGCTTCTAGTAACAAAAATCTCATTCTTTGCATATAGATATTCACAGATTATTCATAAAGAGATATAGTTCAATACCCCCCCCCCCCCCCCAAAAAAAACCCCCCAAACAAAACAAAAACAAAAAAAACCTCACAGTACTCATTCTCTTGTTCAAATAAGAAAGTAATACAAAACACATTTACTTCATACTTCCTTCTGCTGCAAACATTTTTTCATTAAATCTTTCCTTATAATAGCATCTCATTGGGTTCATATTGGTTAAAGCCTGACCTTGCTTGTGGCCCTGCTGCAGTCTACTGATACAAAAACAGTAATTTGATTTACTGACTCTAACACTGGAAGATAATATATAAGTAATGAATACCTTTCATCTTCTAACTTATCTGTTTAACTGTTTTTGTGATACAGCTTTGAGGTTTGCATGACACTCTGCATGTGTTCAGAGTGACGGTAAATCATTTGGTGGTTCATGCTGCTATCAGCAATGCTATTCTGGGCTTTAATGGTGATGAAAGAATGCAATAATATTGTGAATTAAGACCAAAAGACCAACAACTCTGAAGCACAAAGAAATTAAAACAGTGAATATAAAGCCATTTCAGAAACCTCCGTCGCATATTTGTGCTACAGGCCATCAGGGATTAATGAAGAGTAAAACTTTTGACTTAAACTAGCTTGAACAGAACTAAAACATGACAGGTTAAAACATGGCAGTCATCTCTTTAGTTTATCTTGAGGCTTTTGTCAGTGTGGGATCTGGGATAAATGGATTTTCTGTGTTTGTGTGTGGTCTACATGTCAAGACCAAAAAAAAAGAAGGAGCAAGAGAATGACTAATGGGAAGAGGACAGACGAAGACATAGAAGAGTAGCTATACAGAGACACAAAAGTATGTACTAATAATTTTTCAGATATTATTGATATCAGAAATGCTCTAGTGGCCAGTGACCTTCTGGCAAGAATATAACTGGCTAATCTTGCTGGTTTTTAAACTTCTGCATTACATTGCTCATCATTTTAAAGAATTAAAACGGTCACTTAATTACTTAAATTTAAATTTAATCACACCACATGAGCTACACAAGGTCAGAAGTTTATTATAGCCCTTTCTGTTTCATTCCTTAATCAGCCTTTAGTAGGTGAGCAGTTATGATGGGAACACCAACCTGAGACTATAGAGCTAATGTAGAGAGATGGTTGGGGTGGACCGGAACCCCCAAAAAACTTGGCTTAGTTACTTCTTTCAACCAGATTCTTGTAGTTTTCTTTTGGGTAAATGGCATTTAAACAATCGCAACACTGAATTTATGACCATTCCACCCACGCTGTAGAAATTTCCCTTGAATCATCGCCATAGAGCCAAGACAGAAAAACTCATGGACAGCAAACTAGAATTATCCTACCATTCGACTGATTGATATTTAGCTTGTACTGTATCTTTTCCACAGTGTGTTTTTATACATGATCACATGCAAACCTCATGGGTACTGTTGCTGGAGCCCTTATTCATTATGAGTTCTGGCTTATGCACACACTGTAAATTACAGTGGATAAATGTCTGCCAGAAGTTTAAAAGGTGAATGGAAACAAAGATTAGGTAAGACTGGAACTAGTGATTATAGTATCTGTTACAGGCAAGAGGAACAATAGAAAACAGCAGAACAAAACAGTGTTTGGGTATCTTTGAATCAAATACATATTTCTGGTATACATACAGTACTGTGCAAAAGTTTTAGGCAGGTGTGGAAAAAATGCTGTAAGCAAAGAATGCTTTCAGAAATATAAATGATTGTTTATTGGCCCCAAATGTATTCTGCAGCAGGACAATGACCCCAATCATGCAGCCAAAGTCATTAAGAACTATTTTCAGTGTAAAGAAGAGCAAGAAGTACAGGAAGTGATGGTGCGGCCCCCACAGAGCCCTGATCTCAACATCATTGAGTGTGTCTGGGATTACATGAAGAGACAGAAGGATGTGAGGAAGCCTACATCCACAGAATATCTGTGGTTAGTTCTCCAAGATGTTTGAAACAACCAACCAGCCGAGTTCCTTCAGAAACCGTGTGCAAGTGCAACCTTGAAGAATTGATACTGTTTTAAAGCCAAAGGGTGGTCACACCAAACACTGATTTGATTTAGATTTCTCTTTTGTTTATTCACTGCATTTTGTTGATTAGTGAAAAAAAAGACGAACATTTTTTAAAGCATTCTTTGCTTACGTCACTTTTTCCTCACCTGCCTAAAACTGTGCAAAGGCACAGTACTGTATTTGTACAAACCAATAAAGAAACACTTCATTTGAATAATACATGATGTAACAATATAAACAGAAACACAGTTGGAAAATTCAGAAATACTCAGAATATCCAGTTCCCCCCAAAAAGGGTCAGTGGACAAATTTTGAATGCAATCTTTAGTGACACTGCAACACCTCCTATGTCAGACTGAAGTGACTACATGGATATATCACGGGTTTAGAACACATTTGGCTTCGTATGGAAGAGTAAAAAACATAAAATAAACTTGAAGTTCAATTATTTCTATTTTGGCATTGCATACTTCAGTATTTCAGGATCCATGATATAAGATTTATCCTTTTTTTGTTAATGTAAATTAAGATATTTTAGTGGTTTTGGTATTCATGAATGAACTTCACTGGACTTACGCCTTTGCAGCTATTGTGTATACATTGTTTTTGCTTTTGTAAAAGTGTATGTGCTATTCTGTCTTCAGTGTATCTTCATAACTAAAATAAATGACAGTACAGGTGCCAGATGTTCCAGTGTGCCTAAGCATAATTTCTCCCCAGTGATGCTTAAAACCTTGGGTACACATAAGCAGGAATGGATGATTGCAAATTAAGACCCCGTGTTATGTAACAAGCAAATTATTTTAATTGTGCTTACATGGAGAGGCACTGCTCACTGCCATGTAAATTCCCAAGATGAAGATGGCAGGAAAGAAACGCTGACAGCTAAGTGTTTACCTACTCACAATGCACATTTTATTTTAGCAGTTAATCATGCACGTACCACAGGCAGCAGGGAGTAGCGGATGCAGAATCCCGGCTCAGAGGGAAAATACTCATCGGAGATGAAGCGAATAGTGATCTGGCTTCCCTTGGAAATGTGACCACCTGGGAGCGATTGTGACCCACACCAGCGACCCAGGATTGTCTTCTCAGTCGGATCTTCTATTTCCACAAAGTCGTACCTGGCACAGTGAACAGAGAAAGGGCAGGACATGTTTTTGGTGTCTTAGATATGATTTGTTAATAGAACCAATCCAGCTATTGCTGGTGCTGTAGCTGGAAATCTGAACTTAGAGTTGAGCCTGTTATCTTTAATTGTGTTCTTGCCTCATTATTAGTCTGTCAGCTCCTTTAAGACTCCCATTGGCACGGTCGTTCTGAAGGTGAGATTGTTAATAAAGCTGCAAGGGCAATAAAGATTTAACCTCATTTAAAAAAAGAATACAAAAATAAATATCTGTAACAGCAGGGTAGCTGCATGAGATGAGATCTCTATTATTTACAGCCCGAGTTAAATGGATAAAAATAAACTGGAAATCACTAGTGCATTGCGGTCAAATCTCAAGTTGAAGAATCTAAGGATAGTGCAGCATAAGCAGCTGTTACTTTTGGCGATTAATGACCAATGATGCGGTCTTTTGACAGGCCTATTACACCACATGTCATTGAAATATAGTTTTTAATTAAACATTGTTGACTGCACAAGAGACCCAGGCCTCTTTAATTGTACTCCAAAACAAATTTCCAGTAGCAAAGTAAAAACTTTACTTTCACATTGTTTTGTTGTATTGGAGATAGCATCTTGTGGAGAAAACCACAACCTTGCCAAGCAGAGGAAAAAACTGTCAGCCCTAAAAAATACAACCTGGGGTTAAATTCTGATATAAGGCCCTTAGCTTTATTAAATATTAGATTTCCACTTTGTCAAAGGATTGTTTTACACTCCACACCTGTTAAGTCACTAGAAAGACAATGCTGCTTCTTGCTAGCTATAGTTAGCAAAGGCACCACAGACATATGCTTCTCATAGCTTTCTGAATTATCCACCTATCCTAGTATGTCCGCTGTCTGTCTGTCTGTCTGTCTATTACTTCCCTGCTTGCCATTATATTTCTTTCAAATCTAACATTAAACCACTTTTATCACCTCTTGTAATCTGTAACTGTAACATTTTGCTTTATTGACATGCATATCCTACCTGATGTTATCTGTTTTTTTCTCTTTGAATGTATGTGTGACTAAAGAATGTATCACTTGATCAAAAGCACTGTTTCCTTGTCGTCATTTGAGTTTTCTTTGTAGAGAGATCTCACAGAAGTCTTGTGGCATATTGCTTATAGATTTACTTAGTACAACCTAAGAATGACTTTTAGATTTTTGACTTATCAGTTACAAAATGATTGGTAAGCACACAAGTACTGTTTCAGTATCCCAATCACTCCTCAAATGGCACTTCGGGTCTTTAAGCTGAGTGACTCCTGTAGTTGCAAAAAAACCCTGCAAAATGTCCTTCTGCTCCCATGTTGTGTGACTTTACTAAGTTTCTGATCATCATATTAATATGATTAGTTCTTTAGATATTTTAAAATCACCTTTAATGTGTCATGATGTTCATAGAGTTATAAAGGCAGATAAACAGGGATACCAGCTTAAAAATTATGACTTGACAACTGATTAGCAAATGGTTGAACAGTGTCCCTCGGTTTCTTGGTCAGATTTGACACATTCAGCCAATCTCTGATTACAAATATCTTAGAGTGCAACACTGCAAATATCCAACTTGTACCCTCGTGATAGGTCTTAACTGATCTTTGGGTGATGTCATGATGACTACATCCATCTTTTATATGCAGTTTTATACTCTAGTTCTGGGATTGTTGTCTTTAGTGGTGCATTCCATCAGATTGAAGATTTTAAGTATTTTTTAATGAAAAGTACAAATATATATTGGTTTCTTAAAAATCTATATTTTTTATTTTTGACTTCCATTATGGTCAGTAATGAACATTTTCAGTAATATATTAATATAGTATAATATAACATATATTACACTATAATATATTATAATATATATATTACTGGATTTTAAAATGAAAAAAACTACAGTCAACATAAACTATAAATTTTAGTGTGAGAGAAAAAACAAGACTAAAAGCATCATGTCGTTTGTGGACTTGTCAGGCTTGTGAGTCTGTCTGTAATTACACGACTGTCTGTCTCCTCTGACCGCCCTGCCAATCCATAATACCAGTAAACATTATGAAGTGCAGAGACATATGGCCATGCTCCAAACTCCTTTGGTGTGCCAGTGAAAATATTGACCAATGTCAGCACTTAAGACATGTAGTTCAGGAGTTCAGCCTTTATTATTTATACCTGTGTTTAACTAGTGGCTGCACTGCATTGAATAAAGCCTTGTTTCACTGACTCTTCACAGTCTGGGATTAATCACTTTGCCATTTGCGTCAACAGGCACGCTAACCTCTCATTCAGTGCTGCCAATTCGGATATTTGGATTTCAAGGACATTGTTTACATTTGCACAGGCTTGACAGATTCAGTTCAAGCTGGTTTCAATAAAACAACATGGAGTGACATGAGCAATGCTAAAAATGGATTTTCTGTGATGTTAAATAAACTAAAGGGGTGGGAGTGTCAATACATTTACCAACTCTGTTACCTTTGATGTGGAAATGTATACAGGAAGTTTGTTATCTGCAAAAATGAACTTATTGAGAAGGGCAAAACTGTATATTTCCAGTTTAAACGCATTAATGTTTGATAATTTGTAACAGCAAAAAATCATTTTGGAAAAGGACAAAACATCACTTTAGCTCATCCCTGTTGTCCTCGTTGGAGGTCAGTGAATCGAGAAGCTTTCTTCTCTAAAAGTCATCTTTTAGACTGCTGCAGGGCTTTGACAGATGGCTCATCAATAATGCAGAATACCCTGATCATTACACGTCGACATGTGTTCAGAATCACCATGTTCAACAGTGGTTTCTCAGATTTACAAATAAGGCGACATACTCACAGTGAGCAGGATGAAAATAAAAAAGCGACCTTCTACATGTTGCAGTGGAGAAAGGAGAACCTTTCAGTACCCAGCAAAGAAACTGTGTTTAATATTCACAAAGCTTTCTTGCTACATAGTTTTCCTTCTTGTACATTATTAATAGATACAATATCTGCCACAGAGATGACGCAGATTAGCAACACAAACACTGTCTTTTTAGTCCGCTCTTTTCAGACTGGAGACAGAGAGCATAAATGCCTTTCTCAGAACACTCCTGTCTGGGAGTCGTCAAGCACGAATCTGCTGCCATGCCAACCAGCAGCAAGACCAATCCCTCTCCAATATGCCTCTCCTCCAGTGGATTTGGTAAGAATGCTTTTCATCGTGCCACAGAAAAAACAGAATAACAGATGAGCATCCCGGCTATTCCCTCTCATCATAGCAAAGAGTTCTCACTCCAGGGTTGTTACCAGAGCCAAACACATCTCCCACTGTTGTTTGTTTTAGCCACATTGATGTGAATTAGTGGACAGGAGATTAGACTCTTGTTAATCTGTGTCACATTACACAGTGACATAACAGAGTATCGGCAGCATTGCATGTGATTTTCTTTGTTATAACAACCAGAGAAATGGAGGTCTAAGAGGAAGTTTTGGGGAATTAATTTTTAAACACACATAAAAGATAAAGTAGCAGACTAGGCCAGAGGCTTGTGTGTGTGAGTGTGTATGTGTGTGGGGGGAACAAAGTGTTTGTGTTTGATAGAGGGGAAAAAAGAGAGTGAGTGTAAGAGAAAAGCAGGCAGGTTTGGGATTCTGCGTGTGATTGCATGCACCACTCATCTGTCTGCCAACCCTGGCAAAAGTATGTATCTTGGGATCTGAGCAAAACCTGTTGGGCTTTGTTGGGGGCTTGAGAAGGGTTGGACAAAGATACAAAAATGCTAGAGCTGGAGCAGTGGATGTGAAAATGACTTGCATGACCCTGGAAAAGGATGTTTTTATCGTCTTTGCCCCTTTCTTTGAGGGTGCTGACTAGTGCAGTCTTGTAAGGGCAGTACAGCACAAAAGTTGTCAGTCGGCACCCTGCCCTACTGTGAAACTTTCCCTCGCAGAGTTTTGACAGCAACATTAACCTCATTCGTCAACAGGCACCTGGTCCATGGCAGGTGAGCTAAGGCGCTCAAATTACCTCCAGTCACACACAGAATTTTTAGTTTTTCAATCAGCTGCCCATAAAGACAGATTTTTTTATTTGCACCAGAAGCATAAATGCTGGCTGGCAAAACTATACAGCACTTAAGACAATTAAATTAGCTAGAAACAACATATATAAACACTAGACCAACATCAGAGCCAACATCACAAACACCTCATTAATTGATGGAGTTGAATTTCAAGGAACTGTTCATGGAACAGGGTTTACTCATTCATGTCCACAGCCTGCTTTTTCAGCTACGCAATGCTATCTACACCTTGTCAGCTCTGTAGAGAAGTACAGCGGTCATTCACATTTTTATCCATTAGGGGGCTCTCCAGGAATGACTAGTGAAGTTACCCTCCCCCAGAATCTTCCCCAGATTGAGCTCCATCATGCTAACCAGCCAGTTGTGATATATTGGCAGAAAGGTACTGAGCATAAAGTGCAATGCGTAAATGGGTAAATCGATCGGTGGGGCTTAGGATCCTATTTTAAAATGAATGGCAACACGGGAAAATCAAAGTAGTAATTGAAAGCCGAATGCTCAATAAATTATAGAATGTACTGCATGTGTTTTTGTGTCTGTGCTGCTATGCAGAGGGTGTGGCATGTATCTTTCAAGCTGTTCTATGAGCTGATCCACGCATCAAATATATATGTACTAAAAAGCAATGCTAATCCATGCCTTTCCTGGGTGTAACAAATAACTGGGTTTTCAATATTCACACTCTGGCAGACTAAAGGCAGTTTTACAAATGGCCACACTCTGACTGATTTTCAAATATGGATTAAAACACAGATGGGACATGTCTTTACTTCAGACCAACATGTATCTAGCATGTCAACTGGGAAAGCTCCTATATGATCTCATTAAGACAAGCAAGCAGAGAAAGTGCTCTATAGAGGACAATGTATATTACTTCTGATGCAGAGGCTTCAGAAGTGCTGATGATGGTTATATTTTTCTATAAGACTAATATAATACAATATCTTATTTGAAAAAAAAATTGTTATGTAATTAAATTTCATTGAAGTAATATTAAAATACTTTCTGTGAGGATGGCCCCTTTGTTAAATAAAGTGAGGTCAGAAAACACAACGAAACAAAATAATTTTATGTTGCATTAATTTTTTTAATATGTATATTTTTTTCAAATGCATGGCCTTACTTGCATATTCCATCTTCAGGGTCCTCTAGCCCAAATCTCTCATCAAAGGTAAGCTGGATCCTCATGTTGCTGCTGGCGACTAGTCTCCAGACTAACACTGTATTCCTCGGATAAGTGTGCGGGAAGTCTGGGCTGTGGATCATTCCCTCTCCAGACACTGTTATAACTTTCTCCTGGTTAGAATCTTGCACTCCTAAAACAGAAAAAAGAATGCACAGACCATGTAATAGCTTAATATGTAAATCAGATTATAATGCCTAACTGGTCCTTGACTACCAATAGGGATACTCATTTTATTGCATTTTAATTGACAAGAGCTTGGTTTGAAAAAGACTTAAGGTTATAAACTAAAACATGAACATGTCTGCCACAATTAAAGATTATTATGTAGTTTAAAATAGTGAGGTGTTTACCACAAGAAGTGAGACAAAATAAGCGCTCACTGTTTCGTCAGGCAAATCATTATGTGATTGTCCTCCTACGGTTGGTGGGCCCTCAAGCACCCACCCCAGGGTAAACTGGTCTCTTGGTGTTCCTACCCTCACCTGGTAATGAACTTTAGTTAGTGACTGAAACAGTGAGACTGCAAATACTAGCAGTGGAAATGAACATTTCCTCCAAAGAGTGTCTGGGCTCAGCCTTAGAGATAGGCAGAGGAAATTGGTCATTTGGGAGCCACTAGTCCTCCACATTGAAAGGAACCAGTTGAGGTGGTTAGGCATCTAACTGATGCCTCATGAACTCCTGATATTTAAGGTGATTTGGATGTTCCCCTGGAAGGCGCCCCTGTGAAAGACCCAGGACATACTGAAGAGATCACATCTCTCAGCTGGCTTGGGAACAGGCATTCCCAAAGTGTTCCTGTGGAAGAGCTGATTAAGTTGTGTAGAGCCAGCCCTGCCCTCTGCAACCCAGACCAAGTTACCTGGTTGCATGGATTAAATATTGAGTTTGAGATTTTAAAAAAAAAGTAGGAAATGAGATAACATGAAGGTAACCAATCAAAGAAGTTAAAAATTTAACTGACAGATTTATCTGATACTGGAGTAAACACAAAAGCAGTCTCCAAAGAAAAATTAAATCAATCATACACTCATACTCTTTTATTTTTTATTATCATTTGTGAGTGCATGTAATTGGATTTATTTGTATTGTTATGATTCTTTGTAGAATTCAAGAAACTGTTTTGACCAAACCCAATAATCCAACTGGAACTAGTGGCTACAGGGTTTTAATGACAATGACAACACAATGACTATGCTTGTCACTCAGACCCAGACTGCACAGATCCTGTCACCTTGACATGAAAAATTGCCAAGATGCTTCCACCTGAGCCTCACAATCATTGCAAGACAACACCCTGAAACCATGCTGACTGCAGGGCCATTTTAAAGCCATTTAGTAAAATATAATTAAATATAAATAACATAAATACACGAGAAGCCATCTGCACAATTAAACACATTAAAATTAATATAATATATATATTTTACATTATATATGTCTACTAGTGTAGTATTAATAATTATATCTGTATATAATTTATATGCTTATTTATACTGTTTATTACTCATTACACTTACTAAAATACCTAAGTATTAATTATAACTGAAAAACAACAACTTTAACCAATGTTAAAGTATGTCAAAGGTATTAAAAGAGGATGATTGTTTTGTCTTTGCTGTAAAATCACACATACACAATCTTTTAGTCTGCTTCTCTCTGAGGGAAATGCACTTTTTAAAGAAGCCAGGTTAGCTGTTTTCCCCAGGCGCATTCATTGAATGCAGAGACGCTATTGAAATTGGCACAAAACACTGTAATGCTGTAGCTATATTTAAGTGAACAACATATAATCTGGCTTCAGGAAAAAGGTTCCTTTAAGCAAAGCCCCATTTTCTATGATAAAGGTTTAAGCTTGTGTCAACACTGAAATATTTTGTTTTGCATTACATAAATTGTCAGCAGAACAATTTACTAAAATAAACACTCACTCGGTGTATTCCAATTAGCATTAACGTGCTGTGCTGAAATTTTGATGACTTTCTGTCAAAGTTTACAATGATAAATTGATACCATCCCCAGCATGGTATTTATTTTTGTACCACTGATGAACATTCAGTATTCATAAAACAATCCAATGCATTTAACCATCAGATGAAGCAGCAGGGGCGTAATGTGTTCAGGAGAAGGAGTGTGCTGCTGGATGTTTGGTAGTCCATTAAATGGATGAGTAACCATTTCCCCCGTGCAATACGAACAATTTTATGTTTAAAGCTTGACTACTCTTTATTTTGCCATAAATTTGACTAAGGATGTGATTCATACTCAGTTGCCTGATTCATTGTGAGGTTATTTGCATTACAAAAACATAGACAGGCTAGGTTTATGCCATGTTTTCACCCTGTATAATGTCAAAAAACAGCTCCACAGCAACTGAGTTTCTCTGAATGGTTCCAAGGATAATAAATCTCTCTGAAGGAGTGGTCACTGAAAGTAGGTAAGAGAAACCAAATTCAGCTGTGACTTCTTAACAAGCAGTTTCAATTTTGAAAATTTAAAGTCAGTAACTTTAAGCAAACATAGTGTTCACGCCCTTGTTGCTCTTCATGTCAAGTTTTATACGTGATTTACAATGAGAAGTTTAGAAGCTAGTCTGCTAGCTGAATTGGCTGTTTTAACATACAGTACACATAAAGTTTAGAGACACTCACTGACTCGGACTTGATTTGTATATACTAGATGTGTGCATCTTTGTCATGTATTATAGCTTGCTTGGCTCACGTTTATAAAGCAACATGGGCATTACAAAAGAAAAGGGTTCTGATTGGTGAAGAAAGGCACACAGTCCTGAATGTATTTATCTATTTATTAGGTATAACTTGATTACATTTTGTTCTTCTCCACTTGCATCTGCTCTGATTCCATTTATCAGACAGAATATGCATATTAGAAAAGAAAAAAAAGACACTTTTAGGGAAAAAAAATTACTTCACATTGCAATTACCACTTTGATGTCTTCATTTCGGTTTGATTGTGTGCCAGGTGGGAAAAACTGAATGACTATATGCCAGATGCAAAGAAAAACAAAGCCCAGGCATGAATTCTCAATGAACAGGCTCTTTCATAACTATGTGAAGAGTATACCCTCAAGTACAAATTGTCTCATCCAACCAGGGCCAACTTTCAGGGTAGATCCTACTCCTTGCAAAACTGCACATGCAGTTCTTGCAAAAGCAGGCATTTCAACAAGCATTATTGAAATAAAAGTCTTATCTCCTGCATCAGGACTACACATGTTTATTAACAACAAGCTTCAAAATAAATAATTCAATCTTTAATTTTTAGACTATGGTTTATTTATCACATTGTGTGAGATTGATTCTTTTTCTATCCACTTGCTGAGTCAAGAGGAAATAAGGAGATAGCTTTCATGCTATTAAAGCTTTGTTTGCCATCATAATGACATCTTTTAATTACATCCCCATTACAGTGAGGTTCATTTTGTCCATTTGGTATTTTTAATTATTAATTTTATGTATTATAGACGAAAAACAACCCAACTCTATCTGGCCCTGACTAAAAAAGTAATTGCTTCTCCTTGTGAAATCATAAAATTAACTGTGATTAAGCAGCACATTTGGATAGTTGAGTTCAATTTCACTTGCCACACCCAAATCGGATTATTGCCAGACATGCTGAATCAAGAAAATACTTAAATGGAACCTGTCTTATAAAGTGAAGTAGGCTAAAAGATCTCAAAAAGCAACATAAATGCTATAATCTAAGAAAACAGCTGAGAAACAATCATTGACATTAGTCTGGAAAGCATTACAAGGAAGACTCCAGTGAAGCAGAGTGGAAGCCATTACCCACAAATTGGAATAGTGGTAAATAGCGAGGGGAATGGATAAGCGATTTAGTGATTCTGTTTCTATTATTGATATTATTTATCATTTCAAATCGATCAATATCAATTCTCAGTGGGTATCATTGGCTTCACTTTGAATCACCACCATCGCCAAAGCAGCATACCAAAGACATTACAGTCATGCAAATAAATTGCGTGGTCAAATGTTTATATATTTTGGAGGTGTTTCCCCTCTTTGTTGTGATCAATGTTGTGGTCATGACTCAAAAAAGTAATGTATTACACATTACACAGAAAAGATTTCTTAAATGAAGCACGTTACTTAATTACTCCCAGGAGAAATTAATTTGTTACACTACTCGTTACATTCCTCACATTTCTCTGTAAAAAGACCTGAAACGCATTGTCTCATGATTACCATTTAATGATATGAACCTATAGGCTATCGTCCCACACACCAACACAAATCCCTGTCCTAATGAAGACAAATATGATCTTTATCTAAGTATGCAAGTATAAACACAAACTCGACAATACAAAGAAAAGATGAAAACCAGCACAAAGGGACTTTAAAAGCAATCAGCCCTGTGATTTTACTTTAGAAACATGAACAAGTAGAAACAAAGGCTGCAGCCTGACCGCTCTGTTTGTTACCTGTTGAAGTTTAGGGTCTGGCTGTTGGGCTGGGGCTAGCTTAGTGTTAGCATGCTATCTATGCAACTGTTTGCAAAGAGTTGACATAATGTAATTGCTTCTGTCCAGATCTGTTTCCAATTTACCATTTTGCTCTTCTCCTTTTGTGCAATAAAAACAAAAGTAATGTCCATATCCACGCTGTAGACAGCGTTTATTTTCCTCCTCCAACAAATGAACTGAAATCAGTTGATTGTAGCACAAGTGCAAGTGGAACCAAGCTGACTAACAGTTCCAAGGGACTGAACTACTGAACTATTGAGATTCCCATCCCTATTGTGGTTAGTGTGGCTAAATTAAACCAAGAGCACATCAACAACTTATCCAGGAGGCCACAAAAGAAGCCAAAACAACATCTACACACTAACAGGCCCCACTTGTCTAACGTTAAAATTTGATGATCTGGTAATTTAAGTGCAAAAATGCAAAAAATTGAAAAATTGTTAACAGAGAAAATAATTTTTCTAGGTACTCTTTCCTAAAAATGATGAAATATGTTATCATAGGTATTCCAGACATCTTCATGGATGAAATCATAGTTAATCCAGAACGTCTGCAAACATCCTCTCTCATCCTTACACACCCATCACAAGTAACTGCAGAAGGTGGATGAACAATGTGTTCGCATTCCTCTTTGGTTCAGGTATTTTACCGTGAAGCTGAAGAATGAATTATCAGAGTGATTCTTCTTTGTGGATCTTTTATGCACTTGCATCAAAGCAGAGAGTCCTTAAAAGTGAGAGTACATCACCTGAGAACCAACATCTGATTAAAGTCGAATCCACATGGTAAAAAAACAACCTCCTTCTTTCATATAAACACTGTCTTTTCATGCTTTTTCCTTTTCAGCCTTCTCATTGATAGCCTCCCTCTGTAATTTATCCTCAGTGCACTGTAATATGCACAGACACGCTAACACTCAGGCCATGTTCTGGGTGTAACTTTGACTTGAAAATGACCTCACACTCAGGGTTAACCAATGTCATCTAATGATCAGAGATGTGGTCCCCTAGAGTGAATTACCTCAAACATGACTTTTCCTTGACCTACTTTTTTCTCTGTGAGTAAAGTAGAGTCAACTATTAAGGGAGGAAGTGACTCTGAATAAATAGGAGCCTATACACTGCAGCCATTGTGCTTTGTTCACACATTAGTGGGTGAACCATTCATGCTGCTAAACATTAACCTTTCCCCTGCCAAAGGAAAACTAAAATGCCCATACAGAAAACGATGATTGTGTGAACACTTAGATTAGTAGACACAAGGAAAGAAATATGAAAATAGTGAGATATATACTACTCTTATAACAGGATTTATAACACACATCTTAACAAATAATGGGGCCATAACAGTTATACAGTAAAAGTGCTCAAAAGCTCCATGCACACACATATGCACCCATATACAAGCACACACTTGCATTTAAACCCAGATGCTTTATTAAATGAAATATAGCTTTAAGCTAAGATTAATTAATGATAATGGCTCCTTTGTCCAAGCTGCTGCATGTTTCTCATAAACAACCATCCTGGCTTTTGTTAGGTTCACTAAATTCATCTTTCTTCACATTCTAAAATTACTGTATCTCATTAAATTAATCCTTAGCTTAGGAGTTTATCTGGCAGTAGTATTGCTTATAGTACAGTAGCAGACATAATTTTGGCCTAGCAAGCCGCTATTCAAACCTGAGAAAGCAATACATGTGTTTCTCATGTGGGGTTTTACATAAACAGTTTTAAAGGAAATACTGTTTTTTTTTTTGCTGTTTTAACAGTTGATAAATTAACTGAATAAATTCACAATAAATCAGTATGAATGTATTTTCAGCACCTTAATTAAATGATTTTATAATTTTGACCAAAGCTGGTAAAAGATTGGCCCAATACTTTCTCAGCCTCGCATAGATCACAGATAACCACTCACAACAGCTATTTCCTGCCTGGTAATCGACAGCTGAGTCACTATGATACTAAATCCAAATTTCAGCTCTGTTACTTATTGATCAAAATGAATGAGGAGCCTCTGTGCAACAGAGCTGCAGCATTTTTGATGAAACTGTACCTAACAAAGAATTCCCTTCTTTTACTGCATGTGTTCCAGCTTCAGTGCAATCAGTCCAACATCTGTTGCTTATTAAATTAGTGCAGTGGTTACTACAGGTGCAGTAAATTCCCGACCTGCTTAAGATATTTATTGCATTTGGGTTTACAGTCAGCCAGCCAGAAAAAAGGAGCTGAAACATGCCACGAGAAACTTTCATACCATTAAAAAATAATTTGGCTCTGCGGAACCCTTTAATCTGCCAGACATAGCTTCTGCATGTTGGGCAGAAGAGGAAGCATAGCAGGTTTGAAAAGAATACCGCAAAAGTTGAAGAAACTTGCAGTTGCACCTTTTGTGTAAAAACAAAACATTTTTAAAACCACATTTGTAAATCTAGAATTAACAAAAGCAACAATTTCTAAAACCTGGAAGCTGAAACGTGATCTAAAAAGTTTGAACAGCTTTAAGATTTGTGTCATTATCTAGTGTTCTGCTAAATATGAAGCATGTTTGGATTCCCATTTTTGTTCTTCAGATAAAATAACATTTTAGTTTTGTGAAAAGGGCAGTTTTGCACAGGGTTCAATGCATTACTTTGCAAATCAAAAAGTATCGCTCACAGGTATTTGATGTGAATTAAGAGGGTAAGTAGCATAAATGTGCTGCTGATCAAATGCACGTGATTAACTGATCATCAGTAAGTATGACCACCTCTATAAATTCAGAGTTTTTAGTAGTTTGCTGATTTGGAGCATTCACACAACATTTTTACATAAACACCTGATCCCAACTGTAAAGCAGTGCAGGGGTGATCATTTAGACTTGTTTTTTTTTTCACTAATAGAAACAGAATCGCTTCAAGATTTGGGAACTTAAGGGAACTTTGCTTAGACGAAAACCTCACTGAAGTAAAGCAACATTATAAAGAAGAGTGGGCCCAAATTTCTCCACAAAGATATGAGATAATGTGTCAAGTGAAAGCTTTCTTTTTTTATATGACATTTTGACCCCTGATATACTCGGACAGGTTTCTCCCAAGAAGCTGGCTGTGGCTCAATATAGGGAAATATCTTCCAGGTATGTCATGTTTACAAGAGTAGGATGCATATGAAGCGCCTTGAGGCGACTTTTGTTGTGATGTTATATAAATAAAACTGAATTGAATTGAATTGAAGTCACAATAACTCTGACCTTTGATCTTTTGGATATGGTAAATGGTAAATGGCCTGTATTTATATAGCGCTTTTCTAGTCCCTAAGGACCCCAAAGCGCTTTACATATCCAGTCATCCACCCATTCACGCACACATTCACACACTGGTGATGGTAAGCTACATTGTAGCCACAGCCACCCTGGGGCGCACTGACAGAGGCGAGGCTGCCGGACACTGGCGCCACCGGGCCCTCTGACCAATGTCATCATATATCATACAAAGTTTTAAATGTGTTATTAAAAGTCACCTCAACAATTTATATAAGTGTAAAACATAAAAGAAACCAAAAAGAAAAACAAACAAAACAAAAACAGATTTCATTAATTAAGGGAAAAAAGCTAATTTAAAGTTTCTGCTCCTGTGTAAAAAAGTATTTGCCCCCTGCCTTTCAAATCATGAATTATCTGTGACTAACCACATTTTTTGCAAATCTGAGTTCAATTTCACAAACCCCCCCCCCCCAAAAAATCATAATCAAACATTATCCCACAATTTAAAGAAACTTGAGAAAAGATGTCAGTCTGGAAAGGTGTACAAAGACATTTTTAAGGCTTTGGGACCACAGTGAGAGTCATCATCTACAAATTGAGAAAACTCAGTGTAATAGTGGCCAAATAGTGGCCAGCCCACCCAAATTACTCGAGGAGTTCATCAACGACTCATCCACGAGGTAACAAAAGAATCAAAACAACATCTCAAGAAATCCAAGAACTTGCTACATTGTAGCCACAGAGGCGAGGCTGCCGGACACTGGCGCCACCAGTAGGCAACAGGGGAAGTGTCTTGCCCAAGGACACACGACCGAGACTGTCAGAGCTGGGGGCTAGAACCGGCAACCTTCCGATTACAAGACGAACTGCCAACTCTTGAGCCACGATCGCCTCGATTTTTTTCATTAAGATGAAAAGGAAAATTCACAGTTCTGATTTTCTGGAAAAGTAAAACACATCAACTTTAAGAGTTAAAATTAGCATTACTGTGAGACTATAGTTGGTAGATAACAATTATTATACAAAGTAGTATCTCTCAGAATGCATAAAAATAGCCTATGCTAAAAAACACTAAAGTTATATTATTAAGTCCTCAAGCCACCGATGGCTGTGAAAGATATCCTTAGCGCAATGCACAGTGTTATCTGAGAAATGATTACAAATCGTGATAAGTTTTTCCAAAGCCACAGCTGCAGGCTGTTAATGACAGTGAATGCACAGGAGTGTGCAAGCTCATGTTATGACTGCACACCACTGGCAGACACACCAAACCTAAACTGAAGTCTTTCAACCCCTCAGGCTTTGGTCCCATCTAGCACTAGCCACCACACAACGGCCTCTCCTCAGATTACAATGCTTCCACACCCCTCAATGATTTCTTGGAGCCTCTAATTAGTGCACGCACTTGTGTTTGGCATTTAGAAAAAGAAAGATTGAGTGTCAGTGTTTCTGACCCTCTGGAATTCTGTGTCTGAGCCTGGATTTAGACATCAGCATAAAAATCAGCCATTAAGTGAAGAATAAATTCACTCAACCTCATTATTGTTCTTTATCATTTATGAAGTCTGTAGTTACTCACTGTTGCCTAATTCAAACAGACAATTTCTAAATCATTCTAGTTTTGCACAAGTTACAACAGTGTACAAGCTTCTCTCTGTCTTAAAATTGCTGTCATGTGCTGCATTATACAACGATGCCCCTCATCAACCTGAATTTCCTTGTTAGCTGTCACGCACATAATTAATATCAAAGCTAATTATTGTAAAGAGGATGGACTGATAGTTGAAAAAAGAAAGAAAACAAAGCAGAGCTGTGAAATGTGAAACACTAGGAGACAGAAGTACCGTCCCCTTCTGGCTAAAGAAGAAGAAAAAAAGGCAATGACAGATGAATTAGGTCTTTTTTAAACTTTGTTTCACAGCTGTGGATGGCAGCTTCAGGCTGCTTTGTAGTCACATCTGTGTGCTGGACAGCTGGATATTTGGAGAAAATTACAGTTTGATCTGTGACGAGCCAGATTGGAAGACAGCTTTGCTTTACCAGATCCAGACACTGCTATTAAGACTGATCAAAGATCCAGATTTTGCAATGAACATAGCTGAGAGATTTGAGACCTGACCATAACCCACCTTGGAGCTCCCTGGAGCTCTCCCCTGAGATAGAAACATTCAAATCAACAATGCAGGGCTTACAGGAGGTCAATAATGTTTTCAACTAATGATTTCTAAATTGTTCTGGGACCACACAAGTATGTTCTGGAATGTCAGGAAAGCTTAGGTTGCAACTTGGAGAGCAGCCAAAGTCAGACACTCAATGAGTTTGTCTTCACACATCTTCCTCCCTTGTCCCATTACTTTAATCTTATCTTAAATCAGAAAAATCCAAGTAACAGAGAACTCCCAGTGATCCCTGTAATGTAAAAACTAAGAGCATTGCAGCTACTAAGCAATGATTATCTAAACACAACATCTGCCTTGAATTCCCAAAAAATAAACTTACAATTTACTTGGCAAACATAACCTCTAAGCAACCCTTTAAGAAGCTTGCAGCAACGCAAGAAAATCTGGGTAAAACCTCGAATGGTCTGATGGGATTTTTGCTGTAAGAGAAAAGCATTCAGTATAGAAATAGATAAACATACAGCTCAATTCAGTTCAGTATTGGCAATTTAAAGATAAATTCTTTGGTCTATGGCTCTGATTCCAAATACAGATCAGTTTCTTTAAGGAGCTTGTCGTGGATCTCTAATTACTGCCACCCGACCAAGCCTCTGTAACCTTTTGGTCCAGCTGTCGACAGAAGAGAGGCTGTAGCTCTGAACCTAGGGTAATGAAAATATACCCCTTTGAACCTCTATTTACCAAGGGAGGGTTTACTGAGCACAACTGCTCTTTTCCTGTGACATCCTGCTTTTTCTTCCAAACACAAGAACTGCAGAAAAGAAGCCTTGGGTTGTTGTGTACAGAATGTATACAAGATTCAAACTGATGAAACCGTGTTCAAAGCCATAGACGTTGGTTCTTCCTTTGTTGGTAATTCAGTCAACTATGTCCTTATGTCCCTTAATCAAATTCAAACTCACTTATTTTGTTGAACCTAAAAAAGAAAGAAAAGAAAACAGGAGGAAATGTATATCTTTCAGATGTGAGAGAATAGTGTCTGCACCCCAGAATACCAAGTTGCCAAGAGGCTGGATTTGCTAAACTAAACATGTTTGTACCTGGATCTTCAGAGTTGACATGAGTGGCAATTTCAGGATTAGAAAAAGGGGAAACTGATGTTTCTGAAGGGTGATGTTTGAAGGTAATTCAGTGACTTAAAGTATGCAAGTTAATTCTCCTTATGGGTCACTTTAATCAATTATATAAAGAAGTACAATGGAGTGTTGTCTGGTTTTAAGAAAAAACAATTTTCTTCAATTATCTAATTATCTTAAACATTAAATCTTTCTCTCATTATGTCATTAAGCCCTGTTACAAAATTACAAAATTTCACATTTCAGAGCATATTAAATACTACCACAGTTTATGTGAGATTAGAATAGAGACAGGCAGCTACATTCCAGCTCTGTGCAAGTTATTGCAAGAACAGAGATGGACATGTTTGCTGGTTAAGGGGAAATTTGGCACCTTGCACTGATTGATTTCAATGAAAAAGGGGAGGGGGGGGGGGGCTTCCTGGTGTAAGACATGGGCGTGTCACACTGCATGAATGAAATTAAATGCCAATTGAGTGTGAAAGTCAGGCTGCTGTCTTCTCCAATAGCTCTGATTAACTCATTAAGCACCAGATGAAGCTGGTGATTCAGTGACCTTTCATGCTTCACCTTAGCTGATTCTGAATGGCTAATTGCATACAAATCATTAAGTCACTTCCAAAAAACAAAAAAACAAAAAAAAAACAAAAAAAACAAACAAAAAAAACAAAAAAAAAACAAATCATTAAGTCAAACAATATCTCATTTAAAACAAGCTCACTCATTTATAAACACATCCAGTGATTATTTTATGGTGTCTCTCTGCGTAAATCATCACATTTTTTGTTGCGTAAGGTGAACTTTCTTAACTGGACTTCAGCACCTGAACTGCAAGTAAATCTTGCCTGACATTCTATAACATCTGCATCCTGCTACACAAATATAATACTACTCAATGGCTGAAATTTCCTGAGGAGCACTGTGATATCATCAAACTCACTGGACATAATTTTTATGAGCTTGTTTAGGAAACAGCTTTCGATATAACAAATAAATGGGAACTCTCACCACTTAGCTTCCAATTTTCCTCTACACAGGTCACTGAGTCTCAGATTGTCCACTGTTTCTTTTTTTTTTTTTTTTTTTTTCTTAAATGACATCAGAAACAGCAGTATGCGACATTACGTGATGGCAGAGCTTCAGTTCATCCTTTGTCATTTTTTTTTTTTTTTTTTTTTTTAATAAATAGGACAGGGGGAATGAATGAGAGAAAGAGGGGGAGAGAAAGAAAGAAAACCAAAGGGGAGAAGAGACGGTGAGAAGGGGGGGGAAGAGAGAGAAAAGAAAAAAAAAGAACTCCTGGGTCACCTGTATGGAGAAAAAAAAACAAACAAACAAAAAAAAACAAACAGAGGAGACAGCAAACAACAAAGAGTAACATAATAATAGAGAAAACAAAGCACCATCACAATAAACTAGCTAGTCATAGATATCAATATTTACTAAATAATAAACGATATTGTGCAGCACGCAAGATAGACAGCGCACAGTGTGCTTTGAGGCAGCAGCCAAGAAAGCTTTAGTCCGCGTCTGTGAATACCCATGTGTGCATACCTGTGTGGATCAGCATGCTTGCATTCCAAAGGTTTCTCCATGTAATGATCTGCTAGGGAGTGTGGGGGGGCCACAGCCCCGTCCTCCAGGGTGTGAAGCGGGTATGGAGGAGATCAAAACTCCAGACATCCAGAGGCCCCCAGAACACAAGAGACCATGGAAGACCAACAGAGGGGCAGCCGCGCCACTGTCCCAGTAAGAGCTGAGGAGAGTCCCAGATGAGGGCTCGCCCAGCAGCCGCGGAGCAGAAGTCAGGGGGAGTTGCAGTGACGCGCCCGTGAGCTCCGCCGGCCCCCAGCTGTGCCTGAGTGACCGAGCCCCAGGACCAGGGGGCTGGGGGCACCCCACCTCCAAAGGGGCCCGAGCGAGCCCCAGGCCCCAGGCCCCGACAAGCGGCCGCCAAGGAGTGAGCCGGTGTGTACCCGGACGCCCACCCCCAGACACAAAGAACCAACCAACACACAACACACTGTCCACTGTTTCAGGACAATCTGAAGGCTGTCTGACTCTCCTGCTGCTCGTAAAAAGGCCTTTTAATCATCCGCATCTGTTTGCTTCCAAACATAACCTCACAGTTTGATGATTATTTTATCTTTAGAAACAATGAATATTCATGATGCTGCATTCAAGCAACAATAGCCACATAATTATCTCTGGAGATAAATGGATACAAAACAGATGTCTGTTCCTCTAACATAAGCGAATATGTGCATCTGAGTAAATACGTCAAGTAATGGAGGGGGTGGGGGCAAGGTATAGCCTAGGGAGGTTGCCAGTGTATTGTGGGGCCAACAGAAAGATATAGACCACTCATGGTCACAGTAACACCTATGGACAATTTACAATTGATGTCTTAGGGACTGTGGGGTTAACTTGGAGAACATGTAGAGAACCTATGGAAGCACAGGGAAAACACAGAAGAGCCCCAGCCAGCCAGGAACAGTCTTACTGTCAGGTAATGGTGCTAACCAATGCTATAGCCAAGGTACAGTAAACACCACATGTAGACCAAAACGTAGACATAACAATGAATCAAATTGTATCCTATATGACATGTATTAAAGCGTTTCTTATTTGTTCGCAGCTTATAAACTTCATTCAATTTTGACTGAAATTCTGGAGTGCTATGTGCAGTCATTGGTACTAAGCAGGAAACCTTATTGGTCAAAACCAAATCGATTCACTTACACCAATCACGCACATTTGCTTTGAATGTGACTGGCGGTCATGGTGGAAGACAAGAATGTTTGTTTTTCTACTGCATCAACAGAGTAAATATTAACTCAGTATACTTTGGAATACTCTTTTTCTGGTCTGACTGCAAATGAGTTTACCTTCATTTGTAGTTGCTAAAAAGTACCTATGAGTAATGAGTTTGCCTTTAATGAGTAACCAATTATTTTCTGCTTTGAAGCAACAAGTCCTGTTCGTTACTTGATCTCTTTTTAGGCTATTTAGGTAGACTAATTGAAGTCACTTTACAATAACAGTAAATGTTTGTGCTTTGACAGTATGATTCAGATGACTGAGAATTCAGATGATAACAAGCTTGTTATGTACCTAAAAACTACTGTACTAAATACTGCTCTAACAAAGCAAAACACACACATGCACCACACACACACACACAACCACTTACACAATAAGAAGTAAAAAAGTCTCCTACTAATTAGTTTGACTTTTGAGTCACCTGATCATCAGTCAGTTTGAACATGTTTTTTCAATAGTAGTTATCTAAATTTAAATGATGTAGGACCATGTGAGTGATCTTTTTTATTTTTAAAATCTTTGTTTTCACAAATTACTTGAGTTTTTGAATTCATACTTACGTTCAAACCTATCTTACAATACAATGACGAATGCAAATAGCATTTGACTGCAAATCCAGCTGCTCTCTGCCTATGTGATAACTGAAAATATTTAATATATTTTCAGTTATATTTATAACAGAAACACTGGCAGCAGCAGAGTGGTTAAAACAAACGCTACACTGACACCAAGCATGCAAACACGTTCATAATCTGCCTGTGAAAACTGAACACTGAAAGCATCCAATACTGCAAACGTTGCCAAAAACAAGCCAACTCGGTGACCTGCTTAAATCTCCGCTAAAGCCTGTCAACAGGTGTGAAGGGAAACAAAGTGCTGAACAAACTTTGGCTGTCAAAGCACAAAATGAAAGATAGATTTTGACAAACGGAGTTGTGCATGAAAGATCTGCCTTGTCATTGGTGTCTCATTAGTTGCAGTAGTTCCGGGCCATTTTAATGCTGTCGTCTGTAAAAGTCCTAATTAGAGACAGCTGAAGAGAAGAAAAATGTGAAGTAGGAGGAGGAGGAGAAGGAAAAAGGGGCACCTTTTCTTGTGAAAGACAGAGTTCTTACAGAGTCACTCTTTCTCACAGCATTATTCATTCATGAGGTGTCCTTCAAGTTGTTATCAAACAATCTTCCATGTGAAGAAGAAAATGGACTGTGGAAGTCTTGGAGAAATACAACTGGTGAGTAGTAGTGGGCATTCTCTTTCACTCCCAAGATGACCCTAGATACAGATATGTCTATATTTTATTCATTTAGTCTATTATTAGTCTATTATTAATCATTTTTGCACATTTTATTGTCACCTGCATTTTGAAATAAATGGTCACACCAGTGTGTCCTGGGTCTGCCACGGGGTCTCCAACTGGTTGAAAGTGGCCAAACTACCTCCTAAAGGAGGAATTCCAATCAAATACTTGACCAAAGTCAGCTAACCACCTATTGTTAAGCATTTTAGATGGGGGGGAAATACACCCTAAATTTACAATTATACGTTATGGGCTATATTATGAAGTTCTACCTGAACTTAGTTGACTCCAAGAATAAAAATAGGAGCCATAACAGGTGCCCTTTAACATTTTTTTACAGCACAAATGGGAACTAAATTTACAAGGGACAAAGCTACCAAGCTTGGATACACTGCTGAGGTTTAAGATCAGCCAAGACAAAAGATAAGACATAAAACATGCTAAACCTAGAAACTAAACAAAACTCAAAAAAATAAACAGCGTTTTTTGTCCTATTGAAATGTTCATTACCTGACGTGGCAGAGTGCCCGATTTATGTCATGTCAATGATCACCGGTGTGGAGATAAACTCAATCTTTCCGCTCAGTCTGTGAACACTATCTTTAACTTCATTTAAGGTTGAAGGCCTTTAATACACATAACGCTAGACATTTAAGACCTTTCAGGGGATTTATCGTCATTCTTGTTTCCACTTGTATCCAGATGTAACACAATTCCATGTCAACAACAACATTAAACACCTCTTAGTCACAGTGGATATTTTGACTTTCCAGTCACGGATCTGTCTAATACATTAATAAAGGCTCGTCTGACCCATGTATTGTGCATTCTGGCACAGCTTATTGGCACACATGTGCTTTTCCTGCTAATACAAGCCTGCTGTGAGAAATGCCACACCCAATGGTGTAGTTAAATGGCATAATACCTAGTAGTAAAACACATTATGCCCAGTACTTCCTAAATGACAATATTCTGCTTTAAAGGTGCCATAAATATTATCGCACCATTTCTATATTTCACATTTATAACAGTTCTAAATTTGTTGCCATCTTCTAATCGCACCATGGTCCCTGTGTGTAATTCCACATCATTGAGTTTCTCAAATGTTGTATGCCTCAAGTGATACTGAGCTATGCAACATCTGGGCACTTGAGCCCTTTATATTATGCCCATCTGCACCAAACACAACCACAATCACATTCCCTTTTAATCATTAAGTACAATCTGTTTAAAGCATTTAGCATGAAAACATGCTCAGAGAGCTCATCACAGTACCCATACTGCAACCTATTCAACATTAAACTAGAATTCATGTTCCAAAAAAAAGTGAAAGAAAGAAGTGTCAAGGGATCCCTTACTAACCTACTATAAGATTCCCTGTTGAATGAATAAAGCCCGCTCTTCCAGTAAGTTACTTTGTTTTGCCAGCTTTTTTTTCAGTGTACAAGGACAGCAGCCCTGCAACAAATTGCCACATTAACACAGTGTATCATATTCATCACAATTTTGTTCAGTACATTGTGAATGGAATACAAAAGGCCAAGTCAAGTGTCTGCATATCTCTTTACAATCTTTTGTAGAAAGGCTTTTAGTTAATCTTTGGCGCTTGTTGGTTCGTGCAGGAAATACAACCACATGTATCTTCACTGCATGTATAACAAGAAATAGATGTTAATTTATTGGCCCAACATGAAAACAAACAATATCAAATTTTGAACATTATTATAAGAAAATCCGTGGAAATTCTACTTCAGATGTCATCTTTGTGACGAGTAATATTATGTTCTGTCTTAATTTGTTCTCTGTTCCCAGTTCCAGCTTAATCAGGTGATTGACAAACAAATAATTCATGCTTTAAACTTGATCCTATATGATGATGTTGCGTCCAGTATTACATTCGACATTTGAAGAAGCTCCAAATTCCACAAGTAAAATTGCTTCCCTTTCGTATCCAACAAACTGTAAGTTCCTATGCCAAAGATTTACCTTGAACACAAAACGCTTCCCAGCGCCACAGGATAACCCTGTACCCCAACATACTTGAGTAAAAGTAAAAGTCACTCATGTTTTGTTAAAAAGAAACTGCTGAAGGTCCTGTTCTGCATGCAGACATTGATACATGAACATGCTCACACACAGTTGGCAAATCATTCTGGTCAGTCATAAGACCTAATAGCTAATGTGTATTTTCATTCCAGCTGGACTGGAAATGAAACGGATACCCTCTCTTGGGGATCCAAGCGTAAGAACGCCGGGGGTGACTACATCCAGCATGCCCGAAAACCTATTTGTGCTTTGGGAAAAGCCATACATTCTCAAAATAGTACGTGTGATTAGGTTACCGACTCTGTATGGCACTGGCATAGCATCGTATATCACATCTCACCATGTGCTAGATGACATAATCCGACCAGCATGAGACGGCAGTGTACCAGTGATTACTGGGACAGGTGTGCTTTTTATTTTACCCCCTTAAATGCATTAGAGATGGGATATTTCACATCTCCCTTTAATAGCTTCTGGTTCTTTTCTCACTCTCCTCCAGTGGCACATAAACAAGAAATAAAGGCCATTTAATTTCCATTGGAATTTGTTTAGTGACTGAAAACTGAAAGCAAAAGAAATAACTTCATATATACTCAGAATATTGAATCATGTTGTACATATCCAGTTACCTCCATAAGCAACACATGAAAAGATAAAGTTCACTGATATGCTAAATAGTTCAGCTATGCATGCATGAGCTCTGGCAAGCCAAAAACAGCCCAAAGACCTTGACCTGATGCACACCATGCTGCAAGGGATAAAATATTAATCTAAAAAGTATTTACTTTAGTATTGATTCTTGTAGATTGTAATCGATCAGGTAAAAAATGTCCCTGAACGGTAGAGCAGTTCAAGTAGTCCCACGCAGATGTATTTTTTCCTGGTCAGATTGGTGCACAAGTTGATTAAACACAAAGGAAACTGCCAAGTCTCTACTGAACGAAAACAAGAAGATACCCACTATAAGCTGTAGTTTGTATTGCAAGGCATTACACGCACTGTAATGAAAATATTTAATTACAGAAGCCTGGAAATATATGCCAACAATGCACCTGACAAACAGTCCACATTTACACGACACTGCACAGCTTTTTCTATGTTTGGACTTGGGTTGTAGTATACTGCACAGCTTTGTTATAAGTTCATAAAATATACTGCATGCTTTTAAAGTTGTTTTACTGATTAAATGAAACATACAGGCTTGTTTATGCCCAATCCAATGAAAATGGATTCTTTCCAAATGGGTGCTGTAAATACAGATTTCGCTTTTTATATTTAAAATTATGTTTTTAAGTTAGTAAAATGCTACCATTATATACAGATCATTGGCTTATTCTCATAAACTGCCAAAACTACACATTAAGCACTGATCTGTCTAATATATATTCTGAGCTGTATGAGGGTGTTCACACATCGCTAACTCTTGCTGCCTCTTTCTAAAATTAGCATGCTTAATGATGGTGCTTGATAACCATGAAATATCTCTGCTGCATCAGATGAACCTAGTCTCAGTTTCACACATGATGAACCCTTCTCATCATAATGAAGAGGAAGGGGGACAGCTGGGATTATTTGTGCCACAGTGTTGGGTCTTCATGCTACAATCCCTGATTCATGGCTCAACTGTTTACTTTCCTCTAAGATATAGGCCCCATTTTGGCATGGATCTTAGACTTAGCAATGTCCTAAAACAGAGCAACTTTTCACAAATAGCTGCAGTTTAAAAAAAAAAGTTTTAGAAGCTCTAGATGTTTAGATTCTTGGCCACCATGAAACTGCACTAAAAAAACATGCGAAGAGTCCCAAATTTCTTCTGAAGCATGACAATCACTCCAAGTAGAGCCAGACTCATAAAGATCTATGATCAGTGAGACGCTCCCATAAATCCCTGATCTCAGTTTCATCAAGTCAGTCCAACAGAAGCAACTCACCCAGCCTAAACCAACAGAAAACCTCCAAGTTCTTCAAATTGCCTGGAGAAATTTACTCATTAAGTGCCATTAAGACCACAGAACCAGATAAAGCCCTTTAAAGGACTGCTTTTGAACCCATCCTATCTATGTTATTAAACAGTTATTATGGTATTACATCTGGTTAACATTAGACATTAGAGATAAGTAAGGATGATTGTGTAAGAAAACAGTTCCAGAAGTTCCACCTTATCTACATTAGTTTAGAGCTTTTATTTTCCTTAGTAACTACCAGATAGATAGATAGATAGATAGATAGATAGATAGATAGATAGATAGATAGATAGATAGATAGATAGATAGATAGATAGATAGATAGATAGATAGATAGATAGACAGACAGACAGACAGACAGACAGACAGACAGATGGTGAATCTGAAGAGTCAAAACAGGACAGTGAAATACCTCTGTGATAGAAGGTGATGACATCTGCCACGTTATGCAGACATGCCAGAGACGGTAACCAAGGTCAACTCATCTCACTGCCAAGATATTTAGTCAAGGCTGGAATTCCAGTTACCGTAAGAAAACCAATACTCACACGACAACTGAGGTCTGTGTTAAAACAGTGCCACATTGGCCAGGTTTCAAACTTCACAGCCTCAAGATGATCCAAATATTTTATCAATGGAACCTCCTGTTTTAGAGGGAATCTGTTTTGTTACAACAAGAACGACACTGATTCTTGTCAGACTTTGATCGAACAATTTTTTAGAGCCCCCCCCCCCTTTAAACATTTCTATCATAGTTTTTATATTACAAGGCTTCAGAGATAAGTGCAATTTCTTGCCTTGACATGTTTTGTTTTCAGAGCTAAATGTACCTAAATTACGACTGTGCAACTCAAATTCTTATGCAGCCCATATTAAAGATTGTCAAAGTGAAATACACTCAACAAAAATATAAACGCAACACCTTTGTTACTGCTCCCATTCCCCATGGGATGGACGTAGAGACCTAAAATTCAGTCCAGATACACAATATAACCATCCCTCCCAAACAGTGGTCACAAATCAGTCCAAATGTGTGGTAGTGGGCACATCTGCCATATTGAGATAATCCATCCCACCTCACAGGTGTGCCACATCAGGATGCTGATCTGACATCATGAGTAGTGCACAGGTGTACCTCAGACTGCCCACAACAAAAGGCCACCCTGGAATGTGCAGTTTTGTCTCACAGCAAAATGCCACAGATGCCACAAGCAATGAGGGAGCGTGCAATTGGCATGCTGACAGCAGGAATGTCAACCAGATCTGTCGCCCGTGCATTGAATGTTCATTTCTCAACCATAAGCCGTCTCCACAGGCGTTTCAGAGAATATGGCAGCACATCCAACCGGCCTCACAACCGCAGACCTCGTGTAACCACACCAGCCCAGGACCTCCACATCCAGCAGGTTCACCTCCAAGATCGTCTGAGACCAGCCACCCAGACAGCTGCTGGAACAATTGGTTTGCACAACCAAACAATTTCTGCACAAACTGTCAGAAACCGTCTCAGGGACGCTCAACTGCATGCCCGTCGTCCTCATCGGGGTCTTGACCTGACTCCAGCTCGTCGCCGTAACAGACTTGTGTGGGCAAATGCTCACATTCGATGGCGTCTGGCACGTTGGAGAGGTGTGCGCTTCACGGATGAATCATGGTTCACATTGTTCAGGGCAGATGGCAGCTGAGAATGTCCCAGTTCTTGCATGGCCAGCATACTCACCGGACATGTCACCCATTGAGCATGTTCGGGATGTGCTTGACCGGCGTATACGACAGCGTGTACCAGTTCCCACGAATATCCAACAACCTCGCACAGCCATTGAAGTGGAGTGGACCAACATTCCACAGGCCACAATTGACAATCTGATAGACTCCATGCGACGATGTGTTGCACTGCATGAGGCAAATGGTGGTCACACCAGATACTGACCGGTTCTGGGTCCCCAGACCCCCAATAGCGCAAAAAACTGCACATTCCAGGGTGGCCTTTTGTTGTGGGCAGTCTGAGGTACACCTGTGCACTACTCATGATGTCAGATCAGCATCCTGATGTGGCACACCTGTGAGGTGGGATGGATTATCTCAATATAGCAGATGTGCCCACTACCACACATTTGGACTGATTTGTGACCACTGTTTGGGAGGGATGGTTATATTGTGTATCTGGAATGAATTTTAGGTCTCTACGTCCATCCCATGGGGAATGGGAGCAGTAACAAAGGTGTTGCATTTATATTTTTGTTGAGTGTATATACAACCATGGAAATGTGATATAAACAATAGAGGGGATAGATTACTTTGATTGGAGTGACAAATTACCTAAATGAAAATGAAATGCAATTTACATTGTGATGGTCATGTGTTAATGCAGGCCTTTGTCTCATCCAATGGTGCAATAAAAATAAGCATATCTTGCTCTATGGATGCATTTTTCTCCAAAAGAAGTAATAATATAAATCAGTAACCATTTTTTCCAGTAAGAAAATGCAAATTCTGTTTTGAACACCATGTTAATTTACAGAGAATAGCTGGTATTTGCTGTGATAAGTAACTTTTACTTTAGCCAGATATACTGAACTAGTCCGACACTTCATCAGACTATGAGAATAAGCACACTCTGGAAAACATGCATTTAAACCAGAATTTCTCCTTTTCTTTTTGCTTTGTTTTATTCATCCTGCTTCATGTGTAACTGCTTTGTTCTGTGCCAGCTAGTCATGCTGTAGCTACTTGAGTTATTGTGCCAAAGCAGCTGATAACATTTACCAAGTCCTTCCATTTAGGGAGCTAAATTGCTTTTCGATTTAAGTAATTTCATTTTGCTGATAAGGAAAAAAAAAACATGATAGAAAAGTTATCTGTATTTATTTTGCTTGTGGAGTATAATATAACATTTTTAACAATGTGAGTGAAATGGCAGCTTTCAGAACAACTATTCACCAGGAAACACTGACAAAGCTGAACATTTGAAATGATATCGCTTGCTCTCAATTCTTATCTGGAAGCTGGTAATATTTCAGAAAGTGGATTTCTTATTTGAGGGCAGCAGACAGAGACAGGACAATGAGCCTGCTACAGACATTGAGCTGATAAGAAACTGTGAGCAAAGAAACACAGCAAGAAAATATATTATTTTACAACAATATTTATCCTTTTACAGCATGAAAATGAATGTGTTTCCTCACTAACATCCAGATTTTTCACTTTCAAATGCACCAGAGTACATAAAGTGGACCTACTGAACGTCTAAATCTATTCAAACTTAAGCGACTTACTCCATGCCTACTAAGATGAAGATGTACTGTGTTCACATTTCCAAAAACAGATTTTATGAAAGACTTAACCAACCCTTTAGTTTTCAGGTTCTTTCATGCATTCTGTCTTCATGAAGGAATTTGAAAAAGATCCTCTTTGGGATGAAAACAGTCCATTTGAAAATGTTAAACACATGTTTTAGGAAATGTGGATACGTTTTAGCCAATGTAAAACTGACAACTCTAATACACGTTACAGGCACCTATTCATGTTGACACTTGAAGTTACTTAACTTTAAAAAAAGAGGGCAGTCTTACAATTTTGCAATACAGCGGAAAAGTAAATCTTAACACAAAATTCAGTACTTTCAGCTGCATCCCATGATGACTTGGATCCAATTTTATAGAAGATTACCTTTGTGCTTCCATGTATCTCTCAGTGATACTTAAAATAATGCTGAATAGTAGGAATTGCTGCTGTTGACCAAACTACTGAATGTCTTTTACATGGGGAGTAATGAATGAATAACTGTGGGATGTTTTGAAAAAACTGCTCATTTTTTCCTTTTATTCTATTATCAGTTAGACATTAATTAGTTAGTACTATCGTTGAAATCATTAGATAGAAAGAAAAGGTTGTTTCCATGTACACAGAAAATCAGATTTTGTTAAGAGACCAAGTTGTTCCCTCAAAGATCAACTCGTTGTTACTTCCTACTTGTTACATACTGTTGCTATTTCAAGAATTTGTTCTCATCATATTGTAATGCAGTGGATGATCCCTTACTATTGTGCCTCAAAAGGAAGAAACAAGCAATAATTAAAGCCCAAAAGGTAGGAGGCAAGTTGAAAGGCTCATAGCATAATCACAGTGCTTTAAATCAGAAGACAGGAATTCAAGTCCCAGCTTGGATTGCTATTATTATCTCTTCAGTTTGCTTTTTGTATATGATTTTTTTTCAACTTTGTCTTTTCTGTGAATTTTCTTTTAGATTTAAGCACCCACACTGTGTGTTTAGTTTTATAAAAACACTATTGTTTGTATTAAACCATAACCTTTCACGTTAACCACCAAAACAAAGTTCCGCCATATCCAACAGGTTTGTCCATCATTTCCTTGCAGCACAAGCAGAGCATTTTCTTGCAATCCATTTAATGGAAGTGAATCCATTTAATATGCTGAGGGACGATTGAACTTTATAGCACCACGATGCATGATGAAAAATGCATGAAAAAGACTAGCCAGTGCAATGCAATTTGAAGCCTTTGGGGTGGAGAACAGGTTGCAGTGACTGGTTGAAGTCAAAGCTAAGCTAAAAGGAAAATGACAGTTAACAGGTTGGGAGAAGCAAATCTTCAAATAAAGTCAAATTATGTGTGTAAAACTGACACAAAAACATTATGTGGTTCACTATTTTACTGTTTCTTGATGTGCTGCTGCAAAGAGGCAATGAAAGTGATTAGTATTTTTTGGAGAACGAGGTTTCAGTCCCCTTGTTCTCCAAAGAGGGGATGCACATCCCTTGACGTTTACATCAGGAAGGCATCTGGTGCAAAAACCTCCCAAATCAAATTTGTGGAACTACCCACTGTGGTGACCCCTTATGAATAAGGAGCAGTGGAAAGTAGCTTTAAGGTATTAGTCCCCTTCCCCCTCATGCATTTTGTTTGTATAACAAAATGGTCTTCATTATACCACTGGCAGCCAAAGCATTGTGTGCAGTGAAGAAAAATTCACAAACACCGAGCCAAGAAAAGACAGAATAGGTTTCTATAGATACTATTTTTCCTCACTAGAGCTTAAACCTATGACCCAGAGCCCCCGGAAAGCCTCTTGAGGTGGTGGGAGAGACGGTGCACTGGCTGCCTGAAATGACAAACAGCAGGCAGGCGGTGGCATGCTTTGCTTGCCAAATACAGCACTCCATGTTCAAATAGTGCTGACAGGAAAAACATAGACACTTTTATCCAGGGTCCCCCACTCTGGAGTGAGGTGTTGAGGGGAAAATTTCCTCTTTCCAGAAGATATAGACCTGCTTGTATCCAGTGGTTTCTACTGCTACTGTTGTGGAAAATTCACATAAGTGCATTTTTCTTTCTCTTACTAACACTAAATGGTTATTCAGAAGCTGGTGTATTTAGTGACTTCCATATTAGACAGGGAAAAGAAGCCAAACTCGTTTGTATAAATGAAAAAAATCCATCACGTTCAGTCAGCAAATAAAAACCCTGATAAACCTCCTTATAATTGTGTTTTTCATCTCACTATAGTGATCTCCTTGGTGTAACGTCTGCCCTCTATGCTTCCCACTGAGTTTATTGAACATTCAAGCCATCCATTTTCTTTGATGGTTTTAATTCAGACAAGCATACCAGCTGCTATTCCACTGCCCAATACAATGATTAACTGCATAGTGCTGCATTCATTCATTCAAGCATATCCATCAAAGCACGGATCCCCCTAAGTGGAAACAAGCTTTCCCAGGGTCAGGAAACATCTAACCTGTATAAAAGAATGAGTTGAAATTCCAAGGCAGGCACATTTTGTTTGACTGGTTTCAGAGTCATAGTTGTAATTTCATATTTGAACCCAGAGCTAAGCACTATGGAAACCACTTAAAATAACATGGTGGATACATGAATGCCAGCTGGTCACATTTAGTAGAAGAGGCTTGACCCATTACAAATGACTATGTTTGGTCTTGTCAGGGCAGATTTTGTAACAGTGGGCTGAGAACAAAACAAAAACAAAGACATTATACTTCTTCTTAACTTTAACAATTACACAATACGCATACTGTACAATATGATATGAGATGGCATAATAGTATCATAATTTGTATGAAATGCTTGTTTCACCATAAAGAGTGGGACAGTGATTTTATATTAGGTTTTTATGTTTTTACTATATTTTCATTGTGTCAGCTGTTTAAAATGATTTCAACTTTAGACAGAGAAAGATACAAATTTAAAGCTCTGTCATGAACACCTGCTCCACCGAGTACAATTAAAGTTTTTAGATGCATTAATCCTTGAATAAAAGTTGACCCAAAGTCAAAAAGTGCTTTCACTCAGCCAGATAAACTAAACTTAATTTAGTATAAACGTTTCAGCTCTATGATGAAATATTTCTTACAAAAATGCTTCTTAGGAGTTGCAATTTACTTCTTGCCGTAAGTGATTTTGTACACAGGCTAAGATCTTTGACTCTTTATTAAATTACCAAGTATTTCTCAAGGCAGTTGGTAATCTTTTAAATACTGTGGCTAGGCAAGCCTTAGAAGTACTTTAGCTGTCAATCACTTAAATGAATAGGATTTTGCCGGCAACCAAAAGGACTCCTCCTCCTTTGCTACTCTACAAATATGCTATTAACAGCTGTTCTCAGCTATCGGAGAATAAACAAATATTGTATTCTATGTTACACCTGAAAAAGTCACGATTCATACGAGGCCACCCAGTATGTTCCCGGTGCAAATGTCTTGTTTGTCTACATCGTAATCATAATCCACTGAATGTATAATGCTCCTCTGTCCTCCATCTATGTATAAGTGGTACACTGCATATGTTCCCCATAGGCCGTTGATCCTTATGACCCCAGTCCTCCCTCTAATCTCTTAATCTTTAGCGGAACAGCAGCCTCTGTGATCATTGGCAGGTCTAGTGTGGTGCATACCTTCCTCCAGTGGTGCTCGGGGGGTTATGTGGGAATATCACAGGTAATCCGCATCTCCTACAAATATCTGTTGCTGGATTTTTCTGAAAATATCTGGCTCTCTGCTTATGGGTGGCCTTGGCAAAAAAAACATGGCCTTCTACGGGAAAGAGAAGGCAAACCACTTATCTCGGAGAAGTGATATAAGAGGTGCCCCTGAGATGACCTGTGTGATCGGGAAGCTGAGATGGAGCTTTAGCTGGGTTTGCAGTGTTGACAACTGGTATCAGGCCATCACTGCATAATGAAACAAGCTTATAGGCTATTAAATAATAAGTCAATCAGTGCTACATCATAGTATACAGACTGTGAATCATGTTGTTTCATCACAAATCAAAATCCTGTCTCATATAAAATGTGTTTTATGATGATATAAACTTTTGATTTCCTCTTGCAAATGCTTGAGAATGAAAGTAATACTCGCTGGATCCGATCCTCTGATGTTATTTGCTTCATTCCAGAGAGGTAGGCTGTTTTTGCCTTTCTGGCAAAAACAGGACAACATTGTTGTTTCTAACTTTTTCAGAAACAGCAATGTTGTTTTACCTTTAATAAAACAATATGTTGAAGACCAAAGGCTGGGGTAGCGCTTGAGCTAGATTGATACATGTACTTTCCGTCAGCGCTATTTCATTTTCAAAACCTTACACTACACAGCTTCTTTGTAGTGCCTGGAGAAGTCATTTTTAGCAGTGTTTCCTCTTAATAACCATGAAACCCTATAGTCATGTGGCAAACACATAAAAATGACATGCACAACACTGTAACATTATTCTCACCAGTGGAGCAAAGAAATGTTGACGTTATTTATTACCCCAAAACACAGAATTTTGATTTTAGAGTTCATTTTGAGAGTTTTTGTCCAAATCATTCATTGTGACAGATGGTTACTCTGCACAGCTCTGGCTCTCAATGGGAGATGGTGCCCTCTGATATCTTATGGAGTCATCAGCAGCCGCTTGCCAAGTTTAATACGACTGGGGACCGTAACTCTCCAGGCAACTACTACTAAACATGCCAGACAGGTCTGGCTTCTCCCCTCCGTCAGATCGATATCAAATTGTCTCACAGAGCATCTGCAATCAAGCACAGCAGAATAGAGCACTCAGACACTCCAGTCAAAGGTTACAGACGGTCTGGCCAGCTTTGCCCTCAGCCAAAGTGTGACCGCCTTTTTAAAGAGTTCCTTGACAGTTTAACATCTCCCCCACCACACTTCCCCTCCACCTCCTTCATCACTCTCCCTGCCCTCCCTCCCTCCTCTCTGTTGTTTTCCTTTCTCAGCCGTCCTGATTAAACCTGGATATCCCACCAGGAGGCTCTGATTTCCCAACCCTGACTGTTACTGTAGTGAAGTCAGAGCTGCATGCCCTCACACAAGTCGAGTCAAACCTACTGGTTACTGAAGATCAAGAAATGTATGAAGATTAACCATATCTACAAGATATAGGTACTTTAAGCTATGTGATACATAGTCTGCTTCTATGTCACGACTTGTTATGTGCTTCACATAAGCAAAATAATAATCAAACATCACATTTTAGGACTCCTGACTAAAAGGCTCACATGCACAGGATCGGTCACACATAAACTATTCTATGGCAAGCTTTTTGGACTTACATTTCTTGTACCAGCATGTCTTGGCTTCTTTTGTAATTCTTATAAACCTTTGTCATTCATATGCAGGACATATAAAGTTTGTTATGAAGAGATAATGTCAGCACTGGGAATATAAGGGATCAAGATATAAAACTTAAAATAAGCCAAAACTAATAATCATAATACACAATCTTAAGTATTAAATTAAGATTTGAAAGATGCTTACAACAACAAAGAACAACAAAGACTGTCAAATTCCCCATGATGGCAAAACAATCACTGGAGGCTAATTATTTACTTACTTAGCTAAACACAGTTATAATCTTGTCATTAGCATGGAAATAAAATTAAACAGGGAAAAATGGGGGGAAGGATTTCAGAATTAGTGAAGTTCATTGGAGTCATTTCACATGAGCCCCAAATTACATCGCCCTGAGTGACTGCTCCTGAATGAATGGAGCCTTTTTTTATGATCACAAGAAAAACTTCTCCCGAGGGGCAAGGAATTTCAGAAGGGTTTCTCCTTTTAAGCATACGGGGTACGCTTTAAAGGTAAAGGGTAATACTGCACTTCCTATCCTGGATAATACTGGTTGAACTAAATAAAATGCTTCTATTCATTCAAAAGATGTACTTTTTGAAAGGAATGTCTTTAAGCCCAGTAAGAATGAGCATCTAGGTTGTGTGAGCAATCATTCAAAAGTTTGAACTTTTAAGAATGAACTAGAATGCATCGAAACTCACCGTTTTGCTCCTTTACGCTTGGTAGGGGAAATTTGCTGACATGACTTGATTCAGCTTCCGAGCCATATTGTTGGAGAAGCGATGCAAGAAGGAATATTAATGGAAGGATCATTTGGATGAGTGGTAGCCGGCGATCACAAAGCGCTGTAGACGGGACGGTTTGTATCACCACACACATGCGTCGTTTACAGGGCACCAGTGCTGTTTCGGACACATTTGGAGAGGATAAGCGCAGAGTAAAATCCACTTAATTTTAAGCATCAGTCCTTCGGAGGAAAGTTCGGGAACAAAATTTTAACTTGAGAAGTTAGAACGACTCCTCTGCGGAGGTTCCGAACCTGCCGCTGCTGCGCAGAGCAAATGCGCACCTGTTGGTTCAATGGGAAGTTGAGCAAAGTTTAGTTTTATGTTGCTATAATCCCGGTATTAGTTATAAAAAACACCCTTATGCACGCATATAATCTACGCGACGAGAACATTAGAAAGACACAGTCGCATTTTGGGGAAAGCGCGCGTCCACGGTGCGTTCTTCACTCCGTCTGATAAATCCCTGCAGATCTTTACGCATTACAGCAAAGGCTCACACACAGAGACAGCGAGAGAGTGAAGCAACTTGATACAGCCTGTACTTTGAAACCATTCGCAACACCGAGACGTTTTCTGTTTTCTGGCGCGGTCTAGAGTCATAACTTGGAGCCTGAGATAAAATATCGCTGCGCGCCCGGGGTTGGCTTTTTGGAGACTGGCAACTGACGCACAACAGGTGCTATACATAAAGTACAACTTCTCAGCGGAGGAAACTCCCAGGATGTTAACTATTCAGTTGCTGCCTGGTTTAACGAGGTGTTCCACTCCCTTACGGGTCCGTTTTATGTTTTGTTTTTGTTTTGTTTGTTTGATGGTTGCGCACTTTTCAAATAATTTCTAGCCAAAAGTTTCAGCCTCCCGAGATCACACAGTCTGTTGTTAAGGATAAGGTTTACATAAGCGGTAATACTTTTGGAAATATATCTTTAAAACTACAGAATAACTTAAAACACTATAACACCAGATTAAACGATATATTGTAAATATAAAGATATAAGAGTAGAGATACAAAAATGTGAAGGAGACATTTTAGGCTATTTCTGGATTTTTTTTTAAGGGACACATTTCACTTTCTGCTGTGTGTACACCAGTTGTACCCACTGTCTTACTAGTCCTTTATCTGTTTCTCTGCTTATTTTACTGGACTACAACACCATGGCCCGATTGCATTTTTATCCCATTAAATCATGATCCATCCAATGTATAATATATACAGTGCAGTTCACAGTATATATTCACATCAGGAGTCCCATGATTCAGACTAAAACCTTCCATATAACATTCCTAAGTAACATTGTTTAACCACTGAGTAATTGTTTAAAACCTTGATTCACTGAATGAAAGATAAATGCGCCCCAAAAGAAAACTTTTTAACATGCAGTTTTGTGCTCCCCTGGAATGTTTCTGTGGAAGGAAATGTTTAAGGTTCTCAATTTGTCATATCAAAGCAGAGACACCGCTTGAAACAATACTCCCTCCTGTTCCCAATTTCCTTTCTCCCCAGCACAATGTTGTACCTCATCAACTGTGTTTTATGTGGTTCCTCCCATCCTATTGTTGGCAAAATGCAACAGTGTATCCCCCGCTGTATGGTAAGTCTGCTGCAGCACAGACACAACAATCAAAGGGGAGCTGGAGACATATTGAACCCATTGAGCCAGACGCATGATGCAATGCTGCAGCAATTTACCCCCAGCCTCACATAGCTTAGAAACTACCAACTTAAAGAGAATATAGAGCAACCATCTCTCCAGCATCAAGGTAAGAAGGGAAGCTTTTGTGGTTTTAATCCAAGTTAATGGCTCAGGAAAGAAGGCGTGGGACATTGATGCAGTCATTTCATACTTGTGTTGCCCCTGTGGAGAGGGGCATATAGAGGTCTTCATGTGCCTGTTGGAAGGGCCAAGGCCCTTTGTGTAAAGGAGGGTATCACATTCCAGCCCTGCGAGCGCCTGCAGCAGATGTCAGCACTTCACATCGTGGAATCCCTCTCTCTTTCACAAAAACACACACACTCATTCACCCCATGAGGTTTTGTCTGTAAAAGCTGGGTATTTTGTCTTGTTGTCCACATTTGATTGCCGCTTCCATGGTGGTCTTGTGAAACGCAAAGTCTTTGATACAAAGAAATATAATAAACAGAGGAAATTAGAAACAAGTTAGGCTATTTGGGTCACGCCAAACATGCAGAGACAAGCCAGCTAGGAGAGCTCTGTGTCCACTGAGCAGAGTGCAAGTGGAAATGTATACAATGGAGAATTCACACTCATCGTATACTGCTTAAATCCCCTTAGACTTGCTTGCTGTTATGAGATGCATTCTGTCAAGCAAACAAATGCCCTCAAACATCAGTCACCATTAGAAAACACATCTGTCATAGGTTTTTTTTTTTGTTTTTTTGGGGTTTTTTTTTAAAAACACCTTTGTGGTGAAGAGAAACACAAGTGAATGAAAATGTTAAATTACTTAATTTATACTGTAAAACCAGTTGTTGCAGCAGCATGAACTTTATCTGTGTAGTCCAGTAAATCATTTTATTTACTCACCCATACATAACAAACATATATCTATCTCTGTACCTGATCAGCTGTTATATCATCATATTCATCCTCTAAAAGGCATACTGACCTTCAGCACGCAGTCAAACTTTTATATCAGAGACATTCTGGTGTTTTATGGACATTAAGGTCTCATGTTGATAAGTGAAAAGTTTCAATAATTGCCCCTGGCTGTACTTGGCTTTGAGACCAGAGCCCCCTGGTGGTGCCCCTCAGAGCTACAGGCAATGTTTGCCCCTTGAAATTCCTAAAGATACTGCAAGGGGTGTGGAATTTGTTTATTTTTATTCCACCAGGGGAAGCATATTTTATCTGATGATTCAAGATATTTCCAGGTTAAAACGAATCAGATGTGCTTATCATGTTCAGGTGTTCAGGGACACAATGCTGCTTCTTCTAAAGCGTGCTGTAGTAGAAATAAATATATGCTTAAGTGGTAAACTGATCATCAGTAATATTGTACATACAGTATATTCATTCATTCAAAAAGTATTGAAGTGCATGACTTCAGTTTGGCTTCAGTTGTGCATAAATTACACAAAATCAAATACACTGCTGTCCAATATAATCGCTTAGCTGAGTTCACTCCACAGCAAAACCTGAATATAATTCAGTTTAAATCCAATTATAAGTTTAATAATGCTGTCTGACTACATTTGTTATTGCTGCTTGATGCCCTGAAAATGAGAAAGAATGAATGTCTGCAGTGTGGTAGTGCAGCTGGGATGAACACCTGGCTGGATATCTACGAGATTTTTACTTTGAGAACACATGCATTGAAAACCTAAAAAAAAATAATCTTGCTGTTAATCTTGCTGGAATCAACTAAAACAGAATAGCTAAAAAAATTAAAAATTAAAAATCTTGATTCACTGTAACCGTTTAGTTATGTTAGACATTTCAGTTTGGAAAGAGCTTTTTGTCCTTCAGGATTTCCCCTCTTACACAATCCTTATTCAGGAAAGTGATCCAAACATATTTGAAAGGAACTCTCCTTCTTAACAGATTTCTGGCTCGATGCCTCCATCATAATTTTGGATACTGTAGCACTTCCTAAACATCTGCTGACAAGGAAGACTCAGTTTCCATGATAGCATTCTGCTTATTTAATGATCCAAGGATCTCATATTACACTGCCAAAGTTCATCAATACATTACTGAACTGGAATCCAGGACAGTGTAATGATGAATTTTCTCTCCTTATCTATTGTTTTACTGACGTATGAGCATGCTGCTTGAATGTAAAATAGATACTGACAAGATCATATATGTGTACAGGCCAGACATGCAGAGAGAAAAGACTTTAATCAATAAACCAGGAACTGGAAGTTGGAAGATACTAATCCTCGTATGTGTCAGTGTACTACCTTTTGAATGTACTAATGAACATGTTGCAGACCTTCATATAGTTTGAAATATATTTTACTTGTACATAGTAAAATAGGAAAATGTCTGTAGCTGTAATTTTGACAGCAGTCACCTTAATAGAAAGATCACATGTTCTTCAGAAACTGATGTATTGTATTTTGCAATAAATATTGTTTTATCTCCATCCTTCATGATTTACATGAAGTTTTTATTCATTTTCACTGCTCTTATCTCAGCTCCTATGACATGTACCCGTTCGTCTTCCAAAAAATTTACATCATCATTGAATTAAAGTGCTGTCAGCAAAGCTACTCTGGGTTTAGTTAAAGAATGATCCATCCTTCTGAGATGAAAACAAACATGTTACTAAGCAGCACACAGTAAATAAATAAACAAATAAAGCTGCTTAGTAGTAACACTTCTTTGTCTCTTGATCTGTCAAAAACTCCTTTTTGATGTGACAACACATATAACTCTTCAGGGCTGCAGTGGTAGCAGAAATGTGGTTTTCATGCCAGGTTGTATTATACCACAGTAGATTGTTTCAATCCAGCCTGACATATTTCTGGAATGGCATAGGATTGTCCATCACACTCGTGGCTCATAGCCAGCTGGCTAGCGAACATTTTTCTAAACAACACAGAAGAATCCTTGTGCTTGAATGGCTGCCTCTTTATTGTAACACCAGAGCTTTGCCCTGTGACATAAATCATTAATCTCTATGCATATGGTACTGATTAATTTGTGTATGCAAATGGAATGCCTTGTCAATCAAGATCATACCACGGGGATCATCTTTGGGGAGACCGCACAAGTTGTTTGACACAATGATGCATGAGATATGGCTCAAAACTGTGGGGAAAATCAGCTCAGTGGATTTTTCTTTTTTTCTATTTAAAGAACAACAACAACAAAAAATAAAAATAAAAAATCAAACTTACTGTTACCTTCCCTCTTAATGTATGTGGGTTTTTTCTTAGAAAAACATTCAAATCTGTGCAGACATGAAAGGTAAATAGGAAGCGCTCTTTATCATCCACCAGATTATCAGTTATTTTGTGACCTATTCAATTCAGTTCAATTCAATTTTATTTACATAGCGCCAAATCACAACCACCTCAAGGGACTTTATATTGTAAGGTAGGCCCTACAATAATACTTACAAAGAGAACCTAACAATCATTTGACCCCCTATGAGCAAGCACTCTGGCGACAGTGGGAAGAAAAAAACTCCCTTTTAACAGGAAGACACCTCTGGCAAAAACCTATTTTTAAAGACAGATTTCTTTGCAATAGTCAACAACAACTTTACATGAACCATTTCAATAAATAAAAATTAAACGTGGAAACTATGGCTCAACTATTCATTGTTTTAATCCTTAACATTTAATAACACCCTGCCATTATACTGTCAGTGTTCAGTTTTTTCTGCTTTTCATTAAATTCTTTAAAAAAATAAAATCCTTAAAGTGACTGGCAGGTACAGTAACCCGCCTAAACATACTTTACAGTACTTGTGTTTGGAATGAAAATTCTTAGATTTTAGATGTTGAGGATATTATAGTCACGCTAAGCATTTTTCTTTCACAGACATATACAAAAGGCCGTACCATCAGACATTTTTAGATTAATATTTATTTACAACCAGCGGAAAGCTCAACAAAAAACATGTAAAAAGTCTTATATATGATCCATAAAATGACTTTACGTACAATAGCTTTTTGACTGAATTTAAAAATTAATGGTGACTCTGTCACAGTCAATGGTTATGATTTAAGATCTGCATTCATTAATATACCCATTCTCCGTTTCATTTATTTTTTCAGGTGTTCAATCTGGATATAAACAGCAATTACTCCACAGCAAAAGGAAAAAGACATTTCATCCTGCCATAAATCTTAAATGTGTTTTAACAAACAAGCTGACAGCACAGATGTAGCAGGTAAATCCAAATTGTTGAATTTAGATATAACAACATTTGAGAACCAGAAGTCCATTAAATAGTTGTTCTGGGGCTTTTAGTAACTTTATAGTGCATCACACTCCCATTAGGAGACACAGTTTAGCCAATATGAACTCGCAGATGTTCAAGTTTCCATTTTTCTAAGTTCCCTTCCCCATCTTCCAATGAAAACTGTGTGACAATCTAAGACATGTATAAAAACAAAGCATTTTTGTAGTTCAGTGGTGGATCTAAGTGTAAATACATACAGTACTGTGCAAAAGTCTTGAGCCGTGAAACCATTTTTTTAACACTTTGCTTCCAAAGAGTCAGACTTGCAATTATTAAAGTGGTCTTAAGTAATAGTTCTCCATAGTTTTCAAGGTCTTCCAAAGTTTTTTGTGACATTGACCATCTTATCAGTCATTTTCAGTCTAGTCCTTGTACCCGAGGATTTTCATAAGATTAATGTATCTATGTATTTATTTATTCTGTTCAACCACTTAACACTGACCTATGAAACATTTGTGTAACAAAGAAAATGCACCTCACTTGAAGGATGAACCAGAACCACACTTTATTACTAACAGCCTATCACAAACATATCCATAGATTCCAAACATACTGCTAGTGCGGTAAAAGCATACCTGCATGGAACCCCCTTCCCCAAAAAAGGCAGCCAACATCATAAGTAGTGCTTTTAATGTCCTTCAAGAAGCTTGGAAAACTATTCCCAAAGACAAATGAAAGAAATTACAAGGGAGCCTTCCTAACAGAGTATAGGTTGTGTTGAAGAATAAAAGTGGTCATACCAAATATTTACTTTCGAGCTTGTTAAATTTGCACAAACTCTGTTTTTGCCTTCTGTGCTGTATTTCCATGTGTGATTGCACATGTTTCAATAAATTGCTGCATCAATTTCCCATTTTCCCCAAAAATATAAAGAGATGAGGGGTGGCTCAAGATGTTTCGCAGTACAGTACAGTTGTTGAAGACACACACACAGGCGCACACACGCACAAAAAAGGCCCTTTCATTGCACGGGGACACTGAGACCAAAAGTCATAAGATTTTCTGTCAACACTGAGCCAGAGTTCTGAATTACATTCAACTCTGACGTCTTGACATCACCAGTGGTCTGCTATATCACACCAAAGATGGTTAAGCCAAGAAGCTGTGCCAATGCATTTCATTGTGGTGATACTTTTTGCATCGACAGTGGGCTGCCTTAATGTGGAAATAATGAAAATTTTACTCAAAATATATAAGGCTGTATGGCGTCTGTTGTGTACATTAGCAGCAGCTGAGGATGTGGAAGACGGGAATGTAAATGTTTATGAAATATGAACATCTTCAGAATGAGTTTGTGATTCTTTACACCAAAATACGTGAGATCAGATTGCTCTGTGTCCTACAAACTAAAATATGTTTGAGACTTCTGCATTATGCAATTAAAGCAGTCATCATTTTTATCTGGATGATAGAAACACATACTATATTGTTTTATCTTCTTTGTCACTGATTTAATGAGTCACATTTTCACATATACAAAAAATCAGCTTTTTATCTCACATCTAAAATAGTCTAGGTCATACTACGGCACATGATTACCACACAGTCTATTACTACATAATACATAGAAATAGAAGCTTGAGTATCTTATTGGATTCATAATTTCTAATAAAGCGCTCTCTATTTTCATCCATCTGCTGCTAAATACCACTCAGTCCCAGCCATAAGTAGTGATGCGTTTGCGTCTATCCCGTGAAAGAGAGCTTTTATTTCCTGCCGTCACGTCTCCGTCTAGCAGCGGCTGTGGATGTGGAGGCGGGGAGCGGCTGTCCGTGGTGCTGATGGGAATGATGCTCTCCAGTTCTGTGCAGCCGCTACTGCGCATGTTGCATGACAGGTACACGCAAGCCTCCATCTTGGGCATCCCAAGCTAAGGCGAAAGGGCAGCAGCCATATACACGTTGATTTAAAAATAACAACAAACGGGCTCGGAAACCAAAACAACAACAAAAAAAAAATTGGCAATTTGCCGAGATGTAACTTTTCCCCTCAAACCAATTGAACTAATCGCTTCAGTGCAGGAAGACGGAAACAGAATGGAAAAGAAAGGGAGCGAATGGTCGTGGAAGCTCTGTTAACCACTGTTTTCACAGTCAGCTTGAGTGGATCGAGATTTCTGAGGAATTGACAGGTGACAAAGCCAAACGGTAAGCAGAACTGCGTACCGTGTTTCGCGAGAGATGACTTTGTGTTATTTATGTTCATAGCGTGCGCTCGCATGTAGTGAAATCGCATGCTCGTGTTCATATGTGTTGGCATCTTCTTTCTGCATCCCCCACCCACCCCCGTCATGGTGGTCGCTGTATCCTCTGCTCTTCTGATGCTCAGGCTTCGGGCGAGTGTCAGCCTCTCTTACTTACTTTTCTGTTGTTAGAAAGAGACCGAATGCGACGTGCAGCCACAGGTTGTGAGAGCACCGGCAGTGTGCGGATTTATTTTTCTTTGGTTCCATTTCAGTATTTTTCTTGAATACATCTGAGGCCTTTCCTCGTGGATTATTGGATTAAGCAGTAATAAATAATCTAGTTTTAAGTGGTGATATTACCAGGAATATGACCTATACTTATATACATATCTCAGTTCCACCAAATGACATGGCCGGACTGTTATATCATCAACATTAATATAATAAATAAGTATTCGTTTATTTACCTAAATGTAAACCCTCTTCCCGGCAGAAATAATTTTAGGTGTTTTGTTTAATGTCCAGAATCTTAAAAAAAAAAGACACTGTGCTCTAGTGGCAGATTGGCTTTAATTGTTTATTATCCCATGACCCGTAGGGCAAACCATGTAGCCCGCTTGAGTCACTGTCAGCCGTTGCATGACAAAGCCTCTGCCGTTTTAACTTTGCCCCTAGTAAAACAGAGCTAGGGCAATGTTCTTCAGTGGTGGCACACAGATGAGTCAGACAGTGCCAAGGTCGAGTTATAGTTTCAGCTGAACTCATATTTATGCTTTAATATCAGTTGGGTGGACGCGTGATTGAGGGTTTTGTTTTGTTTTTTAATTTTGATTGTACACAATTATATATCGACTGGCTTCTCTGAGCTCCACTTTGGGACTGGGACCCAAAAGAGATGTCAAAATAGATATATTTTGACAAAAGCAGATCACTAACTTCTCTCTTCAAGTTGTATAGGTGCACGCTTCAAAAGAAGACAAAATAATGCAACTATGATAAGAAGACACATGCATAAGGATTAAGCTTTCACAATCCCAACAAATATTATGAACCAGTGCGATAATGTTCAGCACTATCAAGAATTTCAAATATGTCTTATTTGGTATTCAGACTCTTTTATTCGCTACAGTGCGATGCATACTAGTTGTATACATGCCTCTGCTTCATCCTTCTCCTTATCAGGTAGAATGTGGAAAGAAGCTGAGATTTCACCTACAGAAATGCAAAGGGGAATGTAGTGGCGAATTTCTGTCCCAAGCTTCGAAAAAATAATTCTTCCACTTCTTAATGTGAGCTGTTCAGATTTATTTCTGACTCGTACATACAAACAAAAGATGTCACGGTCAAAAAACTATTTGCTGCTACAGCGCACATTTCCATTGCCGTCCTGGCTCACTCTAACCTGCTACCACACATGCGCTGTAATGTTTTCTTACCCGACACAAATTAAACGTGCAGCATGTAACATAATAACTGAAACAGTATCAAAAATATTTCTCTATAGATTGGCTCTAACATTTCCAGCCCCCTAATTGGAGGGCGTGAAGACTGACAATTAGCGAACACTTACAAAAGAGCCAAATAACATTAACACTTCCTGTATCACACATGGTCATTCAAATTATCTTTCACAAAACCTGTAACCGATCAGAACATATACTGTATTTTCTCATTCCAAGTTACATGACATTCTCACAGATCAAGCATAGCTTGTCAATGGGTCTTTCTAAGGTGTTAGTCTTTGTCTTGATGATCACACGCCGCACCAGACCCTTAGCATCTGGAATACACGAAGAACTCTCCCCAACATCCACGAGCTTCTTGGCGCTGACTCGTCGACCACCATTACAATGTCCCCCACAGTTACATTTCTTCTGACCTGAGTCCACTTTTGACGCTCTTGAAGCATAGGCAAATACTCGCGCACCCACCTCTTCCAAAACAAGTCAGCAAGATATTGCACTTGCTTCCAACGGCGGCGGGAGTATGAGTCTTCCTTTCTGAAAAGTCCAGGAGGCAAACCCGGCTTTTAGGCGTCAGTGGTTCCAGGTCTGTTGGATCATCTGTTACTGTAGTCAGCGGTCTATTTCTCTATAGATTGGCTCTAACAGGGAAGATTGCATAGAGAATTTGTAGGTTGCATAAGAAATTATTTCTCAGAAATGTGGTTGAGTTGTGAAGTCCAACATTTGACACTGCTCCAGCTGTTGCCATCTGAGACGTGTGGATTAGCTTTGACATTATGCTGGCCAGGCGAGTAGTATCCAGCCCTCTGGTTTTCAGGAATTTTCCAAATCGATAAACCAATGTTGTCTTTGTTTGGGCAACTTGTTTGCATGGAGCCAAAAGGCATTGCACTCTGTACAGTTCTCAGTGCACTCAGGAAAGGATTTCTGTTGAGGAAGATGATGATCGATGTGAAGGCAAGGAGTAGACAGGGAGTTGCTGGGTCAAGGCAGTGAGACAAGGAGAGAGAGACAGACAGAGAGTATTTCTGTCTAGACGGCCTCAGTTAATACACAAGATATATGTTTGGATGAGTGTGTGTTTGTAAGCTGGTGTTGCTGCCTTGCTGTTGGTCTCAGTATCCCAATGCAATGAAAGGGCAACACTTCTAGATGGACAATGAATCACACAGGTACTGTGGTTGCAAGATGATTAATGGCCTCTATCAAGAAATGCAAAAATGCTCTGTGTGTTTGTGTAAGTGTGCATTTGTATAGTTTTGTTACTGTAAATACACAGGACCATATTATCTGTTAGTTGCCTTCACTTTAGTATTATGTTGTAAGAAATGACTGACCAATAGGGAGTGTTGGTCATAACACTCCAAGGGTTAGAAATCTAAACATGATTGTTGAAATCTAAAAAATACATTTAGAAAAAAGTCCTATTGAGCCTTTTTGATGTAAGTTCTGGACTAAACTGAAGGATATTGTAGGCGATATTTATTTCAGCTATCCTTTAAAGGTCACATTCAGCTGACGAGTCCTCAATGACCATTGTTATTCAGGTGCAATGCTTCAGTGATTGAATTTATGCTTGAACTTGCTCTGCTTTATTAAACCTTGTCAGACTGATTCATCTGTATTTCAGACATTTACTGTATGTGACATGCATCTAGAGGAAATATGAATCGATGATGTTAAAAAGAGTAAGGGGCAAAGTTGCAGTGTTCAGGAAACAACAAGCTCTGAAGCTTTAAGCTCTAGCCAACAAGGAAGCCATAGAATTACTGTCACATAACAGCTGAATTTGTGGAATGTGAAAAAAAAATCATTGGATTCACAATTCCAAATCATTTCTTTTGTTCTTGTCCCTCCATTTTTATTTTATATGGTCATTTTATTCACAATTTTTATTATTATTATTTTTCTTTTACACAGGTTCAGAATGGGCACAAGGAAGTTCGCCATTATTCTCCTAGTTCTCTTTCTTTGCTTAGACGGAGGATTTGCCAAAGAAAAAGGAGCAAAGAAAGGAAAGAAGAAAGGGAAGCATGTTTACTGTCCATCGTAAGTACCGTGTGGAATAAACAACATCGTGCTGTGTCATATTGGCCTCTGGCGTATTGACTAGGCATGTTAGCTTGATGGCTCTATACACAGTAATGCATACGTTTTTCTTGTATACAAGTCGAATAAAGAAGTAAGTTTTGTTGTTGTGAAATTTGTTTGCAATCTCTGTTTTAAATCCATTCACTTTAATCTCTTAGAAAACCTAAACATTTTCTATGAGTAGAATTTGGTTCTGCTTGATTGGCTTCAGTCAGTCAGCATTAGCTCTTGCTAATGATGTTTCTTCAGCCTTACATGTCCATGAGAGCGTCTTCGGATCTAACTGTTCTTGGTGGAAATTTGACTAGTCAGAGATTCTTATGGAAACACCCTGCTCTGTGCTGAGGCAGGCACCGTTTGTCAGGACGGTGCCCGCCTCTACTTTTTGGATCAGGAGCGTATGCAGAGACTTCCTTGGGTACCATTTATATGATTTTTCTCCACTGAAAATGGTCAGGAAGGACTTAGTCATCATGTTCATCTGAGGCAGCCATGGCCAGTGACCATTACAAAATGTATGGTGCACTCATCTAGGAATGGAGAGCAGTTCCTCAGCAGATCGGGACACTTGTGGAGCCAATAGACAGATGGGGAACTACTGTCCTTTGTAGAGGAGGCTATACCTCATATAAAACATTTTCTATATACATATATTATAGTGTTGGTCTATTAAATCTATTAAAAACACAAACTTGCCTTTATTTATTTTAGTTCTGAAGCATATTTCTGACCATTTGGTAAATAAATTGGAGATAAATTAGCTGAATACCGCATCTCAATTCATGTTTAAGCCATCTGCCTTTATCTACTAAAAATGTTGCCAAACCTAAAATGAGTATGTGGGTACAGATAGTAAAATGGTTGTTATCCTAATAGCAGAACAATTTGGAACGTAGGTTTGAAAAATCATATTACGAAGGTGCATTGAATAGCACCAGCAGCTCAAAGCTAGACGGTTCTGGGTTTGAAACTGCTGGCCAGGACATGGAGTTTTAATGTTCTCCTGTGCCTGTGTGGGTTTTCACCAGGTGCTCCCACCTCAATGACTGTAATTAGGCTAGGCAGTTAAGAAAATGGATGAATGGCTATTACAGTGCCTCATTTCTATTTGGGTGTAAAACATCTTAGGGGTGGACAACAATTACCCTTTGTAGGAAAAACCCTGACCAATGTTGTCAGTTCAGCATGGAGCTGAAGCATGGCGGACTTTGTCTATTTTACACCTAATGGATCTTACTTTTCAGTCTCTCCACCATACACATAAATAGATCTCAGGTTGTCATTGCCTCTTCAGTGCATGCCAAAAGGTGATTCTCAGGTTATGGTTTAAACTATAGATGTAAATACTGTAGATCACAAAAGGAATGTGACGTAATTGTGTCCTGCACGCTGAGTTAAGTGTAATGTAGAGCTGCGCTATCTTCTTCCTTAAATGGTAACAAATGTCTCTACAATGAAGTCTTGAAATGTGGGATAAACTGTTTGATGTAGAAAATTGGCAAGTGGAAGCTGTATGACATGCTTTGTGTTTAATGCTGCAGATGCCTTTGCGGATCAACTAAAGCACTTGGTTCCAGTTTAGCTCTTGTGCTTGAGATTGTCAGGAAGGTCTCTTAAAAAAAGAGGAGGAAAAAAAGCGGTTTAGCGGATGGGAATTGGGTTTTACTTTGATCAGGGGAACCGCTGAACATATACACACTGCGCAGCATTCTTGTGTAGCACTTTAGCCCATCCTCAGTGCATGATAAGGTTTACATAATAATATGTATTGAGAAGGGGGAATTCTTTGGCAGAAGCATTCATTGCCACCCAGGAGGAGGATTTTTGTTTCCCCTTTCTCTCTTGCCAGATCCCCTCCTCGTCCTTTTCTCTCTGTCCCACTGTATTTTTCATTAGTCAAGCACATGAAAACAAATGATGTTTGACTGATTGTCGTCATGTTGTTGGTGATATTTTTACCAAGCACTGTTAAGTTTTTTCAATTTTGTAGGAACATTTGAAGTAGACTTAAACAAAAAGAACTACATAGCACAAAAACAGATTATTTGTCTTGACAAGTCATTTATACTTGTCACCTGTGCGGCAGATTGATTCATTCAGGGGAAAATCATTTCAGTGGGTTACTTATTGGCTTGCTTACTGAACTAGTGCTGTTTTTATAAAGATAGTATAATATGTGCTTTGATCAAGCGTTTCACTCATTTATCTTAAAAAACCCTTGAATGATTTTAAAATGAAATATTTTTGCATCCTTTAGAATTTTTCACATACCCAAATGTTTTATTTATGGATGATTAAATGTCAGTACAACTTAAACTGCCCTGTGTTTACTGCTCAATAACATATATTTGTATGAAAACATGTTGAGATGATGAACACTGCAAATATTTCAAAATTCAGCATGTTGAGAAGAGTCTTCCATTAGCCCAAGGGATCTTGTCAACTTCCTCAGTCATAATCTGGAAACATCCCATAATAGCAGCACATTTCATTTCTAAACATTGTCTCAGTCTAACAGTTCCTTGGTGGTCCAAATCTTAAAAGCCAATTTAATCCCAGACTGGTAGCTCTCCCAGGTTATAGTTTAATCAAAGAGTATACAGAGTAGAAGTGAGTGCACTGTGCACTTTGTCTGTTCATCTGCCAGGAATTTGACCTGCTAATGTAATCGTGCCTCAAGTTCTCTCTCTGTCTTTTTATTTGCAGACAGCTGTCATCTGAGGATCTGGCCCGGGTCCCTGCAAATTCAACCAGCAACATCTTGAACAGGTTACTGATCACCTATGATCCCAGAATAAGGCCCAACTTCAAAGGCAGGTTTTCTGCTCTTTATCTGTTTCTGTCTCGTTTTTAATTTACATTCTAGCTGCAGTGCTGTCATGCTAATTAAAGAAACACGTGCATGTGTACCTCCAGATTTCTTCTAAGAGTTTAATGCTGGAGGTAGGAATGTGGAGGCATTAATCAAAATGCATTCCCTTGCAAATGTAACTTGTGCTTAAACAGTTACAGAAGGCTTGTGTTCCTGGGTTGACTTCTTGCCGATACTGCTGCATGGACAGATTTTAATAGACACTCGTGCATAGGACAAGTTGATATTTCTAAAATCTGTCTAAGGTTAGGAATCAGATTAATCAAAATTGCTAAAGCTAGCTTACAGACAAATGCACAAGTAAAAATTTGATTTTGAAGTGGAAGCATGCTTCATCTGTTACCTTTGTACAGTCATTTCTTTTTCATTTTTCATTTTTCAAAGCCCAAAAACCATCCATCGTCAGTGTTTATAGTGTACTGTACACATCACACTGCTGGGAGTACTATGTTTGTCTCACAGAAACAGCCATGAAAATAACAAAGAGGTGGCTGGTGGCCTCTTTGTCTGACTGATCGTCTCCCCAGTCTTCAGGTGGATCTGTAGTTTCCTTGCTCTGGCACTTGGCACCAGGAGCTGTATCTGGGACTTAATGTTTGATGTGTAGTGAGCCGACTTAGCATTCTCCCTCACTCCCTCCGACTGGTCCAGCAGCCAAACATCTGCTCTCCATTTCAGGGTGGCCTGAAATCCTCATCCATTAGCATCCATATCATAATCTCCCAAATTAAGAACTAAACTATGCCTTATGCATTACTTCGCTGTAACATGGCAAGCTGCTTTTATGGGCCCTATAGAATAATAGAATATAGTAATAGCAGCATTACCTTTGAATATTGATTCAAGTTAATGTTTGATTTGTTACATTAATGCAACAAAGATGTGAGCTCTATAACACGCCATAACTTGTGCATTAATTTTGTGACCTGCATGGTAGAATTTATCCAGTGAAACTTGTGAGCCTCAAGTAAACAGATCAAAGGAAATAATTTATTCAAAGCAGGGTGAGCGGTCTGCATTCATCAACAGTTTTATTAGTTTATGCAAAAGGATGAGTGGGGAGGGGTGCCAATATACAGTAAATGTTTACAGCGTGAGCTTGGCAAGAAGATGGGATGATTTTGAGAAGGGATTTTTATTATTTTGCAATGCTGGGCCTTTCACAAAACCTGACCATTAATATAATCAATTAAATCACTAGGTACAATATGTATGGTTTAGGAATGCATTTACATGGATTTACAGAACAAATGTATTGTAAACTGCAGGAGCAGTACTTGATAACTGCTTTGCTTTGAGACATGGGCGAAGCAGTTATTAGACACAAGGAATACAGTTTTCAAAATTACAATTTTCTCTCTCTTTCTAAATCCAGGAATTCCTGTGGAGGATAGAGTGAACATTTTCATCAACAGCTTTGGCTCAATCCAAGAAACAACCATGGTAAGGACTTGCTGCTGCAGTTTGACAGTATTGGTAATCAATACTTCTGCCAATCAGAAGCAGTGAATGAGAGCTGAAAACTGCTTTGGCCAAGTTTTAGGGAGAATTCATGAGCATGTTTTCTAGATGGTATTAGATCATTTAGCAGTGAATCATTATGAAGACTGGGGTTTGCATGCCTCATTTATCTGATGGCTTAATTGCTGATCAAGAAATGCAGTTTGAATACTAATTACTAGATTAAACTCAAGGACGAAGCTGGGTTGACTCTTGATCACTTAGAAAGCAATAAATGGAAATTCCCAGTTTCTAATAAGACTGGTTCACCTGGTGTGATACATCCAATCATTCAACAGTGTAATGTCACAAATTACCAAAATCAACAGTTTTATTTTATTCTTCCATGTGTGTTTTACAGAAATTAATCCAGGATGTCTTTATTACAAAAAACAAACCTTCTTCCCACTTAGCGTTAGTATGATTTGTCACATTGTCACTCATAAATCATTTTTGTGAGATAAATTTGACTTTTTTTTTCCCATATAAGTACAATCACATTTTTACTCAAATGGAAAGTTGATTAATAAAAATGTAAAATTTATAGTTGTTCTAAGGCTGACACATGTAATATGTATATGACCTTCTTTCAGAAATTTAGCAGTATTTATGTGTGTGGCAGCCAACATGCATTTCAGTGTCCTTCTCCATGTCCTGTTATTTAATGTTGTATAACTGATCCTATTTTAGTTACAGAACCTAAAGTTAGGTCCATCATTATTTTGACAAAGAGATGATTTGATTATCGATTTTTCTTAACTTTGCCTCAGTACACAAACACTGTGAATTTAAAATCAAACGTGATTTATATGCAGATTTTGAGCTTTAATTCAAGGGCTTTTACAGACTTTTTGCATCAACTGTTGAGGGATCACAGTTATTTTTATACCTAACCACCCATTTTCAGAGGCTTACTTACATAATTTTAAATATAAGATTAGTTTTGAATATTTTGATGAAAACCCTTTACAGTCAATGACTCCCTTGAAGTCTAGAGCCCACTGACATCACCAAATGCTACATTTAGTTTTGTATTAAATATCAGATAAGCGATCTGTTTGGTTGAGATGGTGGAATTGACTTACCCATCCAAGATTTTTTCACTGCTTGGCCTTAAAAAATTCTTGCATTTCTTTTGTGGTGTGCTTCGGCTCATGATTAGTTTGCACTGTGAGAGTTTGCCCTGTGTTTCACAGCATTTGAATAAATCTCTGCAAAGAGTATAGAGCTGTACACTTCAAAATTAATCCTGCTACCTCACTCAGCAGTCATATCATCAGTAAGCCCCATTGGCCCGGTTCCAGTGGCAGCCATACATGCCAATGCTATAAAATTGCCTTCCCATGTTTGATAGGTAATATAGTATGCTTTGGCTCGTAAGCTGTTGCTTCTCTATATTTTTCTCTTCCCATCATTCTGGTAAAACGTAGTCTTGGTTTCATCTAACCAAAGGTTTTGTCAAAACTGTGCAGGTGCTTTTAATTCTGGCAAAGTCTAATCTGACCTTCTTATTCAGGAGTTTAAGTTGTGAGTTATCTTTTTGACATCTCTCATTTGGTTGCTCCATTTTTCACAAAATATCAAGGAAACTGGCCTTACATGGCCATTAAACTGCTTGTTACTCAATTTTCCAATTAGTTTTTGTGAACTATGTAAAAAATGGTTTTAGTTCCTAAACATTTTTTTGTAAAAACCCCTTCAATTAAAGTTTAAAGTCTGCACGGCAACCACATTTTTATTGTTATATTTAAAATACACTGTGGTGATGTACAGAGACAAAATTACACAAATGTCTTCGTCTTTGTCCAACAAATTATGGACCTTGCTGTATTGCCATTGAAACAACCAAATGTCCAAGAATGATCAGTGTTCAGCAGGGTTAAGTGTTCCATCATGCTCACTTTTATGAGTCATGGCACTCTGAACAAAGTCTTGGATAATATATCCTGGAGCTGGCACTGCTTGAAAATCTGCCACACGGGGAAAAGATTGGCAGCAGATAGGTAGTGTGTATTTGCTTATAAAATACTCCAGTCAAGAGTTTCACTCTATTATAGACCACTTAGGATGATAAGTGGAAAATCCTTACAAATCACAGGACCCAAAGATGGTGGAAGAAAATGAACACATCAGGAGGAAACAAACAAAGAAGAAGGGTAATGAGGAAGAAAGAGCTGAGGAAAACAAAGACCTCGAGGAAAAAGTTTTGACTAGTGAAGGAAAGTGTGAAAAACAGACACCATGTTAGAGAGAGAGAGAGAGAAAGACAAAGGTAAAGTGAAATGGATGGGAGAAGGAAGATTAAATCAGACAGTAGGAGGCCAAAGATCATTAAGATGGATAATGGAAGACAGGGATGAGGAAATTGAGTAGTGAAAAAGAATAAGATAGAGGAAGCGGGAATAAAATTAAAAAGTGTGATGGTTCAAAGTGTGATGAAAGCAAAGGAATAATAAAGACCGCAAATGGCGAGAATAATCTGAAGAAAGAGACCATAACAGCGAAGACAAAAAGGGAGGATCAAGAAAGCAAGAACAAGAGCCAAGAAAGACAAAGTGGAAGAGAAAAATGCACAACTCTCAAAAGGGTAGCTTGTTCCTTTCTTCCTTTTTCCCCCTGGACACCTGAGGAAGGTTTGAAACAAATCTAGCAGAAGGAGGAAGAGACAGCTGGTCACCTCTACCCTCAATTTTTCACTCTGTGGGGTATCTGATCTCAGGAAACCTTCTTTCATTATTCACACCTCCCTCTACCAAACACTCACTATATTTAACATACCTATTTTCACATTATGATTATAATCTTTAGAAAACAATGACTAATTTTCTTCGGAGATGGAATAAATTGTTGTTATATATGTTTTTTTACTGCTTCTCAGCTTTAGTTTCCCTCAGTGGTTATAGAAAGTTCTTAAATCTCTCTGGAATCGAATGTTGTACTGGCAGCTTGATTGTGAGCCAGAAGCAAGATATATTTCCTTGTCTAGTTTTTAGAGAAGGAAAAGGTGTGGGAATTGGCCCGTGTCTCCCTCAGACAGAGAAGAGCCACCAGAAGCTATTCATGTTGTAGCTCAAGGACTAGTTCAACACAGGTGTCTAAAATGTGGTTGTATAGAAATGATATCTTATAAAATAAGATATCAACAGCTTGATTGCAAGATTCCCCTTTCAAAAGAAAATAATGCATCATACGGGCCACTCCTTAACTGTTTATACCAAATTCTGACCCTGCCTCCGACCCTGCCAAGTATTTGCATATTTTGGTTATTAAATAGTGGTTGAGTTACTTTTGCCTCCCTATCAGGTTAAAACAGTCTTTTCATTCTCCTCTCACCTCTGGCATCAACATTGGATTTTTACCCAGAGAACTGCAGCTCATTGGAGATTTTCTATGTTTTGGACCGTTCTCTGTAAACCCCAGAGATTGTTGTGTGAGAGAATCCAAATCCAGCAGTTTTTCAAATACTCAGAGCAGCACAACAACCTAGAAAGGCTCAGAGTCACTTAAATCTCCTTTCTTTGCCATTCTGATCCTTGGTTTGAATTTCAGCAGTTTTTTTCTTTGACTAACTCTACATGCCTAAATGCACTGACTTGCTGCCATTAGATAAAATATTTACACTGGCAATTTAACACATGTACCTAATGATTTGGCAAGTGAGTGTATAAATGCTGATGGACAGTGGAAAATTCCTCAGTAAAGTTAAAATTTGTTTTGGGGTACATAAAAGACACAAATAACCCTTAAAATCTACAATTTAACTGTTTTTGCTCAGCGTTAATTGACATCTCTGCACTGGCTGAAATAATAATAACAATATCTATGTTCACCAGCTAGCTAGGTGCCAAACCATGTGAGAAGTGAGTGACACGCAACGTGTCACAATCATATCAGAATTTCTATTGGCTCAAACTTGGCAGATTTGTGTAGTCTATAAACACGTATATTCTATTTATGTCATTTGAACTGCTGTATTTTGACATTGCCGGTAGCTTAGCTGTAGCATTTTTACCTGAAGGCTTCAGCTTCCGGGTAACAAGGAAATGACGTCATTCACGTAGATTACTCGAAATTTTAGTGGCGGAAATGGGCTTCCATAATTTTGACATTGCATCATTTATGTATTGCAAGTGTAATGGCCATGGGCAGTTTTTTTTCCTTGTAATAAATACTAACATGTTTTAAATTGCAGTAGATGCACATATGCTAAAATTGAGTTATTAAAAATTCTAATGGTTTCTCATTGACTTTACTTTAGATTTAAACAAGCTGCCATGTCAAATAACAAAAATGTCAATAATAATATAGTTTCAGGTAATAAAAACTAAATAGAAGGGGAGAGTATACGTTTAAGGCATATTTCCTACACAAGACTGAACACATGCAAAGCTGATATTTCAGCCATTGTATTTGACATACCATCTGTCTTCAACCTCAGCTTAATAGCTCACCTGCTCCCAGAACAGCTTGAGGCCCACCATCAGTGTGTGCACAGAGATGTGTCCCAAAGCTCACAGTGATACTTTCCCACCATCAAGAATGTGGACATTTTACTAATATGTGCACTAATGAGGTACTTGCTGTTGCTGTGTTGATAACATTTGACCCTTGGACTGTGCAGTTTCTTGTGTGTTGACCGCTTTAAAGGCATTATGTTGCAGATGTAAACTGTCACTCTGCACTTAAAGTAATCTATATGTTATTATTCATTATTCAAACATATTTAGGAGGCTTAAAAATGTTTTTGTTACCCTGTTAAAGCATCTCATTCATTCCCACAGAAAATGCACTTTTTTGTACCATCCCCCTTAAAGCTTCAGAAAATGTTAGCAGAAAGATTAGCATATGCTTTATTTTATTCCATTTAGAGAGTTTGCCTTTTGGGCATCATTTACCGTGAAAGCACCCAAACTGTGTCCAGTTGACTTTACATGGAAGTAACATTAACTGTGTTTGTACTCGCCTGGTGTTACACTTAACAGGATTACAGAGTCAACATCTTCTTGCGGCAGCGCTGGAATGACCCCAGGCTGAAACTGCCAGACGACTTCAAGTCTGATTCTCTCACTGTTGATCCCAAGATGTTCAAATGTCTCTGGAAACCCGACCTGTTCTTCGCTAATGAGAAGAGCGCCAACTTTCATGATGTTACCCAAGAAAATATTCTCCTCTTCATCTTCCGTAATGGAGATGTCCTAATCAGTATGAGGTAATTTATTTACTTTTTTTTTTAACTTGTTTTTAATCAGTGTACTTGAAATGTCGTTCAGTCTTATGTGATTCGTTGAAAATAGTCACTTCATCAGATATGCAATAATCCAGGAAAATGCAGCATTACTGTAAATTTTGCTATGACTTAGTATCTGGTTTAATTCAAAAGTCCTTTCGACAGTACCACTCAATTTTAGTTTGGGCCATAAGTCATGAATCTTCAAGTTTAAAGCTGATGAAAAAAAAACTTTAAGTTAAGTAGAAAGGATTCTGTCTGCAAACAGATCTCATACAGTCTAGGAATGATCTTCACTAATATTTTATCAATACCAGCATTGATTTATGATACCAAAACATATACCTTATGATATTGATATAGCATTCTATATTTTTTACTAAATGGCTTAAACAGGGTGTATTTATGCTTTTGCCATATTCGCTGATCTTTATTTCAAGTAATTATGAGGTTGTTTTATCACTTAGATCTGGGGTCAAGCCCTGTGATCCCTACAGTTTAAAACAATTGGAGATAAAGTACCAGAATTTCAGGAGTGGGACCGCGCCTCCAAACACGCTCCTCCTGATTCTTATCTATGTAGTTTCCCCCAGTTCTACAACCTGTTAATACTCGTTTACGTTCCTCACCCTCCCTCCTCTTTTCAATTCTTTAACTTCTTCACTTCTAATTAGTACACAGGGATCTGCTGGGTCCGGGAGCCACCACCAGTGGCCTTCCCTAAACCCCAGCTCAATTCACGTCCACGGCATTCACCTTTATCTACTAATACGCTTTCAAACCTAAAATGAGGACGTGGGCCCAGCTAGTGAAAGTAATATAAAATGTGTTCTTTCTGTTTTACTACCTAGCAGTTAGGCTTTTTGCATTTCTAAATATTCGGTGACAAGCATACAACAACTGAAATAATTTGACTCCAATTAAGGAATGAAGGAAGAGCAATTCAAATTTCCTGTCTAGTTTTCTCTTATCTAGTTATTGAGACTGGAGCTCATTTGGTTGTTTGAGTGTTATCCATTTATACTGCACTTAAGCGGTGGCTGGTGCCTAAGTACTAATTAGAAACATCTACAAAGCACTTAAAGTCAGTTCTGTGTCCTGCATTGATAACTAGAGACTAATTTTTAAAAAAGGATAGCGTAGCGTTACCCTGCCTATCTTGAAGTCAAGTCAGTCACAACTCAATTGTTGGAGCTGGGCGGCCATACTGAAGACACAGCCTTTTCAGCAGCCTTTTAGCTAAAGGAGTCCAATATGCTAGATATTAGAGTTATTAAATCTTGTATTTGAAAGGGATCAATAGGGTGTTACCTTACATCTAGCTTTCTATAAACAGTATACATTAAGCTGTATTTCAGGCTATTAGAGTTTATTATTGGCCATAGAACAAAGAATGTAAACACTTACATGACTTCAAAAGTAATCACTTCATAATGGCAGCCTCATAGTGGAATATTTAGAAATTTGTAAACCATGTTAGGCCTCAGTCCCAAGCTGGCGATTCCCTGACAACCTCTGCTTGCTATGAAAGAAATGTGTGTTCTTTAACTGGTTTGCAAGTGGTTCTTAGGTGTTGCTGGATTTTACTAAGAGAAATCAGTTGCAATGAAGATACCCCTTTGTGACTGCTTTGGTCACCAGCAGATCATCAGGGTCACTTGTGTTTTCCATGGAACAAACCGACTTATCTGCAAATTCACCACCCTGTAGTAAAACTTGCAAAATTGTGGCACAAACTGGAATCGGAGAACATTGGCCTTCAAAATAAAAGTTGTGCTTTACCACTGAAACCAACACATTTCAAAAGATGCATCTGACTTCATGAATAGTCTCTTCACAGTTTCACTACGCTTCCATTCACACTACAGGGAACCATGGCAATCATGGCTTATCACTTCTTATCAATACTTCAACCAGTTATCAATACCCACTTCTAAGTTATTACCTGGTTGTGTGTGCCTTGAGGGCTGTATCCCTGGATACAGAAACAATTGACCATTAAGATTGTCATATTGTGTCAAAACACTAACTGTTCTTTTTAGGCTTTACTATGGCTTTTATGTCAAATAAAAAGGAGACACCTCTTGCTACTATTTAGAGCAAAACAACCTCCCAGTGAGAAAGGAAAAAAACATATTTATCAACGTGTCAGAGCACTCCTTACGTTGTGGTACATCTTATCTCCTGGCTAATTTGGCATAGTTTCAGACTGAATTAATGTAGCATCAACCTTAGTAGTAACCAAATGACTGCTCAGTGTTCTCAATATTAGACTACATAAAAGTGCAAAATTATATTATGTAGCTGTGGACACATCTGTAGACTGAGCACATTAAATAATTTTTGACCCAGCTGCATAGAACTATTACCTGTAGTGCTGCCAATGTATTTAATCATGGATCATTTGTGTCTATGACCTGAAGTACTGCAAATTCACTCTGATATATTTTAGTCTATACTGGAAATATTTGCCTGTGTTTTCTGTCCTTCTTTACTTTATTTTAATATATTTTCTTCAGTAATTAAGACTGTAAAACTGGAAACTCAAAAGATAAAACTGTTTACATGCACAAGATTTAGTGGAAAACAGATTTGTACCCCGCCTTCTACCTTACAACAAGTAGAATAGGTTCCAGGCCCCCATGTAACACAAAACTGGATAACCAATAGAAATGTGAATGTACAGACTTAATCTTCAAAGGGATTGCTGCCAGGTTTTATTCATCTCCAAAGAGAATTGTCTGTATGTTTGCATGTACCATTTTATTCCATGTTAATATATCACTCAGAAAAAAAAACCCTTTCGGGTTAAACCCTTGGCTCCAGTGTAATCTAGAGTTTCATCTTGTGAAGTGTATACAGTAATATATGCAATGAATACAATAAAGCAGCCATAAAGAAAAAAAATAAATATCTTCTTCCTCCGACAGGTTGTCCGTCACCCTTTCTTGTCCACTTGATCTGACCTTATTCCCTATGGACACACAGAGGTGTAAAATGCAACTTGAAAGCTGTAAGTTTTCCTAAATTAACAACTCTTTAAAGTATCTCATCAGTATACACATGTGCTTGCTGATATTTTAGACATTCAGTATTTATGAGTTGGGAATATAGTTGTTGTTTTTGTAAAGTAGTTGGTTTTAGGGTAAATAAGAGCATTTTGCTTGTGTTTAGCAGCCAATTCCAGTGGTGAACACTTAGTGCAGTAGAATAAATCATCATATTTTAGGGTTGTTGTGAGAGTCTCATAGCTAATTGAGCTTGACATGTCTTTACTGCATCTTGTTTACAAAGCAGTTAGACTTAAATAAGCAACATAACTTGAAGCCATTACCCTGTAAAGCCAAACCTGACTGCTGAGATGTATCATATTCTGGATGGCTTCATGCATTTGAACTGTTATGTTCATTGGAAGGGTGGTAACGGTGGGCTTAAACTATATATATCTGTTGTGTTTGACTGTTTTTCTATCTCTGTATCTGTGCCCTCCTGATTTCCAGTTGGTTATACAACAGATGACCTGCAGTTTATGTGGCAGACAGGAGACCCTGTGCAAATGGATGCTATTGCTCTGCCACAGTTTGATATCCGACAAGAAGATATTACTTATGGAAACTGCACCAAATACTATGCAGGCACAGGTACTTTCATCGTTATGAAACAATATAAAGTGATAAGAAAGTTAAAAAGTTTTGACCATCCAAAGAAAGTAGTTACGCTCAGCTGACAGTAAAAATGTACAGTAGAAGTCTGAATGGGTATATTGAACTACTAAATTACTTTTTTTCCCTGCGCTGGCATCTGCGCTAAAATTCCGACTTTCTATGAACATTGTTTTAAGCAATATTAATTTTTTTTTTAAAAGAAAATTATCCTCAACCTAAAAGTATAGTCATATGGATATGTCTGCCATTAACTGTTGACTATCTCCCTCTTGGGAAGCCACCAAAAATCACAGTCACTGAGCAGACAGATGTATCAGATAACTTAGGACAAATTCAGAAATATTACAAATTTACTTAGTCATGACTGAAAGGTTACTCTGACTCTCCTCAAAGTAAACAAAGTAATAATATTAGCACACGCTGTAATTTGAAACATGGAGTGACTTTGAGTTGTCACAGTGCAAACTCCTCTCATTCATATTATTTCTATTTCATGATGTGTTATCAGTAGTCAAACCTAATGTTGACAAGTTTAAAGTAATTTAGAGTTTTAAAAGACAAACCACAGGGAAGGTTTTGCTCATGGTTAAATAAAATGTAAAGATAGAAAAAACAAACAAAAAAAACCCCCATTGAAATGTATTTAATTTTTTATGTGAATGTGTTCCCTGGGCCCAACACACCAACACAAGTCGCTGTTCAAACTAGGACACAGATGACTCTTCTCTTAGTATGCTGGCTAGCTTAGCATTAGCATGCTGTCTGTGCAGACTCTTGCAAAAAGCTGAAGTTGTATGACCGGCATAATGCAGCTTTTTCTGTCCTGGATCTATTTTTCACTTTACCATGAAAATCTCATCCATTTGTACAATAAGAATAAAAGTAATCTCTGAAGAATGTTTACAGGATTTTGAGAAATCTCTGCTATGAAGATTTAAGGCAGTTGTAAAGGCCAAAGTGGGGTGAATGTAGTACTAGCAAGGTGTAGCTAATAGGTTGTGCACTGAGTATAGTAAAAATAACAGTGGTAACATTCAGTTTTCCAAGAATCTTTTAATTGTTTGGCTTCAATATGTCCATTACAGCCTATTATTTTAAACAATCACACGAAGGTGGTTTCTTAAGGAAGTTAACCAAGTTTTTTCTAAGTATGTTTTACCAAAAATTCTGATGTTATCATCAAATGGCCAAATGTACAACAAGGACTACACAGGATAAGATCTGTTTGTTCCCATTTGTCATGAGAAGAATAAAAAAAAAAAAAAAGCTATTTACTATATAAATATGAAATAATAAAATTGTTTATTATTTCTAAAAATCAGATTTATCCCCAGGTGGTGATTTTATGTTTTTATCTGCTGTCTTGAACTGTGTTTGAAGCTAGCAAATTAGGTGTGCAGCATCAGTTATCATGACAGTGTGCCCTGCCAGAAGTGAACCACCTACTGGGTTATCCTTCTTGGTCCTAAATATTGAATTGCATTACAGGCCTCAGTACCCTTATATACAATTATGTGGTCCTTACTGAATATTGTTGCTAAGAGGTTTTTTCTTTTTTAAATGTGTCTAAATACCAGTGAAGGGTAGCAGACAGCTTGTAAAAGTTGTCATTTTCCAGGCTGCTTGCCGAACTAAGAATAATAACTAATCCTGTAATAAAAGAAGTAAAACTGCAAAAAAGAAAAAGGTAATGGTACTGTGGTATACACTCATGCAGACTTATGTGAGTACAAAATGAATTCACAATGAAATGGAAAAATCTCTATCAGCCAACAGAGCTGGTATGACCTCAATGCTCTCACACTTGGGGAGGCACACTGCTGGCGATGAGTCAGGCTTTTAACTGGTTGCCATGGCTACCTGGCCAGACACAAAGATCACCTCTGTCTACGACTGGTTCAAGCCTGCTTGGCGACACAGGCGGCTCTTATATGCTGTATAAAAGCTCCAGAGATCCCTGAGCTAGTTAAATATTACTTCAGCCCACCCACTCTACCATCCCATTAGACCGACTAACTAGGCTCTATATTCAGAAACAAAAGGCTCCTGAAAAGGTCTGAATCTTATGGATTCTTATTCCTCAGGCTTACTAATGATGGCTTTACTTCCAACAGGAATGAGTGATTGAAAAATAGATAAGTTATTAGTAGGAATGTATATAGTACTTTCAAGCAAAATCACTTAAAAAAAAGAGAAAATGGAAGTGCCAATTCTAACAGTAATAACTCAAAGGATTTGGGGCAGGTTCAGACATCCTACACATTTGGCACATTCACAGTAGGAAGCAGTATTTTCTGATGTGCGACCTTGAGTGCTCAAATAAGTCTCAGCTTTAACAAAGTTATGTGAAATTATATTAAAGCCTATTGGCTGTTGTCTTCTCTTTTTGCTTTCTCCATGACAAATGATGCACACTACTGCAGTTTGCTTTTCTCTTTGGCCAAAGGACGAAGTAGAGTGCATAAAGAACTTACCTTACCTCCTAATGCCTAATGTGGCTTTTATAGACCGTTCAGTGAAGTGCCAGTTCTCTCACCTGCTCTGTTTCAGTTAAGGGACTGGATGCTCTGAAGACCACATTTCAACCAATACGTAACATTTTATTTTTTCTTATTGATCTTAAAACTACTGCTGGCTATTGTCTCTAATTAATTATGCTTTATGGGAAAAGGTAAGGTGGAGCATGGGCTTCATATAGTGCCATTTCTCTGAATTGGGACACATAAATCATGTGCATGAAGGCACTGCCAGTGCCATCAAGCACATGCCTACTTAACTACCTTAGCTATGTTTTGATGAAATCATGTTTTGATATGTGACCATTGTTTCCATTGTCATGCAGGGTACTACACTTGTGTAGAGGTTATCTTCACCCTAAGGCGACAGGTTGGCTTCTACATGATGGGTGTTTATGCCCCTACGCTGCTCATCGTAGTCCTTTCATGGCTTTCCTTCTGGATTAACCCTGACGCAAGTGCTGCCAGGGTTCCTTTGGGTATGGATTACTTGATAAGTTTCACCGATCTTTATCAGTACACATTGTCTGTGAACTATTTCTTGTGCTTCCATCCAGGGATAAGTGCATAATTAGATCAAAAAGAGTGATGGGTGAGAGTGTTTTGTTTTTTTTTTATTGGAGGAATTAGACATTTAAACTACTGTCTAAAAGGATTTCTATTGGGCAAAAGGCTATAGTAAATAAATAGAAACCACTCTAAAGTATTTGGATGTTTGTATGGATCACTGACTTATCCATCACTTTGACACCATGAAGGACTTATCTGTCGAGGTTGGTGTCATAGCCATCGTTTTTCTGTATGTGACAAATCATTGAATGTCGCTGTAATTGACAGATGGGACCCATGAAGCAAGAACCCTTGTCCAGTGTAAGCTAAATACACATGAATCAGAGCTGAGAGCTTAAACCCATGTTTAAGACCAATAACTGCCCCCTTTGCTGGTTAGCCAGTTGGTTTATGCCTAATTGTCATAACTTTGGTTTCTCTTTGCTGTTATGTTTAAAATCTAAAACATTCATCCACTCAAGCTATTTTTCCCATTAGACAAGAAGCTGATTCCTATAAACATCCACTGATAAAATGCCTTTTGTTAAATTTTAGCTTATTATCGCTGGAGGCAAGGCCAGGCTCTTGTCTTTCACTTAAATTCTTATGTTATTCTGTGCAGTCAATAAAGTGTTACGGAGACAGTGGGAATGCAGAAGCTACTTGAGCTGGCCAACAGGGCACACCTGATCCCTATTAACCAAAGTAATGAAGGAGTGTGCTGAAGCACACAGGTGCTGTTTTTTTTCCAAATTAAAGAAGCACACGTTGTATCAAGCCTGAGGGAGGTTCAGGTAGATTACTAGAGTGTTAGAACGAGCCCCAAGGGAAGTGACAAGGATTGTCTGGTACTGGTAGTACTTAGATTATAGTGTGACTTTGTATATGTACTGCATAAATCACAGGACCCAGATGAACAATATCTAGTGGCCCTTTTTATAACACTGATTGTTGACACAATTTGTCTTTCGCTTAGGCCTGTATGTTGGAAAAAGGAACTAGGTTAATATATTCTAAGCACAGGCTGGCACCACTGGCTAATATGAAGTTGTCAGTTCTTTTAAACAGTCGGTTTCATAAGTTTCCTCAGCTAAAACACACTCTTCTCATAGCATCATTATAGGGTTTTTTTTTTATTTCTTTGTCTTGCCCCGTGGATGCCCTTCTGTCTTGTGTCTCTACTTAATGGATGTCCTCAAAACATGTGACACCTGGAACTGATTAACTAACCTGGTCAAATTGTAGCTTAATTTAACGTCTGATGTGGTATGGTACAACACATAACAGTGATAAACTTACCACTCAAATGCTCCAAATCACAGGCTCCACTGTGATTTTTCACATTCAGTTTAATGAAATAGCTGAATAAGTAATTCGGCTATTTCAGAGAAGGCCATCTCTGAATGATGTTACAACTTGAAATTCAAGTCCTGAATGTAAAAATACTCAGATAAAGACACTACTACTGTCACATGAATGAATGTAGTGAACTAACAATTTTAACACTATTTTTACAGCAGATATATTTCAAGTATGTCTTACATGTACCAAATATAAACGTTTTGGCACACCCTTATGTGTTCAGATTAATTAGAAAAATGCCTCAAGCAAGGTTATATATCACTGTATAGATGTTATATTTGCCTATTTCTTATAGATGTTTATGCATTATCTTTCCTTCATATGCTGTAAATGCTTATACTACACTTTACAAACACTACACTTTTCAGAATTGACAGAGTATTTGTAGATCTTGTGCTGGCTTGAGAAAAAAAATCTTTCCATTTGCTTGTCCCCCTCCTTCATAATTCAACCTGTGTGTAATATGTCAGTGTCACCCACACCCAGTGTCACACTGGCACGTCTGTGTGTGTGTGTTCAGGGCTGCACAGATAAGATAATCCATTGTTATCCCACTTCAGTCTTCCACTGCTTCCTTTTTTCCATCCTCCCTCCAGTTGTTTATCACCACTTTCATTCCATCATCACTCCAACTCCTCCTGGAAGCCTCCCCTGACTTCTCTCTAAATGGGATCAGTCCAGGTCAGTTAGCACCCAGGTGTGGGAATACTCTCATTTATAGCTCTGTGCTGTGTGTGTGTGTGTGTGTGTGTCTATGTGTGTGTGTGTGTGTGTGTGTGTGTGTGTGTGTACATGTGGATATACTGTATGTGTCCATGTGCTCATTGAACTGAGGTGTGTGTTTTTATGTTTAAACAGCATGTATTCTTGCCGTATAGGGAGTGTGAACAGATGTAACAATATAACTTGGTTTGCCATGACACAACAGAAATTTTCTGTACAGTATGTTGTTCCTGTTTTTCATTCTCATATAGCCCACGTTTGTTTTTTTTTCACTGATGAACAAGACACCAATATTGCCACTTTCATATTTCTCTCTGTTCATATAGGTAGGCTTCCACGATTCTGTAATTAAAGTTTATTCCAGTGAGAAAGAAGCAATTTGTTTAGAATTCCTGAACCCAGTATGAACATTTTGTTGATGAGTGACCCATATGAGGCCTGGAGGCAAAACCTAGTAACTATTTGTGTGTTTTATTGTGTCCCTGAAGCAGCACTATTATTTGAAAAAAAATTGTGCAAATCTCTTTGTCAGTTGTTAGAACACCCTCTAAAGGCTGGCTGTAATTATTTGTGCTGTATCCTGTAGTGATGGGATTTCCGGCTCTTTTTAGAGAACAGCTCTTTCGGCTCGGCTCACTAAAAAGAGCCGGCTCTTTCGGCTCCCAACCGGCTCTTCAGGTTTTTTTGTTGCTTTAATGACTTAATTATCAACAACAATATAAAATTATGCACAAAAGGAATTAGTAATGTGAAAAAACGTGGTATTCTTTATGTATGTTTATGTATAAATATTTATGGGGGCCCCTAGAGATGAAACACGTACAAACTCCAAAACACATTTCTAGCGTTAACTGAACTTCCAAAACAGAGCTACCTAGATCACTTAAATTACACAATCGAATTCATATGTCTATTGTTTTTGTATTAATACACAAACACTCATATATATATATATATATATATATATATATGTATGTATGTATGTATGTATGTATGTATGTATGTATGTATGTATGTATGTGTGTGTGTGTGTGTGTGTGTGTGTGTGTGTGTGTGTGTGTGTGTGTGTGTGTGTGTGTGTGTATTCGAATAATTAAAAAAAAAAAAACTTCATTTACCTGTTACTACCACACACCCAATCCAATTGTTGGTACTTCCTGGCTTGTGTAGTAGCCACTAGGTAACAAAAGCTCAACACGGCCCCTAGCATCCTGGAGCACTTCCGTTGTGTTTTGGAGTTTGTACGTGTTTTGTCTTTAAAGGCCACTGTAAATATACTTTTATTTATTCACTCCACATAAAATGTAATAAATAAATTATAAAATACAGAAACCAACTATTTACATTTCATACATTTCAACTTTTAACTACTTAAATTTTCAGCTTTTTCCTTTTAAACAAATTTAAAGTGAAACAACACAAAACACTGCAAACCACAACGCAATAAATTAAAATATGGGGGGGAAAAAAAGAGGGGGGGGGGGGGGGGAGAACGCCCAGATCTTTAATTAAGGGAAAGGTTGGCATTTAGAAATATTAATATCACACTCAACTGACTGCGTTTTATCTTCCCATTGCACTGATGGGTGGACAGTTCTTAGGTGTATGTGCATGTTGTTTGTGGAGCCGGCTCTATATGATATCCTTTTCTTGTAGACTCTACACTCTGCCTTTGTTTTGTCACTAAGATTGAAATGGTTCCAGACTTTGCTTCTTTTCTTGGTGTCACTCATTTTCTTTACTGTACCTTTCCAATGTGACGGTGTTGTCTCTTGTTGTTGCTCCCGGCTCTCTTTCTTTCCCTCTCCCTCCTGCTCTTGTTGTGTGCTACTGCTGTTGCGAATGTAACTACCGCCCCCTCAACTCAGCGCTGAGCAGAGGGGGAAGGGGCGCAAACGCAAGGCTCTGTTTGCCGTCTCTGCTCAGCGCAAACACAAGGGTGACTTGCAGCGTGAAGCGAAAAACAAAAAACCCACGGCTCGCATCGTTCACTTCAAAGATCCGGCTCTAAGAGCCATTTCGTTCGCGACCGACCCATCACTAGTATCCTGTAAGGATGCTTTGGTGCTTTGCAAAGGAATCTCCAACCTGTAAAAATGATTTAAAAATGCTATTTCATTAAAGGCTATTTGAGCTCTTGGAAATGTCCTAATAAATGAGGTAACTCCGACATTCTAAAAGCTTTTTTGCAGATTAGTGTATTACTAAATGAATTTTTAATTTTTTTATTCATTAAAGATGAAACGTATTAGTGTTCCCTCCTCAGCCGTAAGTTAATCAAATGCTTAACCTCTGAGATAAATAAATATTTTTGCTATACAGGGATGAAGGTTTTATGTTTTGATTACTAGCTGTTTTCACAGGGACTAAAATGTGCACATATCTCTCAATATAAAAAACAAAAAAATACCTCATCTGACTATAATGACTGACAAGGTCTCTTGTTATAACTCTCCATACAGGCATCCTCTCAGTGCTCTCTTTGTCCTCTGAGTGTACCTCCTTGGCCTCAGAGCTGCCTAAAGTATCCTACGTCAAGGCTATCGACATCTGGCTCATTGCTTGCCTGCTGTTTGGTTTCGCCTCGCTGGTGGAGTATGCCGTGGTTCAAGTGATGCTCAACAGCCCAAAACGCATTGAGGCAGAGAAGGCAAAGATAGCATCCAAAGAGAAGGCTGCAGGAAAGAGCCCTGCTGCCCGGAACAACACGGTCAACGGAACCGGAGGGACACCACTTCACGTCAGCACCTTGCATGTCAGTATATTTGGTTTTTGATAATTTGAGTGTGTTTGTATCTGTAAGTCACCTCTAAGTAGCCTTCTTATGAGAGTTTGCATGTAGTATAACAGGAGCAATTCAAATGAAAATGCACCAGAGGACACATGCTTTGCATATGGTGCTCAAACTAGTGGAATCCATTTTTTGCAGTCCATTTTAGATCTTTTATCATGATCATCAACAGCTTTTACTTTTCAGAGTTTCAACTTTGCATATGCGTAGTATAATTTCAATGTCACCATTTCTTGTCCATCTATATGAGGGCAGTTGGTATAGGCGTGGCCACATTATGCATAAAAATATATGCCTATGTTTGGAACACAGAAACTCAAAACGCAAAACCTTTTGTCTTCAAATACAAGTAGAAAAAAAGCAATTTTTTGACACATCAAAAGCTTAAAATTCCCCATTGAAAGGCATTTAAAACCTCTGATTTTGTTCTTTATCCACTTATATCTATTTAGTTTTTGCTAAAGAATATTTGGACATGGAGGCATAAACCAAAACATCTTTACATTGCCTGAAACCCTAAATAAGAACTCATACATTAGGCATAAATATTTGCATCATCCATCAAGATAACATCGAGGGTATTTATGTTATGTGGGACTTGATTTCAGTTGCATTTTGCTTAATGAGAGCACAGATGCTTGTGTAATCAATAATGATGATATCCATAACGACCTCTTTGGGTTTTGATGCCCCAGTTAATCACCAAAACATTTTAACGATGGTGCATTTTTGTTGTTGAGTGACTGTTGAGTGTTTGGATGCCTGTGTATAGTTTTTTTGCTTTTATGTAACTCCCAAACCACATCAACAACCAGATCCAGTATCTGATAGGAATATTACGGCACTGAGAAAAGGGAAATCCAGTCATTAATAATTGGCATTGTGTCTGACATACACATACGCACAGCTTGGTCAGGGCTCAAGTCTGACACTTACATGCACAGGGAGGATGTTGCATGGGTCTTCCGATTGTATGCCCTAATTGCAATTAATTTACCTCTGAGTCTATGTTAGTCCGAACCACATTTGGTCTGAGAGGATTACATTATTCCATTGAGGTTTAATAGGTTTTCTTGTCAAAACCAAATCAAAATAATGAAGCTTTAATGAGCTTAATGACTTCAGTGAATAAGCATCCTTAGTCTGATTAGATCCTGTTCACCCCGCAGGCCTTTAGGGAAGTCGATGAAAGGGATTTTTTTTGGATGACATTAACTTAAGTCCTCCTGCAGATTGTTTTGTGTAAGCACAGGTTGTGATAACATGTAGAGGCTGTAGAGGAGTCACAAGAACCTAGATGAGAGAACAGCCATATTAGGCAAAATTTCATAAAACAAAGCAAGTCTAGTTTTGGCTCCAAAGATATTTTTTCCTCTTAAAATAGCCGTAGCTTTGATTTAGCATCAGAGTTCTATCCAAGTTTCAAGATCAAACAGCTCTTTTACAACATTTTCAAAGGGTAGTCTGTTTCCAATTGAGTCCAGCTATCTTGCATAGCCTCATTTCAATGCTCCTTTCAGTTTGGAGAAAAACCTCCATACAGAATCAATATGACATCATCACTACTGTAAAGAAACAGAACACTTTTTAATGTGTCAAAGAGTAGTTAGAGCAAGTGTGGCATTCAGTTTCCTTTTGCCATAATAAGAGGTTTAAAAATGGCACAGTCAAAAATGTTTCTATATGCTGTTTTGTGCTGCTTGGTTCGCAAGAAAGGTATCTATACAAAGTACAGACGTGATGGAAAAGGGTTTCAGTTGTAAACCCTCATGCAGTCTTAGTCTGATAAAGATAAATTCCAACTTGCAGAAAAATGAATGTGTCTGTATTTGTGTATTAGAAAATACTCTTATATCTTATGTGATGTTGTTGGGTACACTTACCTTCATAATTTGTTGGACAAAGACACATTTTTGCAGTTCTGCTTCTATACGCCACCACAGGGGATTTTAAATCAAGCAATTCGGATGTGATTGAAGTGCAGACTTTTGGCTGTAATTCAGTGGGTTTAACAACAAATTTGGATCAAGTCTTTAGGAATTACAGACATTTGTATACATAGTCTCCTGTTTTTAGGGCTTACTAATAAGCAGTTTTGTGGCCAGACCAGGCCCATTCCCTCATTATTTCATGACAAATGAAGCATATACAATGTGCTGGTATAGACTGATCAGCTCCATTATAACTGCTCCTGTGCATTGTTCGCTGGGAAAGGCCACTTCCACTCAGGGTGTGCTTGGCTTGCAGCCGTGCTTCAGCATCGAAATAAATGGCAGGACTCTGGGTTTCCTGGTGGAGCATGTTTTTGGCTCAAGTGACTGGATGTAATAGAAAACATTTTTGGCAGCTACTAAACAAGTAGAGAATGACTGATTGTGCAGCAAGAGGTAAGTGACAGGCATGAGGAAAGATGTGCAGAACTTAAACTAAAGTAGCAGATGAGTTCTGTCTGCTCTAATAACTTAACTTTGGTCAACATGGGAATAGTGTTCCAGTGTGAACTTTGCAGCTAACCATCCTTATTTAATTTCTACCAAGCTACAATACACTACAGTGCAGAATAACGCAGTAGAGGTATGGTTTCATTGGTTTAAAGTCTTAAATTAACTGAAGAACTTGCTGTACAGGTGGAATAATCTTGGGGCCACTGATAAAGCTACAAGCCTTTATGGATTGTAAAGTCAGTCTGTTGCTCACTCAACCAGTTTTGAACCACTTTGCTGTGGCTACTCTGCCTTAGAGGCTGCCCGTAGCGCTTTCGGAATATTACTCTAATCTTATCATGGCTCAGATGTTTCACACAGATAAGCGTATTTTTAGACAGAAATGATGCAGAATTCAATAATCAAGTCGGTCTGTGTCTGTGTGTGCTTTTGTCCACCCAGGTTGCTGAGACCCGCTGCAAGAAGGTATGCACCTCTAAATCAGACCTGAGGACCAATGATTTCAGCATTGTGGGTTCACTCCCACGGGACTTTGAACTGTCAAACTTTGACTGCTACGGGAAGGCCATCAATACTGGTTCTGGTCTCGGCAAATCCCAAGCAAAGAACAACAAGAAACCTCCTCCCCCAAAGCCGGTCATCCCCTCTGCTGCCAAAAGAGTTGACCTGTACTCGAGAGCTCTCTTCCCTTTCTCCTTCCTCTTCTTTAATGTGATTTACTGGTCTATATATTTGTGATTATCTTCAAATGATCTTGTATTATCGCCCCCCCCCCCCCCCCCCCCCCACACACACACACACGCACACACACACCGTCACAAGTTTCTTAACTATCAAAGTGAACTTAAAGAAATGTGAAACCTACCCATGCAAAATGATTTTGAGAGTCATTATATATTACTATAATTGTTATATTTAACTTAAAAAAACACACACATTGTGACCATTTGTGTATAAAAAAAATCATTCCAAATCAGTCTTTCTTATCTTTCCTAAAAAGTAAGTATAAAATCTGAAGCTTTGTTTTTGTAGTACTTAAGAGGTTAATACAGGGTTGCAAATAAAGCAACTGATGTGATGCAAACAAATCCACAAAGACTGATTAAGAAATAAACTGTAGTCGCGCAGATCGATTGATGATGCTTATGGATTTATTAATTTATTTGTTTGATTAATTTTTGCCATTGCCCAGTGGGAGTATGCTCGCAAGTTTAATACGTTTAAGCGTTTTATTTAAGCTTTAATGCAACGTGCAACATTATAATTACCTTGCATGTTAAAATAATGCATGTATATGAAAACAAAGTATAAAAAAATATATGTATAGAATATATATTTAATATATTTATTTAATATTATTTTGATTTGCTCTTGAGAAGATATGTGGATGCGAAACACTCTATTCCTGCTCAGACGGCCATGTGACACTGCCACTCCTCCAGCAAATGTAATATTTGACACTTTTATTGTGTGTAAATGGATCACTACTGAACTGGGACCATATGTTTGTGAAATACACAAGCAAAGAAAAATAAATGAACAAGCAACTTTTCACCATTTAATGTGATTAAATTAAACAAAGATTTAAACCGAGAACTGTTTTTCATTCATTGCTATGCTCCAAATATTCATCTTCTTTACCTTTCTTTTTTTACTTGTTTGTTGATTCTTACTCAGCCTACAGCTGGTTAACATATATTGCTAACAATAAGACAAAAACGGTCTATATTTACAACATTTTCCCTTCTGCACTGTCCATATGCATTCGGAACATCATGCGACATCTGTTTCTTCACCTAGGCTTGACCTCTCCTAATCTGCTAAACCAGCCATCAATTATTCATGAAAACCTGCTTTGAAAATGACCCCAGACCATCACTGTGAGACTTCTCGTATGAAATCTGTCTCTGGCTTAATGAAGCAAGATAAATGCTGACCTCATGTCATGACAATAGGGTCATATTAATGAAGTTTGAAGTCATTTAGGGCAGGTTTGCTCATGTAACGGAACAGTTAAAGTGTTATTTGCCCTGATCTCCTGTTTTTCTTTTTTTCTTTTTTGATTTCACTACATGACAAAAACATTTTTTTTTCTTCTTCTGCAGCTGCCATGGTTACAGACAGACTACAAAAATCAACCTATGACACAGAATGGTAGTCAGACTGAGACGGGGAAAAACAGTATTTGAAGCTTCTAAAATAACATTTAAAAGCATATAAAGTATGACTCATAAGAAAAGTATATATTTTACTGATTACATATTTGAGGTTAGTTTTAATAGCTCTGTAGACTCTTTCCAGGTCTCGCTGAATCACAAATGAAAAAGATTTTGCATTGCAGTGCCCCCCAATGGCGGCATCTAGATTTCTTTTAAGTGATGAGTCGATAAAATGCTCTCCTGGGAGAAAAACAGATGCAATGCCAGGTTTTGCACTAGAGTACTGGTATCACTTTAAAACAAAGAGTTGGATTTCCACTCTATATTTAAATACATATGAAATGCTACATGACATTTGCTTGGAAAGTTTATTTTTCTTCAGTTTTGTAAATAATCCAAGATTATCAGACATTTTAAACCTTTGAAGCGTTTTAGCACTGAATTGTCTTTATAAGCAGTACACATTGCAGCTGCTAGCTGAGGCTTTTATCTGCTCCAAAAATAAACATAATGATACATCTGCTAATAGGCTACCAGCAGTGGAAGCAATAAAAACAAAAAGATTAATGATGTCATTTATAGCACCGCAACAGTAGATGCAGCTCTTGTTACAGGTGTGACTCATCTGTCTGTGGTTTTGCGAGTGTGTGTGTGTTTATCTGTGTGTCTGTGTGTGTACTTGTGCTCCACCCCCACAACCCAGCACCCTGCTAGTAACACAGTGCAGTAACCTATATCACGCAGGGTGCTTTCTAATCCAACATGACCTCTCGCCAGGCACCCACCCAAGGCACCAATACAAGCACCATGACAGTCAGGCAATGATTAGTGGAGGAAGAGTTTGGGAGAAGAGGCCACAAGGCTTATTGGAAGCTCATTTACTTTAAACAAGGTTTTCACACATGAGTGTTGTGCTTTTAGAACCTTTCCCTAGGCACTGAAATAAAGAAATAAAGTCTAGACAATGATTTTCTTGTCAGGAAATTTATACCATTGCGTAACATTATTACCACAAAAAAATAAATTAATTCAAAAGACCATATCGTGCAAAGAGTGCCATGTTGTAATATTTCAGTAACTATCACATCTATCAGCAAATAAAGTACATTCTGTTTACTTTTACTTTTTTCTCATGTTTGCACACTGTCATTGGGAATGTTTTATCTGAAACCGAAGACATAATGGAGTATTTTTTTCCCCAAAGACCAAAACAGATTTTGGGTCAGCTACAATTTTCCACTACCTCACCCTTCACAGGTACCATAGCTGTCTGGGTTTTGGCAGTACCTTGAATACGGACGGTTAGGAAGTGTGGAGGATGCCATTTCCTGTCAGAGCTCAAAGTGGCTAAAAGCTTAGTTCCAGCCAGACTAAAAAAATCTGTAAAACAGCCACGACCATGGGTCCCATCATTAAAGTTAGTTCTGCACAAGAGCAAAAAAGAGTGAGGAAAGACAGGGATGAAATACTGTCATCAAGTCAAAAAAGGCTGCACCTGGAAGAAATAGAGGGTAAGAAACAGTAAAAGCAGAAATTGAAGGATAGTAAAAGCTGATGAATAAAATAGTGAACTAGAGATTATAAAAGAAGCTAGACAATTAATTCCTTTAAAATAAAAATGTGGAGTCATCAGTTTTATCCAGCTCAGGAATCATGAAGCATCTTATTATTTTTAAGCATTTGGACTTGCAATTGTATTAAATTTACATATCACTTACATTTTAATTGTGTATGAATGACTATATTATAATAAAACAGGTGTTTAGGCAGAACTATGTAAACCAGTTAGGTAGAAAGGAACACAGAATCCCATGAGTAACATAATGGTATCATTAAATGATTAATTTAATGTAATGAATGACATCTTAATCTTAACCTTCAGCTTTTCACCTCATTTAAAACCATAATGCAACAGCCTTAAATGCATATGCAAAATGTGCATGAAGTAATATGCTATGTAGCTGAAAGACAAACAAACAAACATACATCAGACATGGTCTTAAGAGTTTGAAAATGGAAGGCAGTTGCCATATCTTTTCAAGCTCTTAACACTACCATGACAACCTACAGAGACATGCATCAGACATGATTTAGTTAGGAGAGACAGCTAGAAACCATTATAAACTTGCTTCTCTTTGAATGCAGTGTGGAGTTAGTTGTTTCGTTACGGGAACAATCCACATCAAAGATCACTTTAAGTCTACCAGTAAAAGCAGCATTTTTAACTGTTTGGCCTGAAAACAGACTCATTAAAACAAAAATAAAGGGAACCCTGAAGACAAGATGACACCAAATACTAATAAATTCCTTAACAGTGTCAGTGTCTAACAGTGTCATATATTCATATGATTATTATTTTTTTATTTAGGTATTATTGAAGCATCTTCCTAAATGCTTTAAAGCTCAACACTTCACATTTTTCCTTAGTTTAAGTATATAATTTCTGCCACACAATTTCTCACACATGAAATATGATTCATAACTAAAGGAAACATTTTAATTACAGTATTGTACAAATGTCTTGAGTCACCACTCATTGCTTTGCTGGAGTCCGATATTAAAGTAGTCTTGAGCAATATTTTTTCAGGCTTTTTGGAGGTCTTTCAAAGTTTTGAAATTTGGACATCTGCTGCTGCTTCCACACATTTTTATTTGGCCATTTTAAGAAGAATGTTTGTTTGTTAACCCACGTAACCTGGACCTATGAATCATCCAAGCATAAAAAGGCACCTAACTAAAGGAGAGAACCAGTGACATATCAGACAACTCAGTAAAGCACTAGTTTTAAATTGCATTTTTAGTTACTGGTGCATACGCATATAATTTCTTCCCATTTCTTCAACCAAATCTATGAAACAAATGACAAAACTAACATTGACATGCATTTGCACCAACAAGGTGATTCCCAAAGCTATTAGCTGAAAATGTGGCATATCTTGGCATTGTGTCATTATAAAATATACGGAAAGTGGAGAAATAAAGGATTAAAGACCTTAAAAGTTGGTCATACCAAATACTGACTTTCAATCGCTCTGTTTTTGTCTTCTGTACTGTACTTTCATGTGTGAATGTACACATTCTAATAAATCACTGAACCTCATTTTCCTACAAAATACAAAGAGATGGGAGTAACTCAAGACTTTAGAACTACACTGTATTTTCTCTTACAAAACACAGTTTTTATATATTACATAATATTACTTACATAAGGACTAAGTGGGTTTTAGAAACTTTCATGTGATTCAAGGAAAAGTATTTTAGAGGCCATGTTGTAAATGCATACGTGTAAAGATTGATTGAATGCTATCGATGCAAGCATAGGCAGTCAGAGTGTCCAGTCTCAGCACTCTCCCTGACCTTGGGACCGATCCCTGCAGGTTTAACTCCCCAAAATAATTCTAATAGCAGGATATGCTTGGCTTAGCAACTTCTGTGTGACCAAAGGCCTTGTTTTGTATTCACATCACCTCTTTACTGTATGCACAAACAGCCCTGAAGTCAGTGTCACATCAGCAGCAGCTGTAAGTCACAGAACAATGTTGTTTTCTATTTTCTGATCAACTAGCACAAGAAAACTAATCACTAAAATAAAAAATAGTTATTATAATAATTCCAGTTGCATTTGTATCCATAAGTTCCCACTTTTAGTTGCAATTCCATTTATTAATAATAACAATACTACAAAAGAGCTTTTCAGTAGCTGAATTCCAAGATTACCAAATCAAGTCATCCAATCCAGTTTAAATGTAGTTTGCATTCAAAATGACAGCAAATGGTCGTCTTGTTTCCTTCCCACATATTTAAAAAGAAGAGGTGGCTCAACACAGTAGTTAACAAGCCCCTCCCTTTTGTTTTAAAATGAGATGCTGATGTCTCATTTTTAAAAGAGCATATATCTTTTAAATAATATCTAATATGTTTTATTTATATTTTATTTATTAAATAGCCTATAAATTATTACCAGGTCATTATATTTACTTTCATTTTTATATTCAGTTGCATTTTTCACAGTCTTTGAACATTTTTGGAAATGCTGCAAATGCTAGTCTAAACATCTGTTTGTGGGTGGGTGTTCTCATGCTCAGCTGTTTGACACCATGGTGCATTTATTAGCGTTTTTTTCCCTGAGGTATTAAATATTTTACACACATAAACAACATGTTAACTAAGTTATATAATATAAAACGTGTGTCGCACAAAAAAACAGCACATATGCCAATGCACACATTCATTACTTGCGAACTTATAACACTGAGTTCATATCCTCCTCCTATGTGCTGTGCTTAGATGTGGATCTTGGAGTTCGCCTTTCTTGAACCAGAGGAGTGTTGAATTTTTCACTCTACACAATGTAGCCTGGAGGCAGCACACTTGCTTGGCGGTGGAGACTGTTACCTCATGATTTTAAGGAAAGACATTGGTATTATTTTTTAATATTTCCCCATGTTTGGTCTAAATTATTAACAAGATCAAAAATGTTTGGACCAACCAAACATTATTGTCCCTGTCAATTATTTAGAGCCCAAAAGATGGGAAGAAAGGGCTTATATTCTAAAACATCAAACGCCCCTTGAAATACAGGATTAGTCAATAGAAATATGGTTTAGCTGAAACTTGTAGTCACACATTTGACAGCAGTGTGGTCATGTCTGACATCTCTTTCTGCTTTCTGTGCTGGGAAGTTCCTTAGAAATAGGAAAAGGCTAGAGTAGATGTGACCCTGCTGATTTTTCAAGTAAGAACTGAACAAGAATATTTGATATTAATTGCTTTGTGTTTTGGTCGTATTTACCCAAGTGGATGCACAGTTAACTAATTTCTAATTATTATTTTATTAAACCAAAACATGCCAATGCTAATTGTCTTGAAATTCTGCATACACCTGCTTTTAAAGTTATTACAAACATAGTTTCAAAAATATAGAATAAAACAATGCAGAACATAGAAGACATTTTGCACACTAACTTGCCTTTAAATCATCAGTGAACTATGAGTAAATACATGCAAACACATACAATAATAGCCAGTAAATGTTTCATACTGATCCTGCTTACAGAACAATAACAATCAGCATACTGTTGCAGAAAGGAAATGTGCTACTTCATTAGTCAGTGTGTGGCCATCACAGCTTAAGTGTCTTCTTGAAATAGTCATAAGTGGGACACTAAATTGCTGCTCGGTTGTGCTGTGTACCTCTCTAGATAGGGGAGCCAACTAAATGTCAGAAATATAAATGCTTTCTAGAATATGGTTTTAGAGCATATCTGGAACACATACACCTTAAGAGCTAAATAGTTCTCAAAAGTACATTGAGTTAGTTTTACCAGCTGTTCGCAATGATGGTTTCACAAGGCAGAAACAGTTTTATTAGCATATGTAAAATTCTCATTCTACTCTTTTGCTTTTTTATGTAAAGATCCCCCATGTAAACATTCTTACACAGCTTGTGGGGTGATTTGATTAAGAGTTCTGAGCTGTTGATTGGGTTTAAAATGTTACTCACACCCTAAAAACTAATTAGATTACACTTCAGCATTGTCACAGTTAAATTATCTCACAGGCTGCCAATTCGGCACACTGGCAAATGTGCTCTAAACTAATCACACTGGAATTGAAATTCTTACTAACAGCAGCAGCAAAAGGAATCCATGCGTGGCAGAACCTTTAGACAAGGTCAAACAGGAGAACATATGTGTGCCTGTGGAACACAAGCAGTTGAGTATAGAATTAAATTGACCGATGAAGATACCATAAGAAAGCAAAGTTTTTGGTGTTTGGTTTATTTACATAAAACGAAGGAAGTGCAGGAATAAATAAAAAACCCAACAGGTTGAAAGGAAATAGTGGTGTCATACAATTTAATTCTATTGTAATTTGGGAACTAAGACAGCAAAATTCTGGCACCACAGTTTTGCAGGATTATGACCAGGCAGCAAACAGGATTTTGCTTTGATGCTCCTGGTTGACTGGAGTCTACCTGTCTTCCTTGTGCTCCTTGTGCCTGTGTAGTTACTCCAGCTAGCGTTAGGTCAGGTTAAGTTAATTTGTGATTCTAAATTGGCTTTAGGTGTGAGGGTGAGTGTGAATGATTCTCTGTCTCTCTTTGTTAGCTTGTGATAGACTGGTAACCTTTCTAGCATGTACCCTTCCTCTGAACATTCAGTAGCTCCAGCTTGAATAGTTGGAGATAGACAGATGTTTACAGATACGAAGTTGAGGATGAAGAAGGATAAGGGTGTATTTCTTTCTGATGTCTGTATGAAAACTCCATCTTTGCGTTTTACTTAAACACAAAGAGCTACCAACAGAGGCCTGGTTGTCCCAAGCCAGTGCCTTTATAAAGGACACAATGACAGGAGAAATTACTTTTGTGCGTAAGGCAGCAGTGCTAAAACACTAAGATACTTTACTCTTTGTCAGCCATTTCAAAAGTGAGTGAAAATTGGAAATTAAAAACATACCATGGGAAATTAAGAATTACCTTCCTAAAATTAAACTGTAGCCTACTATAAGTATCACAGACGTGCACACAGAGCTTTTTTATGTGTAATAATATCTTATTACAGATATTTTGTGTTAAATTTCAGTCATAATTTCATCTAAAGCCTTGATAAACTGCAAATCTTTCGAACTGAATTGTACTTGTCTGCTCATGTGGGTAATTACACTCGCTGGCTACTTTATTAGGTACACCTATTCAGCTACTCATTAAAGCAAATATCTAATAAGTCGTTCAGATGGCAGCAACCCTGCATTTTGCCTCACAATCATCTCTAGGGTTTACAGAGAATGGTGTGAAAAAGAGAAAATATTCCGGGTAAAAATGATTTGCTAATGCCAGAGGCCAAAGGAAAATGGCCAGATTGTGCCAAGCTGATAGAAAGGCAACAGTAACACAAATATCCACTCCATACAACCACGGTATGTATAAGAACATATCAGAATGCACAACAATGTTCGAACCTTAAAACAAATTGCAGACTTAACAAAATTAAATGCAGGAAAATATATATTTTTTTAAAAACTCAGCACACTTAGGTGTCCTTAGTACCAGCTGAGCATTGTTTAAATACCAGAGCTTAAATGTCAATCCCTTTATGATCAGAGTGCACCCATCTTCTCATGGCTGCTTCAAGCAGGATAATGTGGCATGTCATAAAGCTCAGATCATCTCAAACTAGTTTCTTGTTAAAAATGACTGCACGCAAATTGGCAGTCACCAGATCTTGACACAAAAGAGTACCTTTGGGATGTGGTAGAACAGGAGATTCACATCATGGATGTGAAACTGACAAATCTGCAGCAACTGCATGATGCTGTCATGTCAATATAAACCAAAATCTGTGAGGAATGTTTTCAGTATCTTTGCCACAAAGAATTCTGGGGGGCAGAAACCAGCAATAGCACTACTGCTGTATATACTATTGTACTTAATAAAGTGGCCAGTCACTGTATGTTTTTTGCCCATTTGTACTTATCCTTGCCACCAGATTTAAGAAGTTACCTGCAATTTCCAAAAATATTGTTGTGATAATCAATTAGAATCATGGACAAAAAGCAAAACAAAACAAAAGATGTTTTTTTCTTATAGTATCTTGGATCTTTACCACCCCTACGTGTTCTCATTCACCTAAAGACTTCTCACAACAGGAGACAGTATACATGTTATGTGCTGTCCATGGTGCTGAAATCTGCCAATTTGTTGCTTATAACTGCCCCTGCCCTCAGCTCTAATTCACTCTCAGCCTCATTAGTTTGCTCCTAGACTGCTATCTTGCATTGCCAATGATTAATATACATCTGTCTGTGCAGGTTGAGATATGCATATCATAAAAGCAGGTGACAGGATTGCTACTTATTTCCTGCTGGCTGCAAGGCAAGCTCTCCTCCATTTAACCCCATTCATAATGGCACCCAAGACCAGGAATATATTTGCATCAGATTTGTATGCAGAAGGTGGAGATAAGCACTAGATCAAAGTTAAAGAGGAGATTCATTTGATGGTTATTCCTGGAGGGCATGAGTGATGGCCTCCAGCTGATGCACTTGATGAGTTTTCTCAGTAAGAAATGTTGGCCTTGTACGTGCTGTAGATGAGGCTTGTTTTTTTTAAGTGACCAACTATATTCGAATGTCTTAATCCAAGCTGTCTAATATACATATGTGATATTTGTCATTCAAAACAGTGACTGACAAATACAGTCAAAACAGTGTCCTGTAAATATGTATTAAAGGTCTATATTGGATAAACTACATGTAGACTTTTGTAACCCTTACTAATGTTAATATAAATCCTTTTGTGTAACTACATAAAGTACACTTGTATAGTCTTAAAATCTAAAATATATCGTCACATCCATATTTCTCATGCCTTTTGGATATCGTCAGTGATTGCTGGAACTAGCTGGAGCTAAGTACTACAGTGGTCTGAAGAGATATCTTTCTTTGTGATCACTTAATGAAAATTCCCACAGTGAACACAGATTAACTGATTACCTAATTAACAGAAAAATCAATCAGTGGTTTTGCTGATATTGACTGAAAAGATGTTTAGTTTTGGAGAAGGTTTAAATGTTTAGATATTTGTAGTTGTTTTGAGTCCAGCAGTAGCCCTTTTCGAGATAACATCACAAAATTACAACTTCTTTGTTTCCTTTTTCTTATTGTAAACTGAATATCTTAATGTTATGTTTATGTTTATATGCACTTGAGTTAAAGTGGTTATGAAAATAGCAGTAAAATGCCCAAAATGCACACTTTAAACATATATGTGTGTGGAGAAAGTAGATGTGATGATCTAATGTAAAAAAGCATATGAGTGTATGGAAATTGTACTAAAATCTGCTTTTATACTGGAAGTCTGTTTGTTGGTTTATTGAAGGTTCATTTAACATAAACTTGGTGGCAACGATGCTGAAAAGTGGACAGACTTTAAAATGAATTGGGACACTAACAAAGGAAAGTTGAAACGTACATCAGGAAACGAAAATAAAGTGTCACTTATAACTCTCGAATGTTGTGAATAAAGCATATTTGTAAATGTAACTTCTTATTTTTGCAATGTTAGGAAAAAAGAGAAGATTACATTGTTTAGAAGAAGCGCTTTTTCAAAGTGTTGTGTGCTCTCTTGTCGCCAAGTGGCTCATTCTCGGCTTTTTCCGTCTCTGTCCGCCTTCTCATTAACATTCCTCACTTGTGGGTGTGATGCTGAGAAGATCTCCTGCTCGCCGAGCGGAGACGCGCAGTGTGCCTGTGCGTTAGAGGAGGTATCAGCTGGCGGCAGGAGGGGAGCGACGAGGAGGAGCGGAAGAAGAAACGGCAAACCTACGTTGCAGGCGACCATTCCTTCACTGCCGGTGTCCTTTCACTGCTAGCCACCTGCAGAAAACGGTCCTTTTCTATTTTTTTTCTCCCCAAGACTGAAGGTGTCCAATATGTCTGGGATCTAATATCTCTGGAGAAACAGAGGAATATCACAATACCTTAGTGGATGTGGACACTAAACTGTCGACATGGAAATGATAGTGAATTTATTCGTTTCACTTCTCCTGGTTTTATGGGGATGCGCGCTTGGAGGCTCGCCCAGTGTTCAGATTGGTAAGCACCCATTAGTTCAACCGAAAAAGCCAGTTAGCTACAAACATTTTTGTGCGCAAAAACCTGTGAAATTGGTTCTAAATATGTTGTATTAATCAAATATTTACCAGTGTAAAAAAGATTATTTGTATTTATTTCAGGGGGACTTTTTCCAAGGGGCGCGGATCAAGAATACAGCGCGTTTCGGATAGGAATGGTTCAGTTTGGCACCTCGGAATTCAGACTGACGCCTCATATTGACAATTTGGAAGTGGCAAACAGTTTCGCTGTTACCAATTGTTGTAAGTTAAACATATTTTAAGTGTACTTTTATTGAAAGAAGCATTCAATGTCATCTGTGATATAATCTCCACCGCTGTGCTGTTTACCATAAGAGTTTGGATACACGTTATCAGCTCTTAGGATGTAATGATCTGAGCTGTCTAATCTATATTCTGTCAGCAAACACATCCAGACTGTGAGCTGTGTAGTTGAGGATGAACGAGGCTCGTGTAGGCAGGGGAAAGTTGGTTTCCACAGAAACAGTCGGTCACATCCATCCCATTTTCATTTCTTCAGATTTAGAGATCAAACAGACTGTACTGCAAGAATATCGATCCTAATATTTATTATGATCCTGCTTTCATGCAAACCAACTTATTTTTTCGAAAGTAACTGAAGATAAGGGGGTGGTAGAACTAGACTTAATTTCAGTATTCTCTGATCTGTTTCTTGTAACAAATGACATTTTAAGCAGCCACCTTCATTACTTTATATTTAATGTTCACTGAAAGGATCAACTATACTGAAGATAGACAGGTTAACTGGATCGGTATGCATTCGCTGTTTTCCTCTTTCATCTTTCAAGACGAAATCTGAGATGTAGGACTTGCTGAGACTGACGTTTTTTCATTGGTTACCGCTGTCACGTCTTTTCTGAGCCCAGAAAGAGCGGTGCTCAACCATTGTTTGTTCATATAGCCTTTGACTGCGCTTCAGGCATTGCCTAGCGACTAGGCGAAGCTTTAACATTCCCATTGAGAACTAATGATACCACGAGGCAGCGAAAACGTCAAAGGTTCTTGTGAAAAACAGGACAATAGCTCTCGATGAAATTTGAATCACGACATTCGAATTGTCTGCCACATTAATCTCTAATACTTCTTCTTTTTCGACGAGACGTCAGTAAACCGAGTTTTGTGATTAACATGCATTTACTGCTTTAAAAAAATCCATGGCCCTTTTAAGCTTTATTTCCTTGATAGGTTCGGAGGTCGCTATTTTAACAGCCACAGTTCATACATTTCATTAAGCGGTTGCCAAGCGACTGCTCCTCTCAACAGTCCCTTAAACATAAATCAAACGCTTCTGATTGGTGCGCGCATCGGTCCAATCGATTTCATTACCATATAAAAGCTTCCTGCTTAGAGATCCTCACTGCGCGTGACAGATCACAGTGAGAGTCATGTTGATGATTGAATTGTTTACAGCAGTCTATATAAACCACTGTTGTTTAGCTGACTTGGTTTAAATGCATCTCACACGTACAATTTTTTGTGCAAAGTATATCCTGTGTGCATTCTTTGTACCCACCCCCACCACACAGACATAAACACACACACTTTACATACTTTACTCTTGAAGTTTGTCTATGTTGTGCCACATATATATTAATCTGAGCGATTAGATGGGACCAATCGTGTTTTGGAAAACTATATGCAAACTATATATCTACTTATAATAAAAACATGGAGTGACCCGCACCTGTTTACTTGTTTAACTTAGGCTAATGTGTGGGCAAATGAACTGATTCTCATTATTTTAAATGAAGTAAACAGAACTTATCGCTGACTAGAAGGAAAACAATGGGCTGCAAGATTTGCACTGAGTTAATCTTTTAGTTAAGCACAGTATTTATTTATCCTTGTAGTTAATTTAATGGACTTCCTGCATGATGTTTCGTCATCTCGTGCAGTTTCAGATGGTAGTAGAGACTATGACCTTGGTTCACATCCACAGTGACTTCAGTTCATTTACTGCTGGTCCAGGATTGAACTAAAAAAGTACTGAAAGATGCATAAAGTTAGCAGTGACCCTGAAGGGTGAACAAATGGTTACACAAAATAGCAAATAAATGGATAGATGTAGACTGTGTTATGCTGGACAAAGGAAGTCACACTGTATACTAAAATGGGGACACATTTATTCAGAGGTTTTGTGTCTCATACATAGTTGCATGCATCTGGTGATACCAGATTGCGTGTGTATAAACTCCATCAACTGACTTTTTGAGTGGGAGTGAGAATGAGAAAAGGTAGGACTGGCTGGGGTAAGGCGTGGGGGGGGGGGGGGGGGGGGTCGCATTTAATCCAGTAGATGGCAGTGTGCCCCACAGTCCGCCTCCATCTGTAATTACAGCACATTAATGCCACCACCTTGTCTTTTGTTAGCTATACTTTATGAAACACATGCAGGGGAGAATAATGGGAGACACAATAAAGCCAATTCTCAATCCTGAAATCTAAAACATTGTAACAAAAGGTTTTTATAAGCTGTATGTTTAGTTCTGTGAATGCAATAATCAGACTCTTCTAATCTCAAACCAGAAAAGTACATTAGTCTTTAATAACGAGGGGAAAATGAAAGACAATATCCAGCTATATATAAATCGATCTTAGTGGACTACAGTATGTACCCTGAGAGACAGATTAGCTTTAAAATGTGTTCCCTCAATGTGAAAGTAGATAATGTCATCAGCTACAAAAAGAGCGCTAAAATTTACTTGGCACACAATGTGTTTTGCATTTTTCATATGAGATATATTCTAATGTTCACATATCATATTTGAGGTAACTGGCTACTGTATTGGTGGATAAAGTATCTTCTTTTATTTCCTTGCAATATGTGGGACTCAATATATGGACTGGTATCTCTCACACTGTGGCTGTACTTCTGGGCACCAGCATACTTCATCAATGTAGTGTGTCGGAGACAGTGGGAGGGAGGATGATACATTCCTCCATCAATAACACTTCATCTGGTCAGGCTGGCATCTGCTGCCAAGACTAGGGGAGTTGTTGTTACCGTGTTATGTGTTTGTGTGTGTGTAGTCAGGTTGGTGTGCTGTCTACCCAAAGCAATAAAATTAAAAAAAAATGTTCGAACACTGTAGATTATAACCAGCTGTCTGTCCCCACATGACATACACACCCTGAAACTCTTCATCACTGGTAAAGAAATAATGAGGAAAGAAAAGGAAAAATGGTTGACTCATACTAGGACAAGTCAAAACAAAGATTCCAATTTCTGCCCATTTTTATCCATTCAGTAAAAAAAAAAGTTTCTCTAGTTTATTTATAATTATAGATCCATGATGTGATAAGTAATTGGGAACGTTACCATAAACGAGACCTGTGTAAATATGTATCTTTTGTTATTGTATTTTTTTTTACGTAATTGCATCTTTTATTGTGTCATAACTCTTGTGTCTACCTTTGATTACAGACATGGAACAAGTCAAAGCAACATTGACATTATGTATTTCCTTTATACCTTCATGAGATAACATTAGCATTCTGTCCCAGTCCCAAGAAAATATATATCCAATTTTTTAGCTTCCCTTTTGCCTTTGAAAAACATGAAGCAAGTAATTTAAAGGGAGATTCATTAATGGCTGAACAGCTCACAGACATACATACTTTTAAGTGAGTTTTGAGTGGGTTAAAAGTGGCTGCATATTAGGGAGTCACAAACAAAACTCCATCTCAAGCAGCTACAGTTTGCAGCTTTGTCAATGATAGTGCAAAATATCACACCCTCTATGACAACTTTTTAGTTACTTGTACGTGAGAACTCACACCACATAATCTTTCTGGTTTTTTCTCTCCTGCCTTCACAAGCAGTGCGCTGGAGTACTGAAAGCCAGTTTGGACATAGCAAACAATTTATTCCAAATAACATAACCAATTAATACTAACAGGGCAAAGTTGTACAGGGAGCAATTATAGTCCATTCACATATGCACTCTCAGTGAACTCTCTTACCCATTACATTATCTTTTGTCACACCTGTTTAAATAATCAATGCTACTTTTTGCTTCTCTCTTATTTCCCATGGGGCTGCTACAGTAGTGGCTCCACATATTTGATCTGGGACAGATTTCATGCCAGATGCCCTTTCTGACTCAATCTTTCAATTTATCTGGGCTCGGGACTAGCAGTATAGTGACCCCTGAGGGTGGGTTTGTGCCTACTCCTGGTCACCTGGTCTTGATCTGGAGATTAACTAAGAAACTAAGGTTTATTAAGGAATTCCACAGGTTCTGTGCTGGGACTAATAATACGTAGAGTATACATATTTCTGTTAGGGATTATTATTAGAAGAAATACCATACATGTTCATTGGTATGCTGATGACACTCACCTTTATGAAGCTGATGACATACACCAGTTAGTTAAAGACAAAGACCTGGATGGCTTCTAATTTCCTGCTTTTAAATTCAGATAAAACTGAAGTCATTGTACTTAGCCCAAAAAATATTAGAAAAATATATTAGTAATATGGCGACTAACTAGATATTTACTTTGGATGACATTACCATAGCCCTGAGTAACACTGTGAGGAATCATTTTTGATTCATTTTGACAAAATATGTCCTTCAATGCACATATTAAAAAAATATGTTATACTGCCTTGCATTTGTGCAATATCTTTAAAGCTTGAGTATTGTAATTCATTATTATCAGGTTGTTCTAAAAGCTTTCTAAAAAGCCTTCAGCTCAGTGAGAGTACTAAGGGACTAAAAAGAGAGAGCATATTTCTCTCCTGTTAGACTCTATTCATTGGTTCTCTGTTAAATACAGAATTGATTTGCTTTATTTTTTCACTCATTATGGGTTTACACACCAGTTTGCACTCTGACCGTCTCATACATCTTTTGTCCTTTCTCCATCTCACCACACCCAACTGGTCACGGCAGATGGCTGCCCCCTTTCCTTTATGAGGGTTTATGAGGGTTCATGTTGAGGTTGTATTATTTCTGACACAATTTTAGAGCAGTTCATTATACCCTAAACAGACAAAGAAGTCCTAGCTGTAAATTCATGTGCTGAAGCTGGAAAATATCAGTGTGAAATGAAAAATTTGGCACACTGGAAGACGTTGCAGCTCATTTGGTCTTTATCAATGTTTGTCAGACTCAGTGTAGAAATGCTAGTATATAACAGTAAGCCAAAAGTTGGTATTAGCTAGCCATTAGTATTATTTTAACTGAAACATTTCTGCAAAGCCTTGTCTCAGCAGTTTTCTTCATGATAATTTTCTTTCTTTTGACTTGAAGAGCCTTTTTTCATTGGCTTCAAAACTTATTTGAAGTTAAGAGCATCACAGTTAATAGCCACAAGACAGACTGTTATTTATCCCTGTGCACTTGAAAAGGAACCATCCAATGTGAAAGTAGAATTTAAAAAAACCCCGCTAAAACTATTTATAAATCCAGTAGTATTTAGCAGGTTAAAGACATTCATTTAAAGAATACTCCAAAAGGTTGTGGCCCTAATAACTTGGAGTAATTCCACTATTGCCATTGCTAGGATAATCCATCTTTTCTGGCTCAGCCTTCTGGTTTTATAGTGTTAATGATAATCTTTATGTGTGTTTACTTAATTTCAGTTCAAATGCTTCCATTGTATATTCTTGAGCTGTTATTTCTGTTCCCTACGTCTTTTCAAGCAAACTGCTTTTCTAAGACCAATGGAAGAGTTTGAGGGCACTGACAGCCAGCTGGTGATTTTAACACTTCAAAGTTCTTGTTTGTCATGGTTGAATCATGTCATACTGTAATTTCATGCATCTGAATGCACACAGCATTTCTGGGACGAACATATTCAGGGACCTGGCTGAATGATCAAAAGCCTAAACCGGCCATACATGCACTGTGGTGAATTGGTTATAGCCAATTTATTGTTCACGCTTAATTAAGTGCATTCTCCTCCATTTCAGAGAGTGCTGTGAAATATTAAATAGGCCTGGGAGCTGGCCGGTCAGAAAATGAGGCTAAAAACCCTCTGTGGATCTTAGCTTGCCCTGAATACAGCCCTCAACCAAGCCCTTATGACTGTGTTCTCAAAAAATACAAGCTTGAAATATTATGTGTTACAGTGTAATTCAAAGTTCTTAGCTGGAAGTTTCCAAGTTATTTCATTGACTTTTATTATCATAACTCAGTCTTAAACTCCTGTGGTGTTTTGCATTTCACTCACTGCATCAGTGATAAGTCTTAAACAGTTTGCATTAATTTAACTAATAAATAAACATTTCCTACATGTGTGGTAATAATAACTGGATTGATATGATTTGATGAATATGATTGCCACTCTCCTGTCTGAAAGCCTGCTAGAATCTAAGCAACTAAGTCATGTGAGCTGATGAAACAGTCATGAAATACTGTTATGAAACATCTGAGCTTGTAAATGTTCCAGATCCATTCATTGAGTAATTTAATGCAAATTTATGCTATAACATTGACATTACCTTGTGCTATACAGTAGTAAATCATGTAAAGCAACATGATACAACACATTTTAACATGTATGAATGTCAAGAAGGAAAATAATTTTATGCACCGTGTCATTTGCGTGAAGTATTCTACTGAGAAAAAGACTGCAACTCCTGAGAATGGCTTCATTTTCATATACAGTGACTCCGCCTTCCACCACCCCCACTCACTTGTGCTATTTAAAACAGTTTTGACATTGTGTCTTTGTGAAGGGTTACACACTTTGAATTGGTGCCAGTGAATATTCAATGTGAAATACACTCAACAAAAATATAAACGCAACACCTTTGTTACTGCTCCCATTCCCCATGGGATGGACGTAGAGACCTAGAATTCATTCCAGATACACAATATAACCATCCCTCCCAAACAGTGGTCACAAATCAGTCCAAATGTGTGGTAGTGGGCACATCTGCCATATTGAGATAATCCATCCCACCTCACAGGTGTGCCACATCAGGATGCTGATCTGACATCATGAATAGTGCACAGGTGTACCTCAGACTGCCCACAACAAAAGGCCACCCTGGAATGTGCAGTTTTTTGCGCTATTGGGGGTCTGGGGACCCAGAACCGGTCAGTATCTGGTGTGACCACCATTTGCCTCATGCAGTGCAACACATCGTCGCATGGAGTCTATCAGATTGTCAATTGTGGCCTGTGGAATGTTGGTCCACTCCACTTCAATGGCTGTGCGAGGTTGTTGGATATTCGTGGGAACTGGTACACGCTGTCGTATACGCCGGTCAAGCACATCCCGAACATGCTCAATGGGTGACATGTCCGGTGAGTATGCTGGCCATGCAAGAACTGGGACATTCTCAGCTGCCATCTGCCCTGAACAATGTGAACCATGATTCATCCGTGAAGCGCACACCTCTCCAACGTGCCAGACGCCATCGAATGTGAGCACAAGTCTGTTACGGCGACGAGCTGGAGTCAGGTCAAGACCCCGATGAGGACGACGGGCATGCAGTTGAGCGTCCCTGAGACGGTTTCTGACAGTTTGTGCAGAAGTTGTTTGGTTGTGCAAACCAATTGTTCCAGCAGCTGTCTGGGTGGCTGGTCTCAGACGATCTTGGAGGTGAACCTGCTGGATGTGGAGGTCCTGGGCTGGTGTGGTTACACGTGGTCTGCGGTTGTGAGGCCGGTTGGATGTGCTGCCATATTCTCTGAAACGCCTGTGGAGACGGCTTATGGTTGAGAAATGAACATTCAATGCACGGGCGACAGATCTGGTTGACATTCCTGCTGTCAGCATGCCAATTGCACGCTCCCTCATTGCTTGTGGCATCTGTGGCATTTTGGTGTGAGACAAAACTGCACATTCCAGGGTGGCCTTTTGTTGTGGGCAGTCTGAGGTACACCTGTGCACTACTCATGATGTCAGATCAGCATCCTGATGTGGCACACCTGTGAGGTGGGATGGATTATCTCAATATAGCAGATGTGCCCACTACCACACATTTGGACTGATGTGTGACCACTGTTTGGGAGGGATGGTTATATTGTGTATCTGGAATGAATTCTAGGTCTCTACGTCCATCCCATGGGGAATGGGAGCAGTAACAAAGGTGTTGCGTTTATATTTTTGTTGAGTGTACATAATACTCTTAGTTTAAAAGGAAGCACACTAAAGTTGTGAACTTCCACAGGCCTTGGCTTTTAACAACAGAGAAAGCATTAAAAAGCAAGATTTAGATTGCAGCTGCACTTCTTTCATGGGATTTGATGTCTTCATCACTATTGGGGATTTTCATGCAAATTTGACTATTTTTGACAAGCACCTCTGTTAAGCACAAGGCTGTTCTGTTGTGCAGACATGACAAAAAGTCAAACTTAGTGTGCTGACACAACACTGGACCAAATATTAATATTTGCTTAGAAGTATTTGTTTGTATAGATGAAAAATAAATACAATGATATAAATGTGTTAATGTATTAAATATAAGTAGGACACTAATATGGTATAAACTTTGATCATTCTGGAGGGACTTGGTCTACAGCCATTTTTCTTACTCTTTGTCTTTCATAAAATAAGGGCAGCTTAATGTAGAAAATTTAGAAAGTAAGAAAAAATGATACAAATATGAACCCTGGATATGTAAAATGAAACCACAGAATATAAACTGTCATGGCTCTGTTTTATCAGATGTTTTACCCTGACTTCCTTTCAGATAGAAACCGTGAAATCAGAAAATATCAGATAATTTATTCAGCTGCCCCCCTTTTCTAGTGTTTCTCCTGCTGTTTTAAAACAGCAGGGTGGATTGTTGAGCTGCCAAAAATGCAAGGGCGGTTTTCTTATCCTGTATAATTTTGAAATATTTTGGCAGAATATGACTGCTAACATTATACTGTAAGTCTCCACACCAAACTCAGAAACTACCTGTACACAATCAACTTCACTCTTTTCCATTAACTTTATCTTCATGTTGAAATCTGAGCTGAAAGTAGTGAACAGTCTGGAGTTTCTTCTTGCCTTATTATTATGCTCACTGTCTGTCTGCTGCCCAGGCATGTACATGGGCAAGAATATCTGGTACTAGTGTGTCAAGCATGTGTAGGTTTGTTTGCCCACTTTTTCATACACCTGTCACACACAATGTTGTCACTGGGCATGTGTGCATATCAAGCTTTTGTTGATGCAGCTTCTGGCTGAAATCCCATCTCTTCTTTCCATTCTCATCATGTTTCTTTATTATTTGTTTTCTTATCTGCTTCTAATGTCCATTAAATTGTTTTGACCTGCTACCCATTTGCTTCCTGCTGAATATTTGGCTGTCCTTGTGACCAATCTCTCATTGAATTTACCATTGTGAGTTTGTCCTTATCTTAACTGTAGGGTTGATGCTGCTGCATATGCTAAGTTGAGCTAGAGCCACTACTGTCCTTGACTTCTGTTAGCATTTCCGAAGTGCCTAGAAACCAACCAGTTTCTAGAAACCAGTGATGTACTGTAAGTCCACATTTCTGTATACACTACTGCTCAAAAGTTTAGGGTCAATTAATTAATTATTTCCTTTTAATATTTTGTATTAGAAGAACTGAGGCTCATTTTCAACGTCACTCCTGTGTTTCATCAGGTCAGGTTAGCATAGTTAAAAATCATTGTAACTAATAAAGACTGGCTAGTTTAGTATTGATATGTTTTGGGATTTGACAATAGTTGTTGTTGATGTCCCTCAGTAATTTAATAATTTTGTAACTAATGATGAGCTTTCAAAGACCAACAGAACAGTCAAAGTTTTTATACAACAGTGTATACTACTCCTTTCACAAACCAGCACTATTGGACACTTATGGGTACTATTAAATGAAACTAACAGATGAGGACCTGTGAGGCATCTGCTTGTTAAACTTGATACTTACTTGTTGGAGTCCCACTTCTCTTTTTATCTCAGTAAAAGACAGATTTTGAAGAGAGTTTTCATACACACCATTGTATAATTTTTTTTGTTATTTTTTTTCTCCACACGTACCATGATAACCATGATTTTTGGGAGCCAGACAACTATGTTATAGTTACTTGAAATGGTCCTCTGCTCACCTACATAGATATTCCACTAAAAAAATGATTAATCATTTATGAAAAATCTATCCACTAATAATGCTTTTTTGGGCAATATTACTGATCAGTGTAATTTTATATTAAAAAAAACCCATATGCTTTACTTAAAATAAAGGAACTTTTAATGTGACCCACTGTCTCTTTATGTTTTCATTGAGAGCTGAGCCAGTAGGCCCGGTAATAAATGTCAACACATTTTGCTGGCAGCTGTAACTTTAAAGTCTCTGCCAGACAATCTTTTGTTAGGTTTAGTATGAAAAATAACAATCATATCATTTAACATATAAGGAAACTAGCCAAAACACGTACGTTATTGACAGTCATTGATAAATGACACATAAAACGTATTTTATTTTAGAGAGTCCATGTAACTGTAACTAATTTAATTTGTTATGATGTAAGCAGGGAAATGCTATCGACACGTGAGAAGAATTTGCATGTCATTTAACCTGTACAGTCAATAATTTATCCTTTTAATCTTCATAAAGCAGTGGGGTAATAGACCAAAACTGCACCTATTAAAACATAAACATAGCAGGGCAATAGGTGAAGATGAATACTCCAACACACCTCTGCATAAAGAGAGAATTTGACATACACTGCATAGTCACTTTGGCAAGATGATTCTCTGTCCAATGAAAGAGGTAGATTAAAGAAACTGCTCAGGGACTGTGGCCTTACAAAACTTTTGATCAGGAAACATATGAAGTTCCTTTAATGGAGACAAACATCAACGCAGAGCAAATCAGCAGGGGGGCGACTGCACTGGTGCATGGCTGAAAACCAAAATCATCTTGTGATAGTTCACTCAACAGCTCAAACACTTATACATGTAAAAGATAAACAGTTTTCAGCAAGCAAGTGTTATGCTTAGAAATAAATATAATAAACCAACATATTCATATGTTCTATGTAAAACAAAGGCTAATATTTATAAGTTAAATGCAAATCTATGTAGCAAAAAACAAAACACAGAAATATTGTTTTTAGCAGTGTAGGCAGGCTTAGTTTCACAATTTCAACCCTTTGGTGCACAAAAAAATTCTACACAACTGTAGAAAAAGTGAACGACAAGCCAACAGCTGCTGAGATGCTTTGGCTACCGTCCAGATGAAACCTTTTGTTTAAGCAGGCAGATCATCAGGGAGCAAGTTGTTACAAGAGTACAATACCGCTGTCTGTAAAACAGACAGCAGTTAACAGCAGTGCTGACAATATAAAGAACTCTTTCAAAGGGATCAAAGCTGCAAATGAAGTGGGCAAAGTGAGCTCTGGTTGAGAGACAGGGCTGGGGAAAAAAAGGCATATGTGCTTTTTCAGCAGGAAACAGAGAATTAATTCCTCTTCTTCATGTGACTAATTTACGCAATTAAATAAATTTCAGTCAGTTACATTAATCAGTGCAATTAATGTAAATAGTATAATCAATTACTTGCTAAGTTTGAGTATTTATCTATCCTTCCTAATAGTTTACAGAGAAAGTATGAAATGCTAAGATCACAAAAACAGACCCAGATTCCCTCCCGCCCCACCACTCTTATCTACCTTTACCCTGAGTCATCATGCCCTTTTTTAAAGGACAAAGCCAGCCTAAAGAAAGTCTGTCCTACATTTACATTACATTTAGATTTTGCTCACTGACACATAACGGTGGAACAATAGAGAGAACAGAGACATCTATAAATGTGCTGCTCTCTAGCTTATCAAACTCTTAAGACATTCTCGTCCTATTGTGTCATTTGCATTCATCATTTTTTTTATTTCTTTATCTTTCCTGTCATTTCAGTTGTATTTTTTTCTTTTAGTCCACACACAAAATGCCCACAAATACACAATCAGATTTAAAAAGCTTGACAAAAACACCCATTAAGAGTAGACAAGGCAACCAGATCAAATCGTAATCCCACAATGATAGGAAGCACAGGTTCTCCTCTATGCATGTTGATGAGTATCCCTCTTAAGCAGTAAACATTATTTGTTGAAATAATGAAAATATTCAGTTAAATGACTTTCACAATGATTGTAATTAGATTTGAAGATTCTTGTAGAAATATAACAGCCACTTGAAGTTCACCTGCGAAAGACTAGCTCCTTTTTAAATGTGTGTTCTTTGTTTTGCTTTGTGTCATGTTCTTTCAGTAAGTTGAACGTTGTTAAATTAGGTCTCAGGAAAAGATGTGCACTACAGGTTGCTGGCAGTTGTCAGGGGGAATCGGTCACAGAGAGGGTGCTGCACCAAAAACCTCAGTGAGATTGGCTTGGTCACTTGCAGATTGCCACAGTCCCTCATAGTTAACATGGAAAATGCTGATTTGTCTGCAAACACTTGCTAACTAACCATCGAGCAGAAGGGAAACTCAAAAAACTTCAGTACATACTGGAAACTGAGAATGCTCGTTTTCTCTTTATGTCTGTCTCCACGTTGGTTGAGTGTGGAGTAAGTGCATATGAGAGCATGAGGGTGGGAATGGATGTTTGTATCTGTGTGTGCCTGTATGTCTGTGTCTATATGTCATGTTGGGTGTCAGGCGCCACCTCTCTGGGGACATCTCAGGCCCTCCAAGGTTTGGAGGCCTATCTCCCCCTACCACCACTTCCCCTGCCAGTGGCGGACCCCCTCAGACATCGGTGCGTTGGTGGTTCTTTGTGTCCGGGGATGGGCGTCCAGTACCCACCGGCTCACTCCTTGGCGGCCGCTTATCGGGGCCTGGAGCCTGGGGCTCGCTCGGGCCACTTCGGAGGTGGGGTGCCCCCGGCCTCTCGGTCTGGGGCTCGGTCACTCAGGCGCAGCTGGCTGCCGGCGGAGCTCACGGGCGCGTCACTGCAACTCCCCCTGGCTTCTGCTCCGCGGCTGCTGAGTGAGCCCTCATCTGGGACTCTCCTCAGCTCTTACTGGGACAGTGGCGCGGCTGCCCCTCTGTTGGTCTTCCTTGGTCTCTTGTGTTCTGGGGGCCTCTGGATGTCTGGAGTTTTGATCTCCTCCACACCTGCTTCACGCCCTGGAGGACGGGGCTGTGGCCCCCCCACACCCTCTAGCAGATTATTACATGAAGGAACCTTTTAAAAAAACAAAAAACAAGCGCGTCCATGCTCACAGGTGTACACACGGGTGATCACACCCACAAACTACACCCTTTTTGGCTCCTACCTCAAAGCACACTGTGTTCTGTTGATCTTATGTGCTGCACAATAATGTTTAACATTTAGTATTTACTGTCATATTCCCATATATCATTGTGATGTTGTTTATTCTATTACTCTTGTTCTCTTCTGCTTGCTTTCTTTTTTCTTTCTCAGCAGGTGATCCAGGTGATTGATATATGCATTTTTTTTTTCTCTGCCCGTTCTGTTGGTTTTTGTCTTTTGCCCTTCTCCCCCGTCCCTCTTCTCAGCTGTTTCTCTTTCCCTCTTTCTTTCTCCCCTTCTTTCCCCCAGTCAAGTCTGTCCCGTATTCAGTAAGTGAAAATAAAATAAACAATAAAAGGTGAATCAAATGGACCATTACGGCAAGGCTGGGATGGTCAATTTGGTAAAGTAAATCCGTTGGGCATCTTTCTTTGCCTTTAGACAACAATTCTGATGGCAAAAGAGCCAAACGGGACAGGCCAAAAAAAAAACACAAAAAAAAAAAAAAAAAAAGCTTGACAAAAACACCCATTAAGAGTAGACAAGGCAACCAGATCAAATCGTAATTCCACAATGATAGGAAGCACAGGTTCTCCTCTATGCATGTTGATGAGTATCCCTCTTAAGCAGTAAACATTATTTGTTGAAATAATGAAAATATTCAGTTAAATGACTTTCACAATGATTGTAATTAGATTTGAAGATTCTTGTAGAAATATAACAGCCACTTGAAGTTCACCTAGCTCCTTTTTAAATGTGTGTTCTTTGTTTTGCTTTGTGTCATGTTCTTTCAGTAAGTTGAACGTTGTTAAATTAGGTCTCAGGAAAAGATGTGCACTACAGGTTGCTGGCAGTTGTCAGGGGGAATCGGTCACAGAGAGGGTGCTGCACCAAAAACCTCAGTGAGATTGGCTTGGTCACTTGCAGTTTGCCACAGTCCCTCATAGTTAACATGGAAAATGCTGATTTGTCTGCAAACACTTGCTAACTAACCATCGAGCAGAAGGGAAACTCAAAAAACTTCAGTACATACTGGAAACTGAGAATGCTCGTTTTCAAGTTAAAGTTACTTTATCTTTACCGTACCACAGAAACCAGCATGTTTCAAAAGGTGCATGTATTACTTTGAAGGTTTCTTGTTACATTTCACTCCTCACAATTTCACGACAGCTCAGAGAGTAGTTTGTGACAACAAGACAAGGCTGTGTTTTCCATACAAATTTTGGGAAACCGTGGCAATTCCAAGGAGGTTTTTAGTGCAGTATTGCATATGTCTTTGTTACCAATTTTACTTAGTGACAGCAAGTGTCCTCCAGCAATCACTTGCCTTTGGGGAATACACATTTTTAGTCCCTAAAGAGTCATGAACCAGTTTCTAGGCATGCATGAGTGTGGCTCTATAATCAGTTTCACAGCAACTGCCAACAACCACTTGTAACAGGTTGTTGAAAACTCATCTTCCCCTAGGAATTAGTGGTTACCAACTCCCAGTTACCAGCTGTTCTCTGCTTGTGTTACCAGGGCTTTAGGTTAGTTTTAAGATAGTTTTGTTAAAGTTTTGAAATGTCCAACTTAACTACTCTCTTAAAAACTGGTTGTCTATATTATTTTCCTGGTAAAACATTCTTTATAATCTGGAGCCTTAGTTGAATAGATGATATAAATAAAGCCATCTTAAATATAATTTTACGTTTCTTCAAAGTTATAGAATTTAAAAAATCTAGTCAGCCCACGTTTCAGAGATACAGTGGTAACAATATGCTCTTCATCAACTGTGATCAATTCTCGATGGCAAAGTGAGATAATCCATAATCATTTTGGATACCCAGCATCTGACTCATGACAAATTTTCCTTCTGCTGTGGTGATACAGTAGTTCCTCTCTCTCACACAGCTAGTTCTCATAATAAAACAGCAAGGGAAAGGGGTGGTGTTAATATTAATGCTGTTGGCACTGCAGTATATAAGCTTTTATAACGGTAGGAGAATTTTTTTTCTTTATTTTTCAGATTATAGATATAGGAGGGGACATCTTGATAGAGATCCAAGGATAAAGCCTTGGTTGCATCTTTTGAGGATAAGAATCTGGGCTCTGTGGATACGATCTGCTAATCTAGGTCTTTTGTGATACTGGTGCAGAGATAAAGTGCTTGCGTTAAAAATAAATTATTAAAACAAGGAAGGATAAGTAAATACAACATAATTCTCATTGACTTTAGGCAGTATTTTTCCCCCCTGAAGTCAGTTTTCTGTGCTGCATGGTTCCATTGATCCCCTATCTAACATGACTATATTTTATATATTAAAGTGTTTTTAGTGTTGGAGACGTAAAATAACAAACACAGTTTCCATACTATATTCAACAAAGACTTCTAACCTCTGTTAATTTTATTTTCAATCATACTAATAGAAGTGGGGAAGGAGGACCCAAACGCAGGGCTCTTGCGATGAACAGTGCATTTTATTTACAGTGGAGTAAATGAGACAACACAATAATCCCCGTGAGCTCCCTCGACTCCTGTGTTGTGTCTTCACCCAAAACTCTGTACTCTGTTCTCACTCCCCGTGCTTGTTGTCCACCTGTGCTCCACTCTCCTCCTCCTGGGGGAAAAACAACAGAGGCAGCCGTCAGGACACCACACTCCAGCAGGCACACACTTACTGCACGTCACTACACTTAGGCAAACTAACTTGTAGTCGACTTCAATCATCCAGCCTCGGTGGGAGCGCCATCATCCTCTTAAATAGCTCCCCCGACGAGCCTCATCAGTAGCAGGTGCGTGGCATGGTCTTCTGGTGTGGCCAGCCCCCTAGCCGGGCCACACAGGTGCCTGTCACCCGGCCTACAGGACACCACCACATCCGCCCACAGACAGGCACACACCCACACCTGCCTAAACATACACGCGTGGAATGCACACACAGACAGCAGCACAGTGCACACACATTTCTACAAAATATAATAAAGTCCATAACTGCTCAGGGACCCTGGGTCGCTCAAGCCCAGGTCCCTGACATTAACTACTGTATCCTCTACTTCAATTTGTATTTCCTTTTAAATGGTGGCTATGATCAGGTTGTTGTTGTAGTTGATGAATATGTGTATAACCCGAACAAGCGGTTGCTGGAGGTTTCTGGCTGTTGCCGGGTGAAGGTCTCCAAGGGTGTGCTGCAACAAAAACCTCCTTGTGATTGCTTTGGTTGTTAGAAAATTGCCACAGTTGCCTTATGTTGGTGTGAAAGAGCTGTCTGCAAACACTTGCTAACTAACCACTTTCAACATAAAAGTACTGCCTTACCACTAAAGACAGTTTGTGTTGCACACTTTGAAGTTTCAGCATAGGGAATAGTTAGTGAGTGTTTGAAGATAAGTCATTATCTTACATACAAGCTTTGGGTGATTGAAGCAACCTGGTCATAACGAAAGCAACTGCATGATAACTGCTTTATAACCAATTTTACTGAGTGACAGCAAGCAACCATTTGCCAAGTGGAATAAACACATTTTTCCCAAGTGATCGGTAGTTGCAAGGGGCTGAGTGACCAGTCTCTAGTAGTTTTAGCAACTGATTTCACAACAACTGGCAGAAACCACTTATTTTTTTCTAGTGACCTGTGGTTGCCAAGCAGTCACCAATCAAACTCTAGGCCTATGTGACTGGGGCCAAAGTAAGGCAATTTGATGACACTGGGGGACTTAGCATCGTCAGCTTGCACATCTGTGAAGGCTCCGTTAACGCTAGTCAGGTTACACAGACATTGGAGTAAAAAGATTTGATGTTTATGAAACATGACAAAGGACAATGGAAGCCCAGAACTGCTTAACTGCTGTAAACCAGTATAAAGAAAGACAGAGGAAATATTATCATTGTACAACTACACTAACCGGTCTTTTTAGTCTCATTTACAAACCGCATTGGTTGTGTCCCGCACCGACTGTGACATCACCATAATCCTGATACTGTTCATACTGACACTTGAGGGCAGGCAGCAGCCTTCTTCTGAACTATAGGTGTCAGCACTCAGAAAAACGTTCCACATCAGCTGGTAAATGATTAGAAAAAATCAAAACAAGAAGCAAACTAGTCAGAAAGTCTCATCATTTCAAGCTGCAGCAGTATCTCTGTCTGTATAACCTGGGGCTCTCTTCAAGTCAGCTGCATCAACTGTGTCGCTTGACAGATTAAAAAAACATGACAACCCTAAATGACACACAGATATGAGATGACTTTTCAGCACAGCTGTTTGCAAAGATGTCCGGGGCCAAGCATAAACATGTCAGTTCTCAAAACCTGACAAAAAAAGGTGGAAAACATGCACTATTTTCAAGTTTACATTATTTACAAATCATTGCATAATCTTAATAGTTACACATTTTTTGGTTTTTTACCACTATTAAGATGTAAAAAGTATGATAGCAGAGCATAGAATATATATTGCAGATTATTAGTTTGTGACATTATATGACATAATGACCAAAGACAATGTTTGATTTTGATTGGTAGGGGGATGGTCTTTATTTTTTTTATTAGTAATTACACAAACTGTTTACTGCTATTTTTCTGTGAACATCTATGAACACATTCACCAATTGCTGCAAAGAAATGAATGATGGATTGTTGTATGAAAGTCAGTTTAAGAGGAATGAACTGAGGGTCAAGGAAAAGATGGTTAGTCTGAGGTTAAATGAAATAATTAGCTGATGAGAGACCTGAAATTAGAAGTTGACATTCAGTGTGGTGATATTGTATTTTCTCTTTACATCCCTCTAATGAAAGAGATTAAAAGAAAAAAATGAGAGGATTCTACAAAAAAAAAAAGAAAAAAAAAAAAAAGAAAACAAAGAAGGTGCCAAAACTTTAGTAGCGTACTTGTAGGCTACCACATGAACAGTAAGTGCAGGATTATGTGTGTTAAATGCTCTTTACTTTGCCAGACCTCTCTGAGTTGATCCCTATATATCTACAGCAAACACCGAGTGTCTGGTTGCTATGGCAGCTGCTCCCTCAGATGCTGGATGAGGCTGTGTTTTTATAGATAACTAATTTTGCTCTGGCAGGTTCCCAGATCATTACAACATAAAACAGCAGATCCAAAGTCTGCTTTGGTATTTCCACTAAAGGTCACTGGACATACGGTGTGTTTTATTATGGGAGGCAGATTGCGAACAGTGTGTCTGATGTATGACTGCCTTTGCAAAATCAATACAACTAAAGAATTCTGTATTGTGCTTCATGAAATAGACTGGTGTGTGTGTGCAGTAATACAACACAGTCTTTAGATCTAAATGCAGCCAGTTTTTTAACAGTAGAAGTATTTAAAGATCTTTTAATCAGAGTGCTCCATGATTAATGTGAATGAGGTACAAATTAGTCTTTAGAGAGAGCAGGTTGAGCTATGGAATTTTCTTTGATCTTTGTGCAAGATAAACATTCATTATGTAGGATTTCTTTGAAGAATATGTCTTGCAGAATAGGTGTCTGCAAATGGTTGCACATGTAATTGATTGCTGAATTGTATCTAGCTGTTGTAATGCAGTTAGTTTCAGGGTGACGAAGAAACTGAATTCAAGATAATGTAAAGGCAAAGTGGAGACCCTAGTTTTATTAGATAATATATAGATAATATAATGTATTGGATAATGTAATAGAAAGGTGTCTTCTATTATGTATACTGTGATAAATTATTCCACATAATTTAACACTGTTAAATTGCAGGAGAGTCAAATTCATAAATACAGACATCACAGGGGTCTTTGATTGTTCTGTTTATTATTTTTGCTCTTTTTAATGGGGTTCCTGTTTTCAAAAAGATGATTCTGAAAGTGTTATGTTTGTTTGCTAAAAAACAGTCAAATACAAGACTCGTGAGGCAGGTAAAATGAACAAAAAGTCAGCTTTAATTCCAAACACAAAAAAATGGGAGCATGATGTGGCTTAGAAAAATTAAGGCTGGCAAACAAAAAGGCTGGGTAATCAGAAATAGCAGAAAAACTAAAAAGAATAACATAGCACAGTAAAAAATGGCAATTCACGTGGGAGATGAACATGTTGCAAGCAGGCAGATACAGGACAGACTGAAAATTAACAAGGGAAACACATAAATAACGAGAGCTTTGTAAACCAGTAGAAAGGAGGGAATCAGATGAGAGAAGACTGATCAGTCACACGATGTATTTGTAATAGTCGCATTTGTTGTCTAGAACATAGACTGTAAATAAAAGATGGCTTCCTTAACTTTGCCCTGATAATCATGGATTCTGCCTGAAGCCTTGATTGTTGCATTTTTCCCAATACCATGTTGTCTTGTAGGAACTAGAGATTAAATTTGGACAAGAAGTAGAATTGTATTGCCAGCTAATGCTAGGAAGTCTTGTTCACAATTAGCTATAATAATAATAATAATAATGGATTGGATTTATATAGCACTTTTCAAGGCACCCAAAGCGCTTTACAATGCCACTATTCAGTCACTCTCACATTCATACACTGGTGAAGGCAAACTACAGTTCTAGCCACAGCTGCCCTGGTGCATACTGACAGAAGCGAGGCTGCCATATCGCGCCATCGGCCCCTCTGACCAACACCAGCAGGCGGTAGGGTAAAGTGTCTTGCCCAAGGACACAACGACCAGGACAGAGAGCCCAGGGATCGAACCGGCGACCTTCCGGTTACAGATACACTTCCCAGCTCTTCCCAGATATTGAAACCATTTCTGTACCCTTCACCTGTCTGTAAACGTTTCCTTTATTCTAGTCTTTGGTGGCTGACTCACTGGCTATTATTTTACTTTCTCCTTTGTTTCAATTTAAGGTTAGAAGGATAATATCTATCTAATAAGTCAGACTCGTTCCCGGTGGGTGATGGGCTCCACCAGGGCTGCCCTTTGTCACTGATTCTATTCATAATTTTTATGGACAGGATTTCTAGGCGCAGCCAAGTGGCGGAGGGCTTTCACTTCGGTGGCCTCAGAATCTCATCTCTGCTTTTTGCAGATGATGTAGTTCTGTTGGCTTCATCGGGTGATGGCCTCCAGCTCGCACTGGAACGGTTCACAGACGAGTGTGAAGCAGCGGAAATGAGGATCAGCACCTCCAACTCTGAGGCAATGGTTCTCAGCCAGAAAAGGGTGGAGTGTCCACTCCGGGTCGGGGATGAGTTCCTGCCCCAAGTGGAGGAGTTCAAGTATCTCGGGGTCTTGTTCGCGAGTGACGGGAGAAGGAAGCCGCAGTGATGCGGAAGCTGCACCCGTCCGTCGTGGTGAAGAGAGAGCTGAGTGTAAAAGCGAAGCTCTCAATTTACCGGTTGATCTACGTCCCTACCCTCACCTATGGCCACGAGCTGTTGGTAGTGACCGAAAGAACGAGATCGTGGATACAAGCATCGGAAATGAGCTTCCTCCGAAGGGTGGCTGGCCTCTCCCTTAGAGATAGGGTGAGAAGTTCAGCCATCCGGGAGGGACTCAGAGTAGAGACGCTGCTCCTCCACATCGAAAGGAGCCAGCTGAGGTGGTTCAGGCATCTGACAAGGATGCCTCCTGGGCGCCTCCTGGGTGAGGTGTTCCGGGCATGTCCCACCGGGAGGCAGACCCAGGACGCGCTGGAGAGATTATATCTCTCGGCTGGCCTGGGAACGCCTTGGTGTTTCCCCGGATAAGCTAGAGGAGGTGGCTGGGGAGAGGGAGGTCTGGGCTTCTCTGCTCAGGCTGCTGCCCCCATAACCCAGTCGGAATGGATGGATGGATGGATGAATAATATCTAATATAATGCTCAAAATATGGATTTTGGGCATTATTTGAAAATCTCACCTTCATTTCATGAAACATACCATTTGTCATTACGCCAAATAGAACGAGTTTTGTCTTGTCTGACCATAAAACTTTCCTCCTGTTCAAGTGGACATCTGCAAATTTCAGTCGAGCTTGTAGAGTTAGACGTCAAGGCTTCTTTTTTGGTCGGCACTTTTTTGGCCAGCACTGTCTCAGTGATGTAAAACTTCATGGTGGATAGTGAGAGTGGTGTTTAAATTCATGGCACTATTGAGCCTTGGTGGTTCCTGGGTTGTTGGTGAACATCCTAGCCAATTTCATCTCATCCGATGGTGGGAAAGGTGTTAACACATCCAGATCACTTGTGCTTACATACAGTTGTCTGATAATCTTGAAATCTGCAGTTGTTTAGAAAGGAGTCTCTCCCAAGTCAAATCAGTTAATCTGTGAAAGTTCTTTGGACTTTCACAGGTTCTGTTGGCCAATCCAATGAGTTCTGTCAACCAAATTGTTTTAATGCTGGCAAAGAACAACCAGTTGTAGTAAATTATGATCACTGATAAGAAGTTAATATGCATTAGTGTTGTAAAGTTTAAAGAATGTAAAACTTTAGAGTCTATATGTATGATTTTTTGACCTTGTGTGGATTAGAGAAAATCCTAAATTAATTCAAACTTGTCCACCCAATTCCTGTTTTTTACTCATTAAAGATGTACGCTAAACAGTACTTCCACCCTGGAAAAGAGGAGTTTAAACAATGCATTAAAAGCCGAAAAATGACCATCACATTCAAGAGTATGATGAGTGTATGTAAACTTCTGACCACAACTGTACTTCATTCAAAGATGCTTAGAAAGCAACAAAAGTCAAAGTGTACATCATGCTCAGGACATTGTGGGTTCTGTACTAAGATCACACACTGGGTATTTAGTATAGGGGCATTCAGCAATCTCTGTTCTTGTGAAAACTACATGTATCCACGGCAGAAAGCCTGCAGGAAACAGGTCAGTGAACAAAAGCGGGGAGGGAGAAAGAGAGGAGACAGAGAGAAATAGGATGGGAGATGGGAGGAGGGAGGTCAGAAGTTGATAAGAACTGAGCTGTACTGTTCTACTAGAGACCAGCTGCCGGAAGAGCTGCTCAAAGGCAGACAAAAACAGTTCCCAGTCCTATCGGCCACTCAAAAGCATGACTGAGAGCTGTCACCACGGCAACAGCCTACAGAGATTTACTACATGTATATCCACATTAGCAATACAAAAAGTGAGATTTTTCACATACAAGTTTGGTCATATAGGAAATATGAGTTTATGTAACTGTAAAATTCAGGAAGAACAATTTCTGCATGCATAAAAATTTGTTGAAATAATAACTGCAGGGATCTTACCCATATTTCTAATTCCCTTATCCCAGAGGTTTTCAGAAAGATTTTAGAGCCTAAACACTGCATTTAACTGTGTACTGTGTTTCCTGCTATGTAGAGAGAGAACATGGCTGAAATACGTTACCCTGGCAACAGTCTACAGAGGGAATTAAACCAGATCACGCCTTTATGGGCTGCAGACAAGTCATAAAGCACACGAAGTACATATTAATATTTTGCTTTCTGTAAGTGTTGCACGTTTTACAGTCTATATTCTTAAGTTGCAGATGAATAGACATTTTGTAACCTAAGTGTCAGGATGATAGCCATAATAAGACCATCTCAAATTCTCTACTTACCAAAAAAATTAATAAGTCAGTGCTTCCTTTCTTTCCTCTTTCAGCAAAGGATACACTAGACCATCCCTTACAAAAGGGAATGAGCTAATGCTGTCCCACATTTTAAAGTGGCACGTCATCCATTCATTCAGAAAACCATAATATCAGCATGACTGATGCAGATCATCATATGAATTACTTTTGTGCTTTAAGGCTTGTGCCATAACTTGGTAATATTTTGATATGTTTTGAACCATCAACAAGGTAAATAGGCAAATTCAGTTTTTTTGTCACATACTGTATATAAAAGATTGACATTTTATTGGATACCCTGCTTTACTGGCTTTGGGAAACAAATGGTGATCATATTTTCAGTAAAACAGTAAAACATGAAATTAGTAATTGAGACCATTAACTCACCAGGATCCACAGTGATTGAAGGAGACTACAGTGAGTTCTCTTAGATTTCTATACAGTCAGAATATCTGTTTATGTTCTCAGTCATCCAGGTCATTGTAGTTTAAGGAGCTTGGAAAGAAAGCACCTGGACTTCTTTATTTTTCAGCCGAGAAGCTTAAAAGATTCTCGGACAAGAGGTGAAACGTCTTCAAGAAACTCTTCTTCAAGTCAGAAATATTTTTGAAACAAGAGGACCAGGCTCATGCTGATCTTTTGAAACAATGCCATTTCAAGGCACGTCTTCACTGGAGTCACCTTTCAGGTGTAGAAGCTGCATCCATCTTTCTTTGCAAAGTCTCTGCTGGTCAAATTGTTGCTTTGTGTAAGACAGTTTGCACAATGGATTTAGAAAGGACTCTCCATTTATAAAGATCAATGTTAAAAATAATGTTACGGTGGAGTAACTCACTTGGGCTTCACTGAGTCTTTATTTTGAGAGTTGTTGTCAGCGTTTAGCACTGAAATTCATAAATTTTACTTCAATCAAATGATGAAAGCCTTAATAAAAGAAATAATTCAACTAGAGTAACTGCAAAGGGAAGAGAAATTTAGCAGTTTATCAAGCCTGCATTAAGCAACACAATAAGAAAGGGGGAAGTATGTCATATTGTACGTTCTTAATCCTTCCTTCACTTACTTCCATGAATTCATATTGTTTGCCACTGAGGAGAAGTGTCTAGGAAAAAAATAAAAAACATGAGGTCATTTATTTGACTCATCAACCACAACCACAGGCTTCAACTTAAAGAAAATGTCTGGGAATCAAAAGAGTAGGAATTCTGTTCTGCACTAAAATGTGTGTTAATTGAGAAAAAATGCAATCTCAAAATTGTTCCCGTGTCAGAGCCTTAAGTTAGAAACCTCTTTCCCATTTTCTATATCTGAGCCACAGTGATAAGGATGCAAATACTTAAAAAAAAAATCCAGTACTACAAGAGCATTTAGGAACACAGCAATAAATTTAGTTAAAAAAGCTGCTTGTAGCTGTCCTTACATCACCTACAGCACTGTTGAACACACAGGAGGACTGTGCAAGGGCCTAAAAAGATTGAGTTCACCCAGGAGAGCCAATAAAGATGTTTTTTTAGGTGCTTAAAAGCATCTCTTGTCTAGAATGAAGAGGAAAATGAAAATGCCATTTTTATTTTAACCCTGCTAATTGCAGTTGGAAACCACATTCTTTCTGGTAACAGTGAATGGTTCTTATGCAGTTTGGTAGTTATTTGGTTTGTTGAACACTGATTCACACATCTTTATCTCTTACTGTAAGCTTAGCTTATCATAAAGTCTGCAGTCTGTTAGTTTCTTGGCAGCTGTTCTGAGCAATAGTTACTTAGATTGGTTTATATAATGCATGCAACAATCATTTTTAAATAGAATTTAAAGGTGCTTTTAGGCAAGTTCTGTTTGCTTTGTACTACAGTGGAGCCTTTGAATCTAATTCGGCATTTTCATTGTTCCCATGTTGTTTTCTTGAAATCAGATCAGACCCAAATTTAACTCAATATCTGGGGACAATGCATAAGGTAGACAACCCCTAATGCACAGGATGCTTTTTCTTCTATTTAATGCTTAGTGGTACCACCATTTACAAGGTGGAATTAATGCTTTATAAAATACAATTTGAAACTCACCATAAATCCACAAACAAGAACATTTACTGAGGTTATAAAACAAGTGAAAAACTAAATTTTGTCACAGATGTCTAAAAAAACATTTTACTTGCCATCTACATCTAATATATTATATATGCTTTGCACAGCTGTTCAATGCTTTGCTAAGCTAACCAGCTGCTGGATTCTGCTACATACTTATATATTACATAAACTGATCATCAGTTAAAGCACATGGCTTATGAATTTTAATTTTCTAACCTGTATGCAATGGAATTTTATATTAATTACCAGCATAACAGACCCCACCTTATCAGAAATCTTTACAAAATGAGTAGAGTTAATGTTGTGATCTAATACGCAACAGGAAAGTGAATGCATATAGCATATAGAACAAGCATTAATCAGTGAAATATGTTGAAAAATATGAAAATATAACTCCCCATATATGTCCCGTGAACCTCATTTTTTGATTACTTGTCAATGAATAGTATGTTTATTAAATATTTCATTTGCATTTACTGGCAAAACTTGCCTTTGTTTCTTTACTGCAGTCAAAATATAATAAATAAAGAAAACAAACCTGAAAAAGGTTATCAAAACAACATAGCAAAAAGGGAATAAAATAAAATTTAGTTTTTATTTGCTGAGAGGAAAACATATTATAAGTTATAAAAAGATTCCCTACACTATAAATTTGATTTAAAAAAAATTTTTCTTCCCACGAGTGCCGTGAATTCTAGCTTGATGAAGTATGTCCTTCACTGCAGTCCTTTCTCAACTTGTCCTTTTTTCATTATTAAAAAAAAATAATACAAAAAATCCCTTCCATCTTCCAATATCATTTTCACAAAACAGTAGCATGACCATTGGGTTGTTTTGGGAAGCCACAAGCCACCAGGTTTCTCCAGTGTTTTGTAGACATCCAAGGTCAAAATTTTCCTGTGCAACAACTATATCAGTGACAAATTTCCTTGGGGTGCTTTTATGCTGTGCAAACTGGTGACATATCAGTTCTACATAAAAGCCCTAAGGTCTCGAGGCAGTTTTTTATGTGGTGAGAACAGAAGTGTTGGAGATGCTGAGATATATAACAGTGAGTTCTGTTAGATGTGAGTGGACTGCTGATGATTATCACCACAGTGACGTGGCATGTGCGAATGCATGCATGTGCATTACACTGATTCATCAGTTTGCTGAAGCACTTTGCCAATTTTGGCCTTCTGTTACCAGATGGTTTGTCAGATTTGGATGCCTGTTTTAGTCAGTTTTTTCTACTGAATGGGAAATTGTGTATTTTCTTTATGTAGATATTAATAAAAAAGCACCAATATGCCAAAGATTTCTGTTTACTGGATTTGATATTTTCAAAATAAAATACATTGAAACTATGTTGAAGCTTAAATATGATTAGATACTTATCACATTTAAAATGGTGACAATATTAAAAAATAATAGCTTTACTATATTATTATTATGGGCATACTTTGATAGACTTAAGTATGTTTTGATGAGATTAACTGAATTTGCAGAATTCATCCATGTTGTTTGGACAATTTCAGGGCATATTAGATGTCAGCTGAAGTTGCAAATTTATGCAAGTTTAATCTTTGATCAGTGACGGAGCAGTCATGTAAACAGTGGCTGAGCAGCGAAGTTGCCTTCAGTGCCACAGTGGTGAAAACGAGGTCAGCTAATTGGGACGGCTAAATATATTTCAAAGGGTACACCTTCTCTTTGGAAGGTGATAAACTGTGCCAGAGTCACTTTTGCAGCACATTTAACGTCATCCTGTAATGAAGGGATTAGAACCTTCTGATGACCACGGAGTGCCTGATGAGTGTTTATGTAAGCACAAATAATGTGGAGCAACTGCTGGGTGAACTAATGGAGTTGTTACAAGAAATGGCATATTCTATCCATTAGATTAACCCAACTTCAGGCAAAACAAATCAAACAAAATACAAAAATAAAAACAAAACAGTAATAACACATGCTGTTTTCTCCTTAATGTGCCTGTGCATCTGCTGCATCTGCTGTGGATATCAAATTGGTCAATTAATCAGCATCAAATTACTGTAGATAATGTACTGTACATGAAATAATAACTAAATTTCAATGGAAAAAATATCTAACTAACTGTGTTCTGATAAAACTCACATTTAATCATTAAATTAAAGTGTAGAAAAAATGCACACAGATGCAACAGTGTTGCGTTGGCATGTCTTGATATACAGTGAAGCTCAAATTTAAGAAAACCATCATCTTCATGGCAAAGTGTAGCATGTTTGAAATGTGGTGAAGAGTCTAAATATTAAGATCTCAGGGGTTTCAGTGTATATTTGTGTAATCTCTACGATGATAGATGTGTCATTTTCTGTTCAAATAGTCCAATACAGAATGTGCCCATGTATAGCGATCCTCTATTCAACACTTTAAGGAAGCAATTTTCTTGTTATTGTTCCCTTCTGCTCTTTTCTTTCTGTTTTGTATAAAGATTTAGGACATTTCAGAGGCAGTTGGATATATCAGAAGCACACAGCAACATGCTTAATTATTGTTTTTATGTAAAGATTAATATAACGACTGCCTTATGTTTTACGTTACCTTGATCAGATTTTAGTTTTTTATTTGACATTACTGGTTCATAGATGAACGACTTAAAACTAAATGAATAAATAAGTGGGATGCATAACCAAATGCAAATAACCCAGATAAACATGCACAAGCACAGACACATACATAGAGAGATATATTATTTATATTATACACTATTGTCAGTAACAACAATATTAGGATTACAAGTCCCCAAATCAACAGTCTGTTTATCTTGCTGAAACATTCCAAAATTTAGTGAGAACTGAATTTTTTCCCCATGTTATCTTCATAAACAGAATGATAGAGAAGGAAAACTGGCACCATGCTATAATTTTCAGACACAGCAGTGAGCAATAATAAGATTTGTTTCAACATTTTGCTCATGGTGCATAATTAGGGTGACCTCAAGAACACTAGAAAACACTAGAAAAAGAGATTTACCCAATCACTCCTTTTTCTGCGTTTGGAGGGGGATTTCTGAGGGTGAATACTTGCTGGTTTCACTGAAAAGCAGTCAGATGTGACAGAGGCTTAATGGCTTTTCCAAAATCCCCAGTGTTTCTAAGAGTTACTGTTTGTGGCTGGCTTTTCTTTCTTAATTAAACATTTCTAAATTCCTTATTGAAGAAGTGCACGTAGAAGTCTCACCCATTAAAAACCTTACTTTTCATTCTTTTTCTGTCACATTTCACAGACGGCAAAGTCCTTTGAACAGTCCCTGCACAGACAAATAGACAGCGCATTGCTTCTGGATGTGAATTTCCATATTTGGTAATAAAGTAACATGTTGTCAAACTGTTCTCTCTGGCATAAGCTGCAGCACAGTCATGGGGATATCCAGTTTCTAAGCACGAGCTCAGTGAGTTTTAATCCTGGGCAAACTCAGCAAGCTCACCAGCAAGAGTGTCAGCATAGCAAGGCTAGAAACATGACAATGGACAGATGTGACACAACGACAGAAAAAAAGAGCAGCAACTCTCTTAGCTTCTATAAGTGCCAGGAGACCTAGAATATGGTACATTTTTAAGAAATATGGTGCCAGGGTGAGTTATAGAGCGGGTTTTAAGTCTTACAATTATCATGCCTTGGAACAAAATATGACATATACTTACAAATGTATTTCACCAGCTATTCTGAAATAGGAAAGGGGGTGCAAAGCAAAAGAAAAAAGGAGGCTGCAAAGTGAAACAAAACTGCATACATATATGGCATTCTCTTTGTGTGAACTGTAATTGTCTAGAATATGATCAGTATTTTATCTTATTTAAGAAAATATCTCAAACAGAAAATAAGAAAAGAATATAAGTAATACAAAATTCCGATTTAACAGCAAAGGCCTGAAATGAACAATTCAGCAGCAACTTCAAAAAGCAGTGTTTTAAAAATTTAATGGAAGATACTTACTGTGAACTACAGTAGCTAGCGTCTCCATGTAGCCACAGTACCAAAGTTGCACATTATCTGTAAATTACAACTATATTTAGCTTATCTCAAATGTAATTCAAAGCTCTCCACCTGTGTCATATTTTCAGACTTTGTTCCTTTAAATTACCCTGACTTATTTAACATGTAACCTAACTTCTTTTCTGACTTTTACTTCATTGACCTGTACACTATCATTCTCAGGTTAGACTGTGACAGTTAACAGTCAACACACTTTAGGTTCTGTTAGCTTGCACGGAGACAAAAAATGAAATTAGATTAGTGAGGTCTAATCTCTCTGTGGCCACATTACTGGCCAGTGTCATCTGCTAAAAAGATTAGAAATGGTGTCACAGACTGATGGAGGTGATTGGACTGTTAACAGTTCGGCTCCGGTGGCTGTGATGAACATTTAATTGCTCATGTCAATGGATTGTTAAAGATATTTGAAGTGCATGAATGATGGCGGTGGAAGAAAGCGAGTCACTGGTATTCTAGCCAGTTTTTAAAGGGCTGTGTGTGCATTTGACTATGGGGTGAATGTTTTCCAAGGAACTCTAAACAAAGGTTTGACAAGTAAACAAGTAATGTTTTCATTGCCTCATAAAAAAATCATTTGGTATACAGCATTGAGCAATTAATCTACTGTTAAATATTTCAACTCACTTACCAAAAGATGAGGAAAAACTGCTAAAATTATATTTTCCAGGAAAAGAAAAAACAGGAAGGCACCACCGTGAAAATCTAGCTTCTATGGACCTCCAGTGGTTTAATGAGGTATAAATTAAATTTAGCCTGTGTCAGTGCACCATGACTTTAGTGTTGGCCACATTTCGAAATACACAAACTTCAAGCACTTCAAGCACACGAGCAAACGTCTCTGAAGTTTTGAGTCATGGTCAATCTTATTTGTTTTTTTAAAAAAAGCTTATTTTTGTGTGTTTTCCATGTTGGTCGTTGTGATTGTTTTAAATATTCCAGTAACCTGAAAACAAAAGTAGTGACACACATGGTAACAATAGAGGTGTTATCTTCATTTAGGATGGAAACCGTCTTATCAGTTTGCTGAAATAGCTAAAATTGGACTCAAATTGTTGTTTCATTCAATAAAATCATGGAAGATATGAGATTTTTGAGCTCAGAGCTTGGTAATGAGGCTTTCCTTTCCAAAATGCACATTGAAAATAGTAATTTACTTTTCATCAACTGATTGTTGGGTGTTTAATTTGACCAAATTTCAACCAGATATTTTAGGAATTGACCCAAAATAACTTTTGCAATTTTACAGCTCTATTGCAGTCCTATTCTATTCTATTCGATCGTGTTCAGCAGGAACAAAGTCTGACTGGACAATAGTAAGTCATTTGCCAGAGAAAGAATTTAATTAAATTAATTTCAGCTGAGATTTCATTAATGAAGCTGGTAATATTTAACAATATGAAAAAGTGGCTAAAGAATACTCCCTGTGTACATATATGAAGCATTACAGCAAAAATGAAGTAAACCTTTACAAACACCTAGTAGCCTGCAGAAGTAACATATCAAACTGATAGTCACACCACATATCTGTTACACAGACTCCAGTTCCCTTTGTCAATGAGGCACCTCACAATGATACTGGACAAAAAAACAAATCACTAGATTAATTACACTGAAAGAAACATGACAAAAGTCAATAACCCTCATTAACTTACATTTGATCAATACACATTTACAAGGAGCATGCAAATCTATCTACTCCAGTAAAATGTTTAAAAAACACTGCCGAAAGCAACTAAAGGATAAGATAGACATTTAGCATTTATGTTTACAGTCCATTGAGTTTTCAGTACTCTCTTCTGATCTTTGCATAATGAATGCTAGAAGCCAGTTACATCCCTGGTGTTATGTGGACCAGAACATATGTCCTATATTATTGAATACGGTGCTTTTGGAGAGTCAGCAGAATGAGGATGTAATACAAGTAATCTAATATAAACACAGAGTAATCACACAGTATATAATTAAACTGTTGTTAACGAAGGCAAACATTAAATCTAATGGAATCTCACAATATATTGTGGATATTAAATATTCTACAGATGCATCTGCTCTTAATGGTAAAGGGGGTGAAGCAGTGCACTGAAGCATATTTGGATGCCCCATAATCATATACCTGTGAATATGTGGAATAGTTACATTTTTCTCGGGGCAGTGTTACTATACCATAAAACAGAGAACATTTAAAAAGTTGATATAGAGTTTTAAAGAATCTTTAAGACAAACAGAATATCAATCACAGTCATTATCACTATATCAAATAAAGCAATAGGTCATTTCATAAAAGTTTCACAAAGTGACTCGCTCAGATTGGATCTGCTGCTGTTGAACACAAGCACTCCCCTGACAGAACTTATGGGAAACTATCCATTAATCAGCCGAAAAAGAAACTAAAAAAGATGTCCCTTAATGGTTGTTTCTGGCCCTAATATGCACTAACTGAGGGTAATAAAGGTCTTGGTTATATACATTGCTATGAATTATAGCAGGGAGTACTGTATGCTTCCCAAATAAATGTCAGAAGAGTTTGTTTCAAATAAGATATGACATTGCTCTGGCAAATCATCCGTGGTATAAAAGACAGCAACTTGTTTTCTGCTAAATAGTGAAAAGGAAGTTTGCAATTTAATTCAATCAGGATTAAAAGCAATGAAGTAAACATTCAGTACAATGTCCTAACACAATTTTTTTTTCTTCAGTCTGTTCACAGTTCTCTAGAGGAGTGTATGCCATTTTTGGATTCTATGACAAGAAGTCTGTAAACACCATCACCTCGTTTTGTGGGACGCTACATGTCTCCTTCATTACACCCAGCTTCCCTCTGGATGGAAGTCATCAGTTCATTATCCAGATGCGACCAGATATCAAGGGTCCCCTTCTCAGCCTTATTGAGTACTACAAGTGGGACAAGTTTGCCTATCTCTACGACAGCGATCGAGGTAAGAAGTGAACACGTTTTATAGCTTTCAAAGTGTGATTTGAGTGGATTTTCATCATGAAATTCTCTAAAGAAAATCTGCCACTGTTGTCAGCTGGTTATCTTGTAGCCTTGGAAGCTTGAGTGCTAATCCTATGGCTATTTGTAAAACATGTATGTGAAATTATGAACTTTGAAAACTGCATTATTGGCCAGATATTTGGATTCTGTAATATAAACCACAGAAACTGTAAGTTAGACGATATTATTATATGTTTGCTACTTTCAGCTGCTGAGTTGTCACAAGGGGCTACAGAAGAGTAATCTATCCAGCAATTTGCTGGTTCTGTTAAGCTGTAAGTTAGCATACATGTAGCTTTTTGTTAGTATAGCTTTTGGGAACACTGGTCCTCTTAGGGGAAAGGCTCGCATGTCCCCCTAGTGACCTTTTCTCATGGAGGATAAGTGGACCCAAACTTTGCCCATTCCTCCTGACAGACATTTTGTTGATACACTTTTGGTCCACTTGTCCCCTTACAGGGAAGCGGTTGATCAAATGAATACAGAATCCTGAGCAACCGCTTTTATCCTGTGACAAAACATTTCTATCCCACTGTGTGCAACACAGGTGAAGCTAGGTAAAGGGCATGGGCTCATTACAAACAGCTTGTCACATACAATCAACTATAGCACCTCCTCCATTTGAGAGTGTAATGTAATATCAAGGCGAGGTTAGAGGAGAGGCAGTCAGAGTCATCTCTGACATACAGTGGAGATGATACGGCCTAAAGCTGTTGATTTCCACACTTGTTCTACGTAGAGATGTGATGTCAGCAATGGTGTGACCATCCTAATTGAGAGGAAAAGTTGCACCATGCTTAGTTCACATTGTGTTATTTTTCAGCTCCACTTCACAATTAAACAACAGACTCACAGATACATACACATATACAAATACACACACCCAGTTGCTTTTCTGGTTCCAACTCTACCTAAAATTCAAGCCATACCCTTTTTGGTCTATCAGTCAGTTAGACAGGCAGGCTTTTCCCAAGATTAAGGATTACAGAATCTGAAGACTGTCACCATAGCACTCATCATGTTTTTACAGTCTGCAGTTATCACAAACATTCACTAATACAGCAGTAGTGGTGCCCTTAATGATAAAACTAGCTTTTTTAGAGAATAAGTTAAATTATTTAGCCATAAATAATCTCTATCCTGAGCCTGTACACCTGTATTTGGAATCCTGGATAAGATCAAGGGCTGAATTTATCCTACATGAAATATTATCTACCCTCAAACTATAATATCCCAGCTTGCTTCATATTCAAATCTATTTCGTCCCTTTTCTTTGATCCCTTTCATAAGTGATTCTTCAAAATTCGACACTGATAACGTCGAAGTCTGGAAATAAGATTTTATATCTTCCAGCAGACATTTTCTCTCACTACCTGAAACGTCGAACACACTATATGCTTTATAAGCATGACAATTGTATTTTTTAATTGAGCTAGCGGCATATGAGTTGGTAAAATGGAAGATGGCTGTGGCTGAATTCGAGAAGAATGGTTAATATAGCAATTAATAATAAGGTGTAATAAAGGCGATGGCAGCCAAAAGGTTCAAGAACAATCTACTCCTGCTTTTGCATTATCTCACTTTGCTGTGTCATGTAATTCATTTTATGCTGTCACCTGCTAATTGTGATTCTGTGACTTTTGCCCTTGAAGCACAATGCAGTCTTCTGGAGCAACTGACACTGAAAAGAAAATCTCTTCCACAGATAGAGTTCCACTCTCTATTAACACTCTTACTGCAATGAAAAACCAGAATTAAAAGCTCAGTACTATCTAGTTACAGTGGAATAACAGTATTAAGTCTTCTATCCTAACAGGAATACTCAGTGTTTATGTTACACATCAAATTATTCTTTTAGCTCATAGACTAATTCTTTTATTTTCAGCACGCTAAAAGAGACAATGTTCAGATCAATTTTAGAAATCATTTTGAAGGTATGCAACATTGATAAATTCCCAAAGATAGTTTTATATGTAAGTATTTATATGAAGCACTAAGTGGTTTATTGCAACAGAAGTGAATCAACATAGAGATGTGAAACTGCTGCTGTCTACACACAGTTTAGAGTGGATACACAGTGGATGGATTAGGAAGGATTTAGAGCATTTCTGCTCTGTATTACCTTTAACTTTCTATAGTGTTACATCTCTTAAAGTCTCCCATTGCACCTTTTCCCATCCAAGACATATCCTGCCTGCTCTTTATACACTAACGTTATCCTCCCATTTGTCCTGTCTGCTTTACAAATCATCTCTTGTGTTTGCTATGCTTTTCTTCCTTTTGCCAGCATGCTAAGTCTTACCAGTCAGCCTTTCTGACTGACAGCAGAATCAAATACTGTTCCTCTCTAAAATCAGAAGCACCAGCTGTTTCACAGTGTCCCCATGCTAATGCTAGGAGTGACCTGCTGTCCTTACTGTACGTCCGCTGTGGCACTAAGGGGCCTGTTGTGCATATTTCATCATTGCATGGCTGTCTAATTAGGTCAGTGTGATCCACTCATTCCCATGGCAACCCAAAGTGTAGAGAGAAGAGGAAAGAGAGAGACTGTAAGTGACTAAGCTTGTTGGTAAATGATGCAAGGATGTGTGGGGGTGTTTCTCAGGGAGTCGAAAGAAAGGAAGCAATGGAGTTGTTACTGGTTATGATGAATTCTATTAGAAAACTGAGGCTAATGCATGAACCAGCAAATACCTTGTCAGCTATGGCCAGTAACTTGGTTTAAACAATGGATCAAGATAGATTAAAGAGTAGGTTAAAGAGAAGACCAATATTATGGTGTAGGTCAGGTACTGGGAACCTATTTTTGGTAAACAACTGATAAATATCTCAAAAAGTGGAGCTGCAACTGATCTTTTCTAACGTGATAAAAATGTGACTACTTTGCAGTGGGCTCCATTTATCCTTTCATCCATTTTCTTGTGCTTATCTAATTCACTGGTTCACGGTTGATGCCCATCCTGCGTGCCATGCGTGGGGTGTGGGGTTACACCAACAGCAGTTACAGTTACAGCAAAACGGTACAGTTACCATTACTAACAAAAACTTAGTCATATTTTCTTTTGTTTTTTCTTCCATCTCCAAAAAGTTTGTCTAAAGGGTCTCCCTTACCGCAACTTCAGCTTTATAGCAGGAAGTGGAAATATTTGCTTGGGACATCTTCCCTGTTGCAAATGTTGAGGACATTCTCTCTGATTGGCCAACCTGTACATTTAAAAGGAGGCCAAAAAAGCTCAAACGATGCCCAGTCTTTTCAATTTAGGTGCTTATCAATAGTAAACTGTGTGATCGGCTAACACTAATTAGCAGGTCTAATTGCCTTGGCAGTTAACCTACACAGTCTATGGATGCAATTTGCTAACTAAGTCCGTTACAAGTTTCTCGGTGACTGCAGTTGTCAGTCAAAGCTGTTATGATGACATTACACCCCAATTTAACATCACCGCGGTAGGAATTAGAATCAAACTTATGGGAAAGGAGACCCCTTGGACATAAATCACCATAATGAGAACTATTGATGACAAAAGAAAGAATCTTTGGAAAAAATTTATCTGAGGGGAATTAATTTATTTTAGTCTGACCAGTCCCATTCGCTAACATGGAGGAGGCGGGGTTTATGACCTATACTGCAGCCAGACACCAGGGGGCGATAGAGACGTTTTGGCATTCATTTTTGGGGAGCTGTCGCGTCGTCCATGTTTTCTACAGCCCTAAAGAATGTAGCCTCATGGGCAGTGTAGTCCGTGCTGCAGGGAGAATGGACTGCCATACGCATTATGTATCTGTGAGCGAGGGAGGGAGAAAAAGGTGAGTGGAAAAGTATGAGCTGTCATCGAGTAGAAACGGGAGCTGGAAGCATGTAAATATAATAATAACCACTGCAGCCAAGAAGAGTGCCTGACGAGCCCAGTTGTAAGTAAGCTATTAAGACTCGACTGTACACCGTGTTCGTGTTTTCCTCCGAAACAATAAGTTCCGTTGGAGCAGCCTTTCAACGCCTCTCTCTGTCTCAAACTTGACCCAGACAACAAAGTAAAGCTATTTTTCGGCTACTAGCCCGACACTGAACCTGAAGTATTAGCCAGAGGTCCCTTTACTACGGTTCGGAGCCGCGGACCTTCAGTAACAGTAATAAATCACACAGCAATAGTACATTCATGTAGTTGTAAAAAGCATGATAATATATTAAGTAATCCAAAGTATTCAGAATACGTTACTCTCATCGAGTAACGTAACGGAATACGTTACAAAATACATTTTGGGGCATGTATTCTGTAATCTGTAGTGGAATACATTTTAAAAGTAACCTTCCCAGCACTAAGCATGCCAGCATTTGCTAATATATTAGAAATCCACTGTTGTCTAAATAAGGTCACATGCTCGTGCTTGGAGACTTTATGCTTAATTAATCAAGGTCAAATAAAAGCGCTGTCTACAGCAGTGATAAGCACTAAAATAGCTATTTCTGCTGTCAAATATTACAATTGTACCAGTCTGGGTTTTTTTTTTATAATTTCCATACTTTTATCTAAACATCATTCAAACATTTACATGTTTGAATCTAGATTAAAATAAACAAAAAATAAACCCAAATAAAAAATTTGCAGATTCAAGTTCTGTTATAGCAGACCTGTAGGCAATCACAACCCCTGCTATTTCTTCCTAAAACAAAGCCTTTAAACACTTGCAATTGATTTAAGTGGTGCTTCAATAGGCATTAAGCAAAGAATAACAGGTTCACTCTGGGGAAGGATGTTGGACTTTCAGCACAGTAGATATATGGGAACACAATTTGTTAAACAGATTATAGCTAATGTGAGGATGAATTTGTAGGAATCGAATCAATATCCTCTATTTAATCTGAGCCTATTTGACCCTTAATTAAACATTTTACATCGTATTGTACATGTTCTCATGTATTTGGAGTCATGATTCAATATAATAAAAAAATTGTCAAATGTAAAAGGTAGTAAAGGAAACATTTAACTTAAGTGCTGCTTTAGACCACTGAAAGAGGTATTTGTTGTTCATTGCAAAACGTGCAAAATCATGGGTTTGTGAATAATTATAAAATATTATATAACCGAAAAAGTCACATATATTCTTACATTATATACAACATTGAATGACTTAAAGTGAATGTAACAAAATCAATGATGTCCTTTTTTATGAAATAATTACATTTACAAATGTCATTGAACTTGTAACAAAAGCAAAATACTAAATACGGTATATATTTTAACACTAAATACACAGGAACAAACTAGTATTACATGGTGATATAGTCTTTCAGGTAAAAAGAGTGTAGGGTGGGATGTGATCTAGTTATAAAGTTAAAGGGTACACTGGGGTGGACAATATATTTTAATACATTTAATTACTTATTAATGCAAATGTTTCATCAGCTAATTTGATGGCCACAGAAAAGGTGATAAAATTGACTTTGAATGCAGGACATTTGTTGATGTCACATGTTGGTCTGAGTCTTCCAGAAACCGCTGGTCTACTGGGATTTTTCTAGGCATAAATGCTTTGTTGATGCCAGAGGTCAGGGGAGAATGGCCTGCTTTCTACATGCTGATACCAACAGCAGCTCAAATAACCGCTTACATACAAGGTGTGCAGAAAAAGCATCTTTAAATACAAAATATATTAAACATTGAAGCACATGGCTACAGTAGCAGAAGATCACAACAGAAGACCATTTCTGCCAGCTTAGAATAGAAAAAAGACGCTACAGTGGTGCAGGGTATACTTTTTTGGCAAGCTTTGGGGTTTTTGTTACTAACTGATTGTTTAAAATGCATAACCTACCTGAGTATTGTTGCGCACATGTCCATGTCTTTATGACCATAGTGTACCCATCTTGTGATAGTTGCTTCCAGTAGGATAACACACGATTTCACAAAGCTAAGATAATTTCACTCTTGTTTCTCAAACATGACAATGAAATCACTGTACTCAAAGGGCCACAGTTTCAATCCAATATGGATGTTCATCTGACAAAGATGCAGGACGTGCATGATGCCATCATGTAAACATGGACCAACATCTCTGAGAATGGTTTTCAGCAACTTGTTGAATCTATGCAACAAAGAAATAAGGCAGTTGTGGATGCAAAAGGTTTTATTAGTAAGGTGTGCCCAACAGAGCAGCTACTGACTATAAGTACAGTCCACAGAGATGCACTATCTAGATTATATTTGACTTCAGCCAATGCTAACTAGCATTTTGCCTTTGTTGTTTAATTATTTTCACTGCATATTACTCAGAACTTAAATTTCATTTCATTTATCTAATTTCTTAAGTATCAATAAAACACATTTAACCACTACTTTGACCTTAATGCAACTATGATGAATAGTTCATTCAGATAAAACTGCAAGTCTCCATTTTCCTCATATAAAATCAAAGCCGCGTCGCATGAAATTGATTACATCTGTAATTCACCGGCAAGTCAGAATGAAACACTCAACCTTTTCATTAAACCGCTTTCTAACTGCCCTCAGCAGACCAGCAATCAATAACAGCAAAGATTCAACAGTGAAACCAGACAGAGAGGATGATGCGAATATAATCTGAAACAGACATGATATCTTTGCCTTCACCACACTACACATCACACTGACTGACCAGTGCTACAGCTAACTGCACCAGCTGTGTCAGTTATTCACTGAACATTTTGTTTATATTACATATTGGAATAAACAGTACGGTCAAAATAAGTGATCACATACTGTAAGAGATTTTGCTGAAGACACTTATTTTTCAAGGTTTTCTGAAGGTCTTGCAATTCAAAATATCAGACAAAGACTATGAGTGGACGTTCAGGATAGATTGTACTGTGAAAAAAATAAGCAAAATACTCAATTACTCCTTTAAAACATACAGTAATAGAGCAGAAATGAAATATGAAATGTTGGTATTGATGCAGTCAAGTGTATTGTTAGACCCACTTTCCTCCCACATGTTGGTCAGGTTCATGCCAGAATACCTGTGACTCATCTTGATGAGCTCTTTACATAAGGCACTGAGTCGCTGTAAAACCTTCACTGGGTTTCAACAAGCAGATGAGAATGTTTTTGAACGGGTCTTGTCTGCTGGTCTATTTTTTTTCTTCAAACTATGTCTGCTTCTGCTAGGCTCTTGCATTTCTTTTTTGTTTTTCTGCGTCCCACATTTTTATTTTCGCGTGCTTGCTGTGACTTCTTGAAATTTGAGGTTTGAAATCTGCATATCATGATTACTGCATTGAGCCATTAAAATGCCATAGGGCCAAAAATATCTCGGGGACTAAAGAGAATGTGCAGTTAATAATTTAAAACCATTATAAAACATATGCATATGTTAAGCATAAAGAGAGACAACATGATTAATATTTTAACTCTGTGTCAATCTTTTCTTCAGGCCTGACAACACTGCAAATTGTTCTGGACACCGCAGCAGAGAAAAAGTGGCAGGTAACTGCCATTAATGTGGGAAACCTTAAAGATGAGAGAAAGGATGAGGCCTACCGCTCACTGTTCCAAGATCTGGAGAACAAAAAAGAGAGGAGGGTGATACTGGACTGTGAACAGGATAAAGTGAAGGACATTATGGAACAGGTACATTGTAGATTATTATTATTATTATTTGGTAGTCTTTCTCGTAAGTAATTTCTGGGTAAAGTAATTACATGCAGTAGGCTCCATCGGTATAATGATCAGTGGCTTGTTGTTTGTAAAGAAAGCTAAAAAAAAATGTACGTTTGCAAAACATTGAAAGCAAAAAACAAATGTTTTTACTATTCCGTGCTTAAATTATACATGATATTAGAACTAATAGAGTCCAAATATGTAAAAACTCTACTGGGAAGTGTAAATAGCACTGGGAATGGATCTGTGGTGATTAAAAAAGGGGGGTGCAGGAAATGCTAACAACCTTGTTGTCCTTTAATTACTCCTGTAGGAGAAAAGTAAGATCCAGTTAAAAAATGTGTATCTGACAAAGCACTTACAAAAGTAGCCTTGTCACATGGACCATGCAGTCCAGCAGATGTAGAAAGGCACCATAACAATTATGCTAATTGTTCATTTAGGCTGTGAACAAAACTGCAATTAAAGGGAAAACAAATGCACATAAGCAGACTATTTTTACTTAACCTTTTTCTCACGAGGGAGGCATATTGATTAGCATTTAAAGCATGCAGACGTCTGTTTAACCAAATGCTGACTGAAATCAATGTCTACAGCCTCGTTGCCTCTTTATCAGGGAAAAACAGAGACTGTCGAGGTGGAAGTTTCTTGCTTTATGTCAAAGACATTTACATAGGAGATGCAAGACGTTATTATTCAAATCTGCATCAAGTAGCAGCCCTGACAAACGAAGGTGTCAGTCAAGCAGCGGGATTAGTTTCAGGTGTGCCATTTATATGAGGTACTGAAAAGGGGTCTGGTTGAGATATGTTAGTTTTTTGCTTTTGTCTTTTCTGATAAGAAAACTGGCGTCAGAACTTGATATCTCTGTCTAGCAATAGCTGCGACTATAAGTGACAATGTTTTTTAAAGTGATAACGGCCAAGACTGTCAGACATGTGAGGGTTGATTGAAACAAATTAATAATGTCTGAATAAATATGTGGCAGATTTAGATTGTACTTTCTTATAAGTGTAGTTGTCAAACAGTGTAAAATGGCATACAAGAGGAACTTCAATCAAGCATTTTATTAAGCTGTTTTTGTCAACTAAGAATTGCTTTTTCCTTCACGAGGTGTCCTATATGTTGTTTTAATGCACATGTGTTTCACAACAATGTAGGTCATCACAATTGGCAGACATGTTAAAGGCTACCACTACATTATAGCCAATCTGGTGAGTGTAAACAACATTTACAACTTTTTCTTTAAAGAATGACTTTATAAGTGTATTAATTGATGGAATAATTCATTTTGATCTGTTTTTTTAGGGTTTCATTGATGGAGACCTGTCCAAAATTCAGTATGGTGGAGCAAATGTTTCAGGCTTTCAGATTGTTGATTTTGATGATCCCTTGGTTTCCAAATTTGATCAGCGATGGGAGGCACTAGAAGAAAAAGAATATCCTGGAGCTGACAGTAAAATAAGGGTGAGTTTTAACATGCACATATGAGGCGATATAATACTGAAATCATCAATGATTATTCTGTTTAGTTTACTCTACTATACCAGCCCACATGAAGTCAGCTTTTTGGAAATTGGAATGGCATGTTCAGTTTTGGCAAACACACAAATCAGATAAATTTACATTAAAATATAACCAGAGCTGCATAGTCATTGCCAAAAGTAGCCTTCGTTTTTTTGTAACTGGGAAAGTTCAAGCTGTTTTTAAGGCCACACTGATTAAAAAAAAGCACTCACTCAAGTTTTGACATTTACAAAACAACAAAACTGCTCTACAAAAATACATAAACAAAGAAAGCACCAGCATCAAACATATGATATATCATATGCTGTCTAATTAGGGAAAGACAGTGGATAAAGCATAATGCACTGTGTAATCTAGTGCAGAATGTCAGATAAATATCATTTATTTATTTGATCAACTATATTTATTCAATGTGTGAATACGGAGCTTACAGTTAAAGCCTTTTTTTGTCAACTAGTTATATTATGTTTAACCAGATGGCAATACAGTCCTTCATTATTCATCTATATATAATATATAATTCATGTATAATCTCCTCCAATTTTCTGCCATAGTATACATCTGCGCTGACCTATGACGCCGTTCAGGTGATGACAGAAGCTTTTCGATACCTTCATAAACAACGCATTGACTTTACCAGGAGGGCCAACACTGGTGACTGCTTGGCTAATCCTGCTGTGCCATGGGCTCAGGGTGTGGAGATTGAGCGAGCACTGAAACAGGTAACTCACCTCTTTTGCTGGTGAGGATTCATTGCAGTGGTAACAGTAGACACATTAAAAGAATAGCATTTTAAAACGCATCGAGGTAGAAAGTACTTGTCAAAGATTGATTTTTACAGTGCATATGTACACAGAGAAATATGCTCTCAGAAGAAGAAGAAACACACTAAATAGAGATTAATTTGATGGTAAACTATGATGCTGCATCAGTTATTCATGGTTATCATGTTGAGTTTCTGAAAGATCAGTAACACGGTTCTCAAATGTTTTTTTCTTTTCTTTTTATGTCTTTATCTGTACCACACTGATTTGTCCATCTACACTCTTTCTTAATGCAGAGCAGAAAAAAGTGTCCAAAACAGCTTCTAGGATGAGATTCTTTTAATGATAAAGGTATCAGTTGGAAATGTCTCAGAAAGCTTTTCCAAAATTGATCAGTTCTTGCCTTTGATGTTTTTTTGTCTGGCACCCTGGAAGTCAGGATACACTTATAAAAGATCAAGATTAGCTGCCTTTAACCACCCCATGAAGACAGAGAGATGCTGTCCTGGGTTGTGATCAAACATGTCAGAAGATAAGCCGATCCAAGGGTGTTGGATCTCTTCCAAATCAATTTATGTTGCTCTCAAAACCTGATCAGTGATGTTTAGTTTCCCAAGATCACATGGCTCTTACCTTCAAATGTCCCCCAAAGTGAGGTGAAAGTGAGAGAGAATCAAACTTTATATTATGCTACCTATTTTTACCTAATATTTTAACTTTAATATTTTCCCAAAGGGGGGTTCTACAGCTAGATGAATATCACAGTATTAACACCGTGTGTGACAAGTTTGTTTTTTTCCCCCCCTCATCTCTTTTTGAAAGGACGTTTCAATTTGTTTTTCATTTTTAGTTTTTCCATCCATCCATCCATCCATCCATCCATCTTCTTCTGCAGTTAAAGAGGTTTCTTCTTGGTCTCAAATCAACTTAACTAAACAAATAACCTGTGAGTTTGATTGAACACTGTTACAGACTATGTAACATCTAATATGGATTTTACATTGTGAGTATAGTATGCAGTGTACTGACGTGCCATCCATATAGGAAACAACTAGTAACACATCAGCACTCAAGTCTAGACCTATGTAACAGCTTTCATGCAATACAGTGACTTGCCAACTGAAAATGGAACTTAAACTTTGGTGATTTTTCAAGTTTGTCAACTAAATGAGAGGATGTATGTCGAAAATCTGAGTTTCCATGTTGTGAAGTTAAGAGATCCACTCCACCAAATGCATTTTAGAAATGCTGATTTTCCCTGAAAAAAATCAAGAGGATCCTTCCCATTCTTTCTACTTTAGTTCCTTTGGTTAATGAATGTTCTCTGAATACATGCTGAGTTTATGCTCTTCAATCTGGACACCACTGGGTTCATTCAGACTTTCTGCTGCCTCGTAGCTCAGCACAAAGAAGTATTTGAAGTCATTAGGTATCATGGTAAAACACTCAAGAAGAGGGGAGTCATAGGAAACAAAGAGCAAAGAACACTTCTCACTTAACCGATCCAAATGGATGTCACTTTAGGGAACTTGGATGAGGTCGTGACAACATCACAATGCACTGATTTTTGGGCAATGAAACTCTGGGTGAATATGTTTTTGAGGACTGTATTACTTCAGACAAGTAAAAAGACACGTAAAAAAGATCCTTATTAGCACATTAGTATTTTACTTCTCTGAAACTGTCCCAATCGTCTCCTGATGACTTAGCAAAGAGCATTTCATCCTTGTTGTTCAAATTGGCAGCTATTTACGGATTAAGCCCTGAAAGGATTTATGAGACATTTATTACCTATTCATCCTGACAAAACTGCATTTGCATGACCCAGACAACATCAAGAATTAATTTAACTTTGAAAATCTCAACTTTTAACCTGCAAATGAATGGTGAATGGTGTTACTTGACTGATCATAATTAATAAGAACAACAATGATAGCTTCCATGTTTTTAATTATTGCCTTCCACATAAGCCCACTACCACTGTTTGCTTGTCACACAGATTTATTCATGTCAAATCAGTCTTACACACGTCTGATCTTGTGTTTCCAAGGTTCGAGTGGAAGGACTGACAGGAAACATCCAATTTGACCAGCATGGCAAGAGAGTCAATTACTCAGTGAATATAATGGAATTAAAGAGTAATGGTCCTGTAAAAGTAAGTCTCTTGATATCCAATTTGAATAGAAGATGAATATCTATACAAGATTTGAGCGTTTGGAAAATTTTTGAGACTATATAGTTTGAATTCAAGGCTCAAGCTGTCCATTAAAGCAGCACTTACTTTTTCTTGAATTTATTGCTTATTTTTTCCAACAGATTGGATACTGGAATGAAATGGATAAAATGGCTGTCACCAAATCAGATGTCTTTACAAATGACACAACAGGAATGGAAAACAAGACTGTTATTGTGACCACCATTTTGGTATGTTTAATAATGAGTCCATAACTAATTGCGTACTTTTAATTGTGGTTTTAGTGTCTCCGTTCTTGGACCACTGGGTACCTTATTTTATGAATAGATGTCTTAACACTTTAATTTAGACACTTTTCCCTTTACGGAGAAAAGTGTTGGTTTTTTTTCCTTGTTTTTGTTAAATATATGTAGTTAAATATATGTAGAATAACACCAGATCACTGATTTCACGCTACAAGGCTATACTGTGTTTCACAAGGTAATTCATATGTGCTGAATTCATGTGTGCTGCTCTTTTTTCCTGTCCTTCAGGAAGCTCCGTATGTAATGCTGAAAAAGAACGCTGACCTTTTTGTAGACAATGAGCGCTACGAGGGTTACTGTGTAGATCTTGCTGCTGAGATAGCGAAGCACTGTGGCTTCAAATATCAACTGAAAATAGTGGGGGATGGAAAATATGGAGCAAGAGATGCAGAGACCAAAATCTGGAATGGGATGGTTGGAGAGTTGGTATATGGGGTGAGTTGATCTACTCATTCGAATGCATGCTTTAAAGGTTTTCAATGAGATAGCTTTGATTGAGAGCCCCTGTAATCTCAAGTGGTATTTCTTAAACCTTTTTTTGCCTTTTTTTTCTTTGCCTTCTGGTTTGATAGAAAGCAGACATCGCAGTGGCTCCTCTGACCATCACATTGGTGCGAGAGGAAGTGATTGACTTCTCCAAGCCTTTCATGTCACTGGGCATTTCCATCATGATCAAGAAGCCTCAGAAATCCAAGCCTGGAGTTTTCTCTTTCTTGGATCCACTGGCTTATGAGATTTGGATGTGTATAGTTTTTGCTTACATTGGTGTCAGCGTGGTGCTGTTCCTCGTCAGCCGCTTCAGCCCCTACGAGTGGCACACTGAGGAGTATGAGGACGGGCAGATCCAGACCAATGAGTCTACTAATGAGTTTGGCATATTCAACAGCCTGTGGTTCTCCCTTGGAGCCTTTATGCGACAAGGCTGTGACATCTCTCCTAGGTAAGTCAGAAAAATCCACAACTTCCATATTGCGTTAATTTAAGAAAATTTATGCTGTACGTATAAGTAAATGATAAGTGATATTCCACCAGAACTACCTAAAAATGAGAAAAAAATGATTTTAGAGCTTCAACGTATTCATCAACCAAGTGTATTTTTAGCTCTGCTAGCAATATAGGATTAGGGGTTGCAATATTGTTGGGTTTATAACTTAGAGGTCCAGCGTAAAGCACTGTAGCATAGATTCTCAAATCAAAAGTGGATGACGAGGATGGAGAGCATTAGTTAGTAACATGTTATGTTTGAGCATGTAACCAAACCATCCACTTTGTTATATTCTTCATACATTCTGTATGTCTTGGCTTTATTTGGTTTTATTTACTTTTGTTTAGATGAAAAGTTATAAAATTATTCTTTTTACAGAATTTAGTGTAAAATTAATATTTTAACTGTAGATTTACTACCTTGTGAGTAGACATTTGTGTTGTGTTGACCTAACTTTTTTATCCCACACCT